>NC_060174.1:22504556-22833723 GCF_021184085.1 Oncorhynchus gorbuscha
GTGTCCATTCCCCCGCACTCTGGGCTTCAGAGCGTGGCCCAACACTCCCTCGGAAAAGCTGGGATGTCATTTGTATTCCGTCAGAATTATCTGGCAGCAAAGACAGCAGACCCTGCACTGCAGTCCTACACAGAGGGAGAGGAGGAGAGAGAAGGAGGATAGAGAAGGAGGAGAGAGAGAAGGATACAGAGAGATGCTCACATGGAACTGTTAGTCTTTGGCAGGGACTGAAGGAACAGGGGCCGGATTGAGAAGGAAGGGGTGGATTTGGAGAAGAAAAGAGGGGGCCGGCTACAAAAAGAGAGTATGAGAAATCAAAGACACCTGAGGGGAAAATCTGACATCTCCATTCTCTGTTCACTCTACTTGCATTGTTAGAGAGCTATACAAGAAAGCAAAAACCTCCTCCTTTCTCTCTTTCTCGTTCTCTCTCCTCTCTCCTTTCTCTGTCTCCCCCTCGCTCTGCCTGTCACAGTGAGGTGTGTAGGCTGCATTGTGATAGGAATAGATGTTCCCCTAAGCGAGACCTGCAAAAGCCATTTGAAAATCTGCTTAATGGAGAACAGTAGGTCAGGAGTGGGCTGCTCGGCTCGATGCTTTTCACTGCTTTTCTTCCACCGTCTGTCATTCTCTCCCCATCCTCTTCTCCCACTCTCACGCTTTTCTCCCCTCTCTCTCTCAATGTCTTTTCTTTCACCCCCCTGTTCTTCAACCCCACGCCTGTCTTCCCGCACTCCAAATGGTTCTCAACAGGGGGCACATACCCCCATCCCTCCCTTTTATCCTTCCTTCTATCCATCCATCCACTTCTCCTCACCCACCTCACTCTTCTTGACCTTGCTCTCTTTGTCTATCTGTGTCTATCTCTCTCGCTCTGCTTCCCCTCTACGCTCTGTTTTTCTTTCACTTTCTTTTATCTGGGCACACATTCCTTTCCTCCCACACTCAACATTCTCACTAAATGATTCCAAGTGTCTGGGCCCCGTGCCTCCCCAAGCAGCCGACACACACATGCTGGGAGCTGTGGGAAGGGGCTGGGAGCTGTGGGAAGGGGCTGGATGCTGTGGGCAGGGGCTGGGTAATGTGGGCAGGGGCTGGGTGCTGTGGGCAGGGGCTGGGTGCTGTGGGCAGGGGCTGAGAGCTGTGGGAAGGGGCTGGGAGCTGTGGGCAGGGGCTGGGTGTTGTGGGCAGGGGCTGAGAGCTGTGGGAAGGGGCTGGGAGCTGTGGGCAGGGGTTGAGAGCTGTGGTAAGGGGCTGGGAGCTGTGTGAAGGGGTTGGGAGCTGTGGGAAGGGGCTGGGAGCTGTGGGAAGGGGCTGGGAGCTGTGGGAAGGGGCTGGGTGATGTGGGAAGGGGCTGGGTGATGTGGGAAGGGGCTGGGAGCTGTGGGAAGGGGCTGGGAGCTGTGGGAAGAGGCTGGGATCTGTGGGAAGGGGCTGGGTGCTGTGGGAAGGGGCTGGGAGCTGTGGGAAGGGGCTGGGAGCTGTGGGAACGGGCTGGGTGATGTGGGAAGGGGCTGGGAGCTGTGGGAAGGGGCTGGGTGATGTGGGAAGGGGCTGGGAGCTGTGGGAAGGGGCTGGGTGATGTGGGAAGGGGCTGGGAGTTGTGGGAAGGGGCTGGGAGCTGTGGGAAGGGGCTGGGAGCTGTGGGAAGGGGCTGGGAGCTGTGGGAAGGGGCTGGGTGATGTGGGAAGGGGCTGGGAGTTGTGGGAAGGGGCTGGGAGCTGTGGGAAGGGGCTGGGAGCTGTGGGAAGGGTTTGGGAGTTGTGGGAAGGGGCTGGGAGTTGTGGGAAGGGGCTGGGAGCTGTGGGAAGGGGCTGGGTGATGTGGGAAGGGGCTGGGTGATTTGTGGGAAGTGGCTGGGAGCTGTGGGAAGGGTCTGGGAGCTGTTGGAAGGGGCTGGAATCTGTGAGAAGGGGATAACGGGGAAACAAAGAGAGAGGGCTTCATTAACTCTTAGTAGTGTTACTCTCTGCTCCACTCAGCAGCAATCCCCTCTGCACGGCGAAGGACTGACCTTTTAACAGTCTCCTCATCCGGCCTCTAGCCCTCTCACTCAATCTCTTTTCTGTTTTTCCCTCTCCCACTCTCGCTCTAATCTCTCTCTGTTTCTCTTCTCATGGTGTTTTGATTGAGGCCTGCTGGCCCATCGTAACCTTTTAAACTACAGTAGCTACTCATACCCCTTGGGTTAGTCTGGGTTTGTTCCCTATAGGTGCATGTCTGTGGATAATTGCAAATAACCTAAAAGGATGAATAAGTACAGAATATAATTATAAAACAATAGCTGTCCTCTCCGTTGCATCAGTCTGCCTAGCCCCCATCGGAAGGCTGCAGAGCAGGCAGGAGACAGTTCCTTTTCTGTTGCCTATCTCTCTGTTCTCCTCACACATCAATAATTCAGCATTGAAGTTGTGGATGAATTATTCACATCCTGATGTCAGACATAAGTGCACTGTGCTCACGTTACAAGGCTGCAACCCCTCTTTGAAATATACTTAAAGAGATGAGGTACCTCCGCCACAAAGACAAACGCTAATCCACCTTCACTTTCCCCTGCCTCCTCATCGCAGTCTTCTATCCCTCCTTATACCCCTCTGCCATCCCATTTCCAGTCGCTTCACACAAATTCAATTCGCTTTCTTTTCTTTCTTGTCACCTAGATTACATGCGTGTAGAGCGAGGCGCCTCTGTTTGAATGAGACAACACAGGGACAAGGATAAGTAGTGGTGTCTGAAAAAGGGATTTGTCTGCCTATCCTCTCAGTGCACAATGCCGCCAACAATCACACAAACTAATCCCATCGCTTAAAACTCAGGGTATAAACACACGGTGTGCAGGCTGTACCACCACCAGGACACAAACTCTGCTCAGATATATAGAGCAGTATATATCCCTCCTTTCTCCTCAACCCTCCTTCTGCTGCAATCACAACCGTGTGAGAAAGTCTGCATCATTCGATAGTGCTGTCTTATCTTGCCTTGGGGACTATACACACACACACTGTCTCTTTACCGCTGTGCTCAGATAAATCACTTCATTCAGCATGAAAGGCATTTCACTTTACTTGTGCAAGTGACATTAAAAACTTGAAACTACGTATCTGTCAATATCATTAATCTACTTCTGTCTCAGCACGTCTGAAGTATATCTGTATATCCGCATGAAGATGTAACCAGAATGGACACCAGTGGAGATGGTATCATTAGACAGCCACTGGACTGACCATTCTAACCTAGGCTTAAAGATGTGTCACAGTGTATAGGAACATCTGAGCCATACATGCAGCCTACTTTCTGAGAGGGAGTCAGAGGAGGGAGAGGGAGAACGAAAGAACGAAAAGAAAGGTGGTGACAAACCACCTGCGCGTAGCGAGGCCAGACATGCCAGAAGCTCAAGGGAGAGGGCTGAGGTGAGACAGACCCAAGCCCTGACAGAACAGCGGCCTGTGCCAGGCCTGGGAGACACAGAGACTGTGGGAAGTACCCCTGCATGGGCACAGACTTAACCTCACCCTCCCTCCCCCTCTCACTTGAATTTATTATTATTTTTTTTAAATCTCCTGCCCACACTGCCATGAAGTGTTTAAGTAATTGTCATGTAAGAATGCACCTCAGTGTTTGCCCAGATTACCACCATCTACATTTCATACTGAGCCCTTCAGAAGAAGGTCGGGCAGGGCTGCTCCCTCTCTATACACTATCAGTAAACGTATACACACAGAGAGGCCTGTTACAGCTCAGGTAATCACTACCAGGCCAGTGTTTGAGGTGATGGAGGGAGGTGGGACAGTCCATCTGTAGATGCTATACAGACTATCAGTAACATTTTATCTACTAACCCTAACCGCAGCTCTAAACCTAACCTTAACCCTTATCCTAACCCTAAACTTAGCCCTTACCCTAAAGCTAGCTGTAACCGTAAACTTAACCCTTGCCCTAACCCTTATTCTTAACCTAACCTTAACCAGAACATTAGCAAGCAGTTGCTTATCCACAGATTGTTGATAGAATGGCCATCTGTAGAACATCTACAAATGAAAGATCCGGACAATTCAAATAAAAAGTGTGACCAAAACAATATTTAGCTTTGGGATGCTGATTGTGGTGCATACTTGTAATATGTAGCATTTAGTAGTAAAGGAACAACCTAACAGTGGTGTAAAGTACTTAATACATCAAAAATACTTTAAAGTATGACTTAAGTCGTTTTTGGGGGTATCTGTACTTTACAATTCATATTTTTGACAACTTTTACTTTTACTTTACTACATTCATAAATAAAATAATGTACTTGTTACTCCAGACATTTCCCCTGACATCCAAAAGTACTAGTTACATTTTGAATGCTAAGCAGGACAGAAAATGGTCCAATTCACACACTTATCAAGGGAAAATTCCTACATCCCTATTGCCTCTGGTCTGGCAGACTCACTAAACACAAATACTTAGTTTGTAAATCATGTCTGGGTGCTTGGAGTGTGCCCCTGGCTATCCGTATATATATATATATATATATATATATATATGAAAACATTTGTGCTGTCTAGTTTGCTTAATATAAGGAATTTAAAGTGATTTATACTTTTAGATTTACTTTTGATACTTAAGTATATTTTAGCAATTACATTTACTTTTGATACTTAAGTATGTTTAACACCAAATACTTTTAGACTTTTACTCAACTAGTATTTTACTGGGTGACTTTCACTTTTACTTGAGTCATTTTCTATGGAGGTATCTTTACTTTTACACAAGTATGACAATTGGGTACTTTTTCCACCACTGCAACCTAATATTATTCAAATCATATACTCAGGCTGTGTTCACTCTGATTGGATAAAAGTAACACATTGATTCATGGTAAATATAATGCTGTGGCTGTTTAAAACATGTAAGAGTTATGTAAACATGTAAGTTATTACCAAGCATAATTTAGCTGTTTGTATTTTTTTAAGACCCCTTGAAGTATCAAAATAATATATAAATATCAAGCAATGGCTCAGCAGCGATTCAGAGAGTGCTGAATCGCGTAGCGGGTAAAATTGTCCGCCCTCGTTTGCAACACTCACTACCAAGTTCCAAACTGCCTCTGGAAGCAATGTCAGCACAATAACTGTTTATTGGGAGCTTCATGAAATGGGTTTCCATGGCCGAGCAGCCGCACACAAGCCTAAGATCATCAAGCTTCGGCTGGGGTGGTGTAAAGCTCGCCGCCATTGTACTCTGGAGCAGTGGAAACGCATTCCAGTCAATTCTTTGCTTCCAACTTTGTGGCAACAATTTGGGGAAGGCCCTTTCCTGTTTCCGAATGACAATGCCCAAAGCTCGGTCCATACAGAAATGGTTTGTCGAGATTGGTGTGGAAGAACTTGACTGGCCTGCACAGAGCCCTGACCTCAACCCCATTGAACACCTTTGGGATGAATTGGAACACAGACTTACTGCGAGCCAGGCCTTAATCACCCTACATCAGTGCCCAACCTCACTAATGCTCTTGTGGCTGAATGGAAGCAAGTCCCCGCAGTAATGCTCCAACATCTAGTGGAAAGCCTTCTCAGAAGAGTGGAGGCAGTTATAGCAGCAATGTTCCAACATCTAGTGGAAAGCCTTCTCAGAAGAGTGGAGGCAGTTATAGCAGCAATGTTCCAACGTCTAGTGGAAAGCCTTCTCAGAAGAGTGGAGGCAGTTATAGCAGCAATGTTCCAACGTCTAGTGGAAAGCCTTCTCAGAAGAGTGGAGGCAGTTATAGCAGCAATGTTCCAACGTCTAGTGGAAAGCCTTCTCAGAAGAGTGGAGGCAGTTATAGCAGCAATGTTCCAACGTCTAGTGGAAAGCCTTCTCAGAAGAGTGGAGGCAGTTATAGCAGCAATGTTCCAACGTCTAGTGGAAAGCCTTCCCAGAAGAGTGGAGGCAGTTATAGCAGTAATGTTCCAACGTCTAGTGGAAAGCCTTCCCAGAAGAGTGGAGGCAGTTATAGCAGAAATGTTCCAACGTCTAGTGGAAAGCCTTCCCAGAAGAGTGGAGGCAGTTATAGCAGCAATGTTCCAACGTCTAGTGGAAAGCCTTCCCAGAAGAGTGGAGGCTGTCATAGCAGCAAAGGGCAGACCAACTCTATATTAATGCCCATGATTTTGGAATGAGATGTTCAATGAGCAGGTGTCCACATACCTTTGGTCATGTGGCGAATAAGAAAGATCAGGATTATGTTATTATAATTTTTTACATGTATCTAACCCCTTATTTTTTGCCGCTAAACAGTCTCCGTATACATTAATTATTTCAACTGGTACTAAGGGACCTTCAGACAAGTCGTGTGAGGCCTGTGGGCATCCTAGACCAAAACAACTGACATGTACGTGTTCGTGACCGTCTAACCTTTACACCGAGGGGTGTGTAGTCCAAACTGTTTGGACGCTACATACAGAAGTTGGCAGATCGGCTGTATCGACTTCAGACGAGTCCCAAGATGCTTGGTGCAAAACTGAGACACATGACAGTCTCAAAAGTTTGTAGGCCAAATCATTCGGATGCTACAGCCGATTTTGTGAGAAAACGATTTTTGAGATGTCTCACTGTCTGACAAACACCACTCCAGCTCTGTCACCTTTCACCGCAGATGCAGAAGGGTTACATATGCAGAGGTGGTGGATTGAGACGCATCCAATGCAAAAACACTGATCTCTATCTTAAACGGACAGATTTTATGGGGATTTCTTTATTATGCTAATTAGTTGTCCGGGTGGGTGCGGATATCAACATTAGGGGGTTAAATAAATAGGAGGAAGCAACTTGGAGAGCGGAAAAAAACTGCTGGCGTACAGTATACTGTACAAAGCCATGGGAAGTGGAGTTTTGATGAGATCTGCAAGTAAGACAGAGACAGTTCTGAGGCCACTTTCTCTTTGCCCAGTCATGATTTATCGCAGTGCAGAGTTGAAAAGATGTTGAGAATACCTGGACAATGCAACAGAGTCAACACACAAGGAGGGGAGGCCATTTTCAAAGAGCTCTTAAAAATACGTGTATTTTATTTTATACTTAACTTCAGTATCAGAGAGCCAACCAACCAATGTAAAGGCCACCAGTAAAAGTGCCTGCACTGTATGTAGGGGTCTCTGGTGTGTGGTCAGCATTTTGTCTCAATACAAAAGGGCAGCTTCCTGTGCTGGGCGACCGGGGGACAGTACCCTAGTTCTGCATTCACTAGGGTTTTAGTCACAACAATCACCGCTCAAGAGCATTGTTCAGCCCTGCTTTTTCTTTTCTTTTTTCTCTCTCTCTTTCTCTCTCTGTTGGTTGATGTGTCAGCAGCTGGGCCTCACAGATCTTCATCTCCGGCAGAGAGACAGAAAGGTCAGAGACTCCAGGAAATGGCCCCCAACCACATGTTGGGCTGGGTGAGATGTGCTCTGTTCTTAGCAGGGCCAAATATAGAACCCGAGGGCCATGAAATAACCTGAGGAGCAAGTGTTTATCTTTACTATTTTGAAGTGTGGACAAGTCGTTATCATTGCATGTAGTTAGAGGGAACGTCATGTCTGCTCCCGGTTCCCTCTAGCCTCAGAGATTCCAGTGTGAATCTCAGGCTGTCCTCAGCCTGCAGGCTGTTTAGATGGGTTTCAGGATGTCTTTGGTTGCTATGGCATTTTCCCTGAGAGCAGGTCATACTCTGGAACTTTTGTGGCCACTGTCCAGACCTGGCCTGCCTGCATTATTCCTCTGTACCTCAATTGGCAGTACCTCTACCCCAGTGTTTTCCCATTGTCTCTAACTGCTGAGCTGCAGGGCCAAGAGGGACAGACAGAGCACTGAACAGTGTGTGTGTGTACAGTCATGGCCAAAAGTTTTGAGAATGACACAAATATTACTTTCCACAAAGTTTGCTGCTTCAATGTCTTTAGATATTTTTGTCAGATGTTACTATGGAATACTGAAGTATAATTACAAGCATTTCATAAGTGTGGAATTTGTGGGGTTCGAATTTGTGGGGTTCGAATTTGTCCACCCGCCTCTTGAGGATTGACCACAAGTTCTAAATAGGATTAAGGTCTGGGGAGTTTCCTGGCCATGGACCCAAAATATCAATGTTTTGCTCCCTGAGCACTTAGTTATCACTTTTGCCTTATGGCAAGGTGCTCCATCATGCTAGAAAAGGCATTGTTCGTCACCAAACTGTTCCTGGATGGTTGGGAGAAGTTGCTGTCTGAGGATGTGTTGGTACCATTCTAAATTCATGGCTGTGTTCTTAGGAAAAATTGTGAGTGACCCCACTCCCTTGGCTGAGATGCAACCCCACACATGAATGGTCTCAGGATGCTTTACTGTTGGCATCAGAAAGGAGATTCATCAGAGAAAATGACTTGGATTCATCAGAGAAAATGACTTGACCCCAGTCCTCAGCAGTCCAATCCCTGTACCTTTTACAGAATATTAGTCTGTCCCTGATGTTTTTCCTGGAGAGAAGTGGCTTCTTTGCTGCCCTTCTTGACACCAGGCCATCCTCCAAAAGTCTTCGCCTCACTGTGCGAGCAGATGCACTCACACATGCCTGCTGCCATTCCTGAGCAAGCTCTGTACTGGTGCTGCCCTGATCCCGCAGCTGAATCAACTTTAGGAGACGGTCCTGGCGCTTGCTGGACTTTCTTGGGCGCCCTGAAGCCTTCTTCACAACAATTTAACCACTCTCCTTGAAGTTCTTGTTGATCCGATAAATGGTTGATTTTGGTGCAATCTTACTGGCAGCAATATCCTTGCCTGTGATGCCCTTTTTGAGCAAAGCAATGATAATGGCACGTGATTCCTTGCAGGTAACCATGGTTGGCAGAGGATGAAAAATTATACCAAGCACCACCGTCATTTTGAAGCTTCCAGTCTGTTATTCAAACTCAATCAGCATGACAGAGTGATCTCCAGGCTTGTCCTCGTCAACACTCACACCTGTGTTAACGAGAGAATCACTGACATGATGTCAGCTGGTCCTTTTGTGGCAGGGCTGAAATGCAGTGTAACTTTTTGGGGGGGATTCAGTTCATCTGCATGGAAAAGAGGGACTTTTCAATTGATTGCAATTCATCTGATCACTCTTCATAACATTCTGGAGTAAATGCAAATTACCATCATACAAACTGAGGCAGCAGATTGTGAAAATTAATATTTGTGTCACTCTTAAAACTTTTGGCCATGACTATTCGCTTGTGCATGCATGTGTGTGAGAGAGAGAAAGAGAGAGAGAGAGGAAGAGAGAGAGAGGAAGAGAGAGAGAGGGAGAGAGAGAGGAAGAGAGAGGAAGAGAGAGTGTGCCTTAGTGCATGCATGCGTGCATAAGTGCATCTGTGCGTGTGTCCCTAGACCCAGCCATGTCCGTTACTCACCGGGCTGGCGTGATGCTGTGATCCCGGCAGGACCCTGAGCCAAGCCTGCGGCGGGGCCAGGAGGAGCTCACAAACTCCAGAACCTTTACATGTTATCAGGCCGAGTGGTGGAAACAGAGAGCTGGCAGCGCCTGCAGCTACCATTAATATTCTGGAGAGTCAGGGGCAGCAGGCGGCTGTCAGCACATGGCTCTCTGGTTTCAGATCCACTGTGGCACTGGTCCCATAAAGGGGATGGCAGACATGACTCACCAACACTACACAGCAGGACAGGGTGAGCTGTAATGGGCCCTCCAAGCCACTGACGTCATACCACCCAGATAGACATGCCTTCCGACATAAAATAGCCTAACCCCCCATGACCAGGAGAGAGAGAGTAACTTACCAGGCTTTGTGCATCGCTGCTCTACTGAAAATCAGGCAGAGAAACACTATGGAGTGGAAAGACAAAACACAAAGTCACACTCCAAGGAGAGTGTATGTAAATAGAGGAAGGGGTATAGGTTAGGTCACCGTAGTTTGTTATGACACAAAACAACGGACGGGGTGAAAAAACATACAAAAGGGGAAATGAGAGACAGGAAAATGTCAAATGAAAGATAAATCATGTCCAGCAGTTAGAATGTCCAGCTAAACTCCTTGACCAGAGGTTTGATTCTGGAGATAAAGTCTGCACTAGCAATTTATGTTTGAAATAAAGGCCCATGGGGCAAAAAGGAAATGAGTGTGTCCAAAAATAATTTAAGAAAGAGTTACAAAGGAACGGGAAATGAAAAATGAACACAAATGCCATTCAGACCGTCATTGAAAATAAGAATTTGTTCTTAACTGACTTGCCTGGTTAAATAAAGGTAAAATAAAAATAAAATAAAAGACCCATTAGTTGCCTTTTCCTTTTACCAAGAAGAAACCCAAATAAGTAGATGAGTCTGATGTGGTTTTTTGAAGGTCTGTCAAATCAAGGGAGCTCCCGTTTCTTTTGGGCAGGAACCAAGTTAGTCCATTCTGGGTTGAGATACAGAGGACAGCTGTCCAGGCCCTCCCAGTCAGCATCCCAGTCTACTCAAACAGAAAGGGCCCTCATTATATGACAACCCACACCACCATGGCTCTTTTCAGAGAACTTTCATTTGCACAGCTGGGCCTCACAGGCAACAATTAATTGTGAAATTTATGCTATGGCAAAGTTCTAATATGCCAGCGCAATCTCAACATTGATTTTGTAAAAATCGATGTAGTTCTGGGGGGTGGTTCTGGGGGCTGACTGCAGCCATTTATAGAGTTGTCAGTCCAGACTTCCTGTAGTTAGTTCTACAGGGTGAGCATGTACAATAGCTCTGGCCAGGGTTTGTTTAGGGCCAAGGCCCTGTGTGTATTGACACAGCTGCCAAGGAGGGCAACAAAGGAGAGGGAGGGAGAGAAGTTTAGGTAAGACTGCCTTGAGCTTTGGGTTCAGGGGCAATGATGAAGGTGAGATGCAATGCATGGGGGTGGGAGAGTTGTGTCGAAAAGGGCAAGAAATATTATTTAGAAAAAGGAGTTTTGGCTTCCCGTATACACAATGATATCTGTTAATCTACTGTGAGGAGGAGCCAGAGTGTGTTTACGTACGTGTTTTGTGAGTGTGCGTGGGTGTGTGTGTGTATACACGTGGGAAGGGGAAGTAAGGAGGACTGGGTCATCACTATCAGCATTCATCGTTCAGTGTGACCCTTTGCTCTGTCATCAGCATGCCGTTTGTCTGTGTCGGGATTAAAGGGCTTTTCTGCTAGAGGAAGCTTGAATGGTACTTAGCCGAGGTTTCCTTAACCCTGCAGCAAACGACCTTTGTGCAAACCTCATGCTTCTCACTCCACCACAAATATCTTCAGATTAAATTGCATAGCGCACCAATGGATTTTTAGCAACAGTAACACAATGGAGAAGCGCTTCTATTTCTACATTACTTGAGGTTCTAGGTTTCCTGAATTATTAAACACAAATTTGTGAAGAGAGAGAGAGAGGCTCTTCTCTCCTCCAGAGGTGCTGTTGATAAAGAGAGAGGCTCTTCTCCCCTCCAGAGGTGATGTTGACAAAGAGAGAGAGGCTCTTCTCCCCTCCAGAGGTGATGTTGATAAAGAGAGAGGCCCTTCTCCCCTCCAGAGGTGATGTTGATAAAGAGAGAGGCTCTTCTCTCCTCCAGAGGTGATGTTGATAAAGAGAGAGGCTCTTCTCTCCTCCAGAGGTGATGTTGATAAAGAGAGAGGCTCTTCTCCCCTCCAGAGGTGATGTTGATAAAGAGAGAGGCTCTTCTCCCCTCCAGAGGTGATGTTGATAAAGAGAGAGGCTCTTCTCTCCTCCAGAGGCGATGTTGATAAAGAGAGAGGCTCTTCTCCCCTCCAGAGGTGATGTTGATAAAGAGAGAGGCTCTTCTCTCCTCCAGAGGTGATGTTGATAAAGAGAGAGGCTCTTCTCCCCTCCAGAGGTGATGTTGATAAAGAGAGAGAGGCTCTTCTCTCCTCCAGAGGTGATGTTCATAAAGACGGAGGCTCTTCTCCCCACCAGAGGTGATGTTGATAAAGAGAGAGGCTCTTCTCTTCTCCAGAGGTGATGTTGATAAAGAGAGAGAGGCTCTTCTCTTCTCCAGAGGTGATGTTGATAAAGAGAGAGGCTCTTCTCCCCTCCAGAGGTGATGTTGATAAAGAGAAAGGCCCTTCTCTCCTCCAGAGGTGATGTTGATAAAGACAGAGGCTCTTCTCCCCTCCAGAGGTGATGTTGATAAAGAGAGAGGCTCTTCTCCCCTCCAGGGGTGATGTTGATAAAGACAGAGGCTCTTCTCCCCTCCAGAGGTGATGTTGATAAAGAGAGAGGCGCTTCTCCCCTCCAGAGGTGATGTTGATAAAGAGAGCGGCTCTTCTCTCCTCCAGAGGTGATGTTGATAAAGAGAGAGGCTCTTCTCCCCTCCAGAGGTGATGTTGATAAAGAGAGAGGCTCTACTCTCCCCCAGAGGTGATGTTGATAAAGAGAGAGGCTCTTCTCCCCTCCAGAGGTGATGTTGATAAAGAGAGAGGCTCTTCTCCCCTCCAGAGGTGATGTTGATAAAGAGAAAGGCCCTTCTCTCCTCCAGAGGTGATGTTGATAAAGAGAGAGGATCTTCTCTCCTCCGGAGGTGATGTTGATAAAGAGAGAGGATCTTCTCTCCTCCGGAGGTGATGTTGATAAAGGGAGAGGCTCTTCTCTCCTCCAGAGGTGATGTTGATAAAGAAAGATAGGTTGATAAAGAAAGAGAGGCTCTTCTCTCCCCCAGAGATAAAGAGAGAGGCTCTTCTCCCCTCCAGAGGTGATGTTGATAAAGAGAGAGGCGCTTCTCTCCTCCAGAGGTGATGTTTATAAAGAGAAAGGCTCTTCTCTCCTCCAGAGGTGATGTTGATAAAGAGAGAGGCTCTTCTCTCCTCCAGAGGTGATGTTGATAAAGAGAGAGAGGCTCTTCTCCCCTCCAGAGGTGATGTTGATAAAGAGAGAGGCTCTTCTCCCCTCCAGAGGTGATGTTGATAAAGAGAGAGAGGCTCTTCTCTCCTCCAGAGTTGATGTTGATAAAGAGAGAGAGAGGCTCTTCTCCCCTCCAGAGGTGATGTTGATAAAGAAAGAGAGCCTCTTCTCCCCTCCAGAGGTGATGTTGATAAAGAAAGAGAGCCTCTTCTCCCCTCCAGAGGTGATGTTGATAAAGAAAGAGAGGCTCTTCTCTCCCCCAAAGGTGATGTTGATAAAGAGAGAGAGGCTCTTCTCTTCTCCAGAGGTGATGTAACTCCCCATTATCCTGTCAAAGATAACAAAGAGAAGAAGTCACTCTGTCCAAGAAGTCAGACACAAAGTAATTGAAATTCCACTGAGCAGAAACTCCCTGCTCACTCACTGGAAAAACCAGTCAGACTCAACTTTACTTACATAAAGATTTACTTACACCACCACCACAGAGACACAGACTCCTTGACTCAGTAACCACAGACACCAATCAGACAACAAGTATGGTTCTCAATCAGAGACAACGATCGACAGCTGCCTCTGATTGGAGAACCATACCAGGCCAAACACACCCTAACTCACGCCCTGAATAAACTAAAACAGAGACATAAAAAGGGAACTAAGGTCAGGACGTGACAACAACCTTGCTGAATTAGAACAACGGAAGCTGTGCCTATGGGACCATTGGTCACAACCGATTGTAAGAATATTTCGAAGATAAATACACAACGCAGAGGACGAGAGTTCAATAGAGTACTAACAATCAATGGAAATAGTGTTTTTTCTGTAATAACAATGGGTCAGAGACATGGGAGGAATTTCAGTCCGGGACTCAAAGCTAAATGGCAAATTCAAATTGGTCCAAATTGTTTATACATTGAACCTGAAATAGGATACTTGTTATTTGGGCATTGGACAAGTTTTATTGCAATGAGTTCTAATTGGTCAACCACAGGCTAGGGCTGGGTTATACAACCGCATCCTGTCCCTTTGTTCTGTGGGGAGAATCACAGGAGATAATCACTGGAGAGAATCACTGGAGAGAATCACTGGAGAGAATCTCAAGAGAGAATCTGTGGAGAGAATCACAGAGGACAGGGGAGCATGAACATCACCATCTACCTCCCCACATCATTTGTTCTCTTTGAATAAACCTATTTTCCTCCACCTGATTTACTTCTGGGTCTGTGTTTGTCACGACTTCCGCCAAAGTCGGTCCCTCTCCTTGTTCGGGTGGCGTTCACCGGTCGACGTCACCGGCGTTCTAGCCATCACCGATCCACTTTTCATTTTCCATTTGTTTTCTCTTTGTTTTCTACACACCTGGTTTTAATTCCCCCCATTACATGTTCATTATTTAACCCTCTGGTTTTCCCCTTGTTTGTCTGCGTGTTTGTTTTATTGTTGCTGAGTTTAGTTGTTACGCTGGTTTTATTCGTGGTACCGGTACTTTTCCAGCACAATAGTATTTGTGTTTGTACTGGTGTTTTCTTGAATTAAATACCTTGTCCACGCATCTCAGCTCTCCTATGCGGGACTCCTTTCACCAGTTACCCACAGCCTTGACAGAAACATGCACCCCTTCGGAATGGAGTCAGCAGGAGCTGGTGCCTCCATAGTAGGAGTTGAGGAGCGAGTCCAGCAGCACGCTGCCATGCTGCAACATCTCGGCAGCGCCATGGATTGCGTCCTATAAACCATGGAGCGCTGGGAGAGAAGAGGAGTCCCTCCAGTGTCTCCACCACCCCCACCAGTCCCACCATCACTCACCCCTCCATTACCCGGGCCCAGTGGGATTCGGCTTTCCCTCCCGAGGGAGTATGATGGAACGGCGGTGGGTTGTCAGGGGTTCTTGCTCCAGCTAGAGCTCTACATTACATTTACATTTAAGTGATTTAGCAGACGCTCTTATCCAGAGCGACTTACAAATTGGTGCATTCACCTTATGACATCCAGTGGAACAGTCACTTACAATAGTGCATCTAAATCTTAAAGGGGGGAGAGGGAATACTTATCCTATCCTAGGTATTCCTTAAAGAGGTGGGGTTTCAGGTGTCTCCGGAAGGTGGTGATTGACTCCGCTGTCCTGGCGTCGTGAGGGAGTTTGTTCCACCATTGGGGGCCAGAGCAGCGAACAGTTTTGACTGGGCTGAGCGGGAGCTGTACTTCCTCAGTGGTAGGGAGGCGAGCAGGCCAGAGGTGGATGAACGCAGTGCCCTTGTTTGGGTGTAGGGCCTGATCAGAGCCTGGAGGTACTGAGGTGCCGTTCCCCTCACAGCTCCGTAGGCAAGCACCATGGTCTTGTAGCGGATGCGAGCTTCAACTGGAAGCCAGTGGAGAGAACGGAGGAGCGGGGTGACGTGAGAGAACTTGGGAAGGTTGAACACCAGACGGGCTGCGGCGTTCTGGATGAGTTGAAGGGGTTTAATGGCACAGGCAGGGAGCCCAGCCAACAGCGAGTTGCAGTAATCCAGACGGGAGATGACAAGTGCCTGGATTAGGACCTGCGCCGCTTCCTGTGTGAGGCAGGGTCGTACTCTGCGGATGTTGTAGAGCATGAACCTACAGGAACGGGCCACCGCCTTGATGTTGGTTGAGAATGACAGGGTGTTGTCCAGGATCACACCAAGGTTCTTAGCGCTCTGGGAGGAGGACACAATGGAGTTGTCAACCGTGATGGCGAGATCATGGAACGGGCAGTCCTTCTACCGGGAGGAAGAGCAGCTCCGTCTTGCCGAGGTTCAGCTTGAGGTGGTGATCCGTCATCCACACTGATATGTCTGCCAGACATGCAGAGATGCGATTCGCCACCTGGTCGTCAGAAGGGGGAAAGGAGAAGATTAGTTATGTGTCGTCTGCATAGCAATGATAGGAGAGACCATGTGAGGTTATGACAGAGCCAAGTGACTTGGTGTATAGCGAGAATAGGAGAGGGCCTAGAACAGAGCCCTGGGGACACCAGTGGTGAGAGCGCGTGGTGAGGAGACAGATTCTCGCCACGCCACCTGGTAGGAGCGACCTGTCAGGTAGGACGCAATCAAGCGTGAGCCGCGCCGGAGATGCCCAACTCGGAGAGGGTGAGGGTGGATCTTCTGAGGAGGATCTGATGGTTCACAGTATCGAAGGCAGCCGATAGATCTAGAAGGATGAGAGCAGAGGAGAGAGTGTTAGCTTTAGCAGTGCGGAGCGCCTCCGTGATACAGAGGAGAGCAGTCTCAGTTGAATGACTAATCTTGAAACCTGACTGATTTGGATCAAGAAGGTCATTCAGAGAGAGATAGCGGGAGAGCTGGCCAAGGACGGCACGTTCAAGAGTTTTGGAGAGAAAAGAAAGAAGGGATACTGGTCTGTAATTGTTGACATCGGAGGGATCGAGTGTAGGTTTTTTCAGAAGGGGTGCAACTCTCGCTCTCTTGAAGACGGAAGGGACGTAGCCAGCGGTCAGTGATGAGTTGATGAGCGAGGTGAGGTAAGGGAGGAGGTCTCCGGAAATGGTCTGGAGAAGAGGGGAGGGGATAGGGTCAAGCGGGCAGGTTGTTGGGCGGCCGGCCGTCACAAGACGCGAGATTTCATCTGGAGAGAGAGGGGAGAAAGAGGTCAGAGCACAGGGTAGGGCAGTGTGAGCAGAACCAGCGGTGTCGTTTGACTTAGCAAACGAGGATCGGATGTCGTCGACCTTCTTTTCAAAATGGTTGACGAAGTCATCTGCAGAGAGGGAGGAGGGGGGGGGGGGGAGGATTCAGGAGGGAGGAGAAGGTGGCAAAGAGCTTCCTAGGGTTAGAGGCAGATGCTTGGAATTTAGCGTGGTAGAAAGTGGCTTTAGCAGCAGAGACAGAGGAGGAAAATGTAGAGAGGAGGGAGTGAAAGGATGCCAGGTCCGCAGGGAGGCGAGTTTTCCTCCATTTCCGCTCGGCTGCCCGGAACCCTGTTCTGTGAGCTCGCAATGAGTCATCGAGCCACGGAGCGGGAGGGGAGGACCGAGCCGGCCTGGAGGATAGGGGACATAGAGAGTTAAAGGATGCAGAGAGGGAGGAGAGGAGGGTTGAGGAGGCAGAATCAGGAGATAGGTTGGAGAAGGTTTGAGCGGAGGGAAGAGATGATAGGATGGAAGAGGAGAGAGTAGCGGGGGAGAGAGAGCGAAGGTTGGGACGGCGCGATACCATCCGAGTAGGGGCAGTGTGGGAGGTGTTGGATGAGAGCGAGAGGGAAAAGGATACAAGGTAGTGGTCGGAGACTTGGAGGGGAGTTGCAATGAGGTTAGTGGAAGAACAGCATCTAGTAAAGATGAGGTCGAGCGTATTGCCTGCCTTGTGAGTAGGGGGAGGGTGAGAGGGTGAGGTCAAAAGAGGAGAGGAGTGGAAAGAAGGAGGCAGAGAGGAATGAGTCAAAGGTAGACGTGGGGAGGTTAAAGTCGCCCAGAACTGTGAGAGGTGAGCCGTCCTCAGGAAAGGAGCTTATCAAGGCATCAAGCTCATTGATGAACTCTCCGAGGGAACCTGGAGGGCGATAAATGATAAGGATGTTAAGCTTGAAAGGGCTGGTAACTGTGACAGCATGGAATTCAAAGGAGGCGATAGACAGATGGGTAAGGGGAGAAAGAGAGAATGACCACTTGGGAGAGATGAGGATCCCGGTGAACACGTGGGCGGACGAAGAGAGAGCAGTAGGAGTAGCAGTGTTGTCTGTGGTGATCCATGTTTCCGTTAGTGCCAAGAAGTCGAGGGACTGGAGGGAGGCATAGGCTGAGATGAACTCTGCCTTGTTGACCGCAGATCGGTATTTCCAGAGGCTACCGGAGACCTGGAACTCCACGTGGGTCGTGCGCGCTGGGACCACCAGATTAGGGTGGCCGCGGCCACGCGGTGTGGAGCGTTTGTATGGTCTGTGCAGAGAGGAGAGAACAGGGATAAACAGACACATAGTTAACAGGCTACAGAAGAGGCTACGCTAATGCAAAGGAGATTGGAATGACAAGTGGACTACACGTCTCGAATGTTCAGAAAGTTAAGCTACGTAGCAAGAATCTTATTGACTAAAATGATTAAAATGATACAGTACTGCTGAAGTAGGCTAGCTGGCAGTGGGTGCGTTGTTGACACTACACTAATCAAGTCGTTCCGTTGAGTGTAATAGTTTCTACAGTGCTGCAATTCGGGGCTAGCTGGCTAGCTAGTAGTGTTGTTTACGTTACGTTGCGTTAAAAGAACGACAATAGCTGGCTAGCTAACCTAGAAAATCGCTCTAGGCTACACAATTATCTTTGATACAAAGACGGCTATGTAGCTAGCTATGTAGCTAGCTACGATCAAACAAATCAAACCGTTGTACTGTAATGAAATGAAATGAAAATGTGATACTACCTGTGAATGCGACCGGGTTGTTGAGTTCTATTCAGAAGACGTTGGCTAGCGTTGGCTAGCTGTTGGCTAGCTAGCAGAGTCTCCTACGTTAAGGACGACAAATAGCTGGCTAGCTAACCTCGGTAAATTAAGATAATCACTCTAAGACTACACACTCTAAACCTAAACAACACAATTGTCTTGGAACGAAGATACGAAAACAGCAAAGACAGCTATGTAGCTAGCTAACACTACACTGATCGAGTCGTTCAGTTGAGTGTAATAGTTTTCCCAGTGCAGCTAATCGGTGGACGTTAGCTAGCTGGCTAGTGAAGACTACGTTAGGACGGCGAAATACGATAATTACGCAATTATCTTTGATACAAAGACGGCTATGTAGCTAGCTGAGAAGAAATTGCTAAGATTAGACAAATCAAACCGTTGTGCTATAATGAAATATAATGAAATGAAATGTAAAAAGTTATACTACCTGCGGGAGCAAGAGCCGATGCGACCTCTACCTGGCAATAGTCCACCCGGCTCCTTCGGACCGAGAGAGCGCGGCCGCCCTCTTCTCCTGTCTCTCAGGGAAAGCCCTGGAATGGGCCAACGCCCTATTGGGGAAAGAAGAAGCGGTGTTGGACAACTTCGAGGATTTCACCCGTTGCTTCCGGGCAGTCTTTGACCACCCGCCTGAGGGTAGAGCAGCAGGTGAATGCCTCGCCCACCTGAGGCAGGGGACGTGGAGTGAATAGGAGTTCGCATTAGACGTCCGTCTGCGCGAGGACGTCCATCGGGACTTGGCCTGCAGGGGCACCACTCTCACATTCGACCAGCTGGTGGACCTGTCCATCCGGCTGGATAACCTGCTGGCTACCCGCGGATGTCCAGTTCAGGGTCTGTCGGTTCCATCCCCCAGCACCACCATGCCGACACCCATAGAGCTGGGAGGCCCTTAGGGCGACCAGAGGAGGGGCCGTTCCATGCAACATCTGTGGCCGCAGAGGGCACACTGCTGGTCGGTGCTGGGGAGGTTCCTCTGGGAGTCGAGGCACTATGCAGGGAACTCTCGTTTCACCCCAGGTGAGTTGGCACCAGGCTCACCCAGAACCCCCTGTTGCTCACATGTTTTTGTTTATTCATTTTCCTGAGTTTTCCCCGCATTCCCAGCATAAGGCACTCGTAGATTCAGGCGCAGCTGGGAATTTTATTGACAGATCATTTGCCCATAGTTTAGGGATCCCCATTGTTCCTGTAGATATGCCTTTCCCTGTGCATGCCCTAGATAGTCGACCATTAGGGTCAGGGCTAATTAGGGAGGCCACCGCTCCTCTGGGCAAGGTTACACAGGAGGGTCACAAGGAGAGAATGAGTCTCTTTCTTATTGATTCTCCTGAGTTTCCCGTGGTGCTGGGCCTACCCTGGTTGGCCTGTCATGATCCCACTATTTCGTGGCAACGGAGGGCTCTTACAGGGTGGTCGCAAGAGTGCTCAGGGAGGTGTTTAGGGGTTTCTGTCCGTGCTACTACGGTGGAAAGTCCAGATCAGGTCTCCACCGTGCGCAGCCCCTCTGAATATGTCGATTTGTCTCTCGCCTTCTGTAAAAAGAAGGCAACTTAATTTCCACCCCATCGACGGGGGGGATTGTGCGATAGATGTCCTGGTAGATGCAGCACTTCCCAGGAGTCACCTGTATCCCCTGCCGCAAGAGGAGATGGAGGCTATGGAAACATATGTCTCCGAATCTCTAGGGAAGGGGTACATTTGGCCCTCCACTTCACCTGCCTCCCCAAGTTTCTTTTTTTGTGAAGAAAAAGGATGGAGGTCTGTTCCCATGCATTGACTTTCGAGGCATCAACCAAATCACTGAGGTACAGTTACCCGCTGCCTCTCATTGCCAGTGTGATCGAGTCAATGCATGGGGCGCGCTTCTTCACAAAATTGGATCTTAGGAGTGCTTACAACCTGGTGCGTATCAGGGAGGGGGACGAGTGGAAGATGGCATTTAGTACCACCTCAGGGCACTATGAGTACCTCGTCATGCCATACGGGTTGATGAATGCTCCATCAGTCTTCCAGGCCTTTGTAGACAAGATTTTACGGGACCTGCATGGGCAGGGTGTAGTGGTGTATATCGACGACATTCTGATATACTCCGCTACACGCGCCAAGCATGTGTCCCTGGTGCACAAGGTGCTTGGTTGACTGTTGAAGCATGATCTGTACATCAAGGCTGAGAAATGTCTGTTCTTCTAACAGTCCGTCTCCTTCCTAGGGTACCGCATTTCCACTTCAGGGGTGGAGATGGAGAGTGACCGCATTACAGCCGTGCGTAATTGGCCGACTCCCACCACGGTAAAGGAAGTGCAGTGGTTTTTAGGGTTTGCCAACTACTACCGGAGATTTATCCGGGGCTTTGGTCAGGTAGCGGCTCCCATTATCTCACTGCTGAAGGGGGGACCGGTGCGTTTGCAGTGGTCGGCTGAGGCAGACAGGGTTTTTGGTCACCTGAAGGCTCTTTTTACCTCGGCTCCGGTGCTGGCTCATCCGGATCCCTCTTTGGCGTTCATAGTGGAGGTGGACGCGACAGAGGCTGGGATAGGAGCCGTGCTCTCTCAGCGCTCGGGTACGCAACCAAAGCTCCGCCCCTGTGCCTTCTTTTCGAAGAAGCTCAGCCCGGCGGAGCGAAACTATGATGTGGGGGACCGGGAGCTGTTGGCTGTTTTCAAGGCCTTGAAGGCATGGAGACATTGGCTTGAGGGGGCTAAACACCCTTTTCTCATCTGGACTTACCCCCGCAATCTAGAAGGAGTCTGAGGTGCGGGACGTTCCTCCAGACATCGAGGGGGCCCCGGCGTATGCTGTCCGATTCATATTGGACTTGAGGCGTCAAGCGAGGGGCCTTCAGTGCCTCATGGAGTGGGAGGGGTACGGTCCGGAGGAGAGATGCTGGGTGCCAGTGGAGGACATATTGGACCCTTCGATGCTGCAGGATTTCCACCGTCTCCATCCGGATCACCCTGCGCCTCATCCTCCGGGTCGTCCCCGAGGCCGGTTTCGGTGCGCTACTGGAGCCGAGCGTCAAGAGAGGGTACTGTCAGGTCCCTCTCCTTGTTTGGGCGGCGTTCGGTGGTCGACGTCACCGGCCTTCTAGCCATCACCGATCCACTTTTCATTTTCCATTTGTTTTGTCTTTGTTTTCTACACACCTGGTTTCAATTCCCCCCTTACATGTTCATTATTTAACCCTCTTTTCTTCCCCATGTTTGTGTGCGTGTTTGTTTTATTGTTAGGCTGTATCTGACGGCTGGTATTATTGTTGCCGGGTTTTGTTGTTATGCCGGTTTTATTTGTGGTACCGGTATTTTTCCAGCACCATAGTATTTCTGTTTGTACTGGTGTTTTCTTGAATTAAATACCTTGTCCACGCATCTCAGCTCTCCTGCGCCTAACTCCTTTCACCAGTTACCCACAGCCTTGACAGTGTTATTGAAGAGTAACATCAACTGCTGACACTATCCTCAAATTTAATTGACCAATACAGATATAAAAATCAAGGGAAATAAATCAAATTAGGCGCTGGAAAGTAATGTAATTATCTAGCACTTCAGTGAGTAGGAGAGTTGGGGGGGCCGAACATTCTCGAAATGACAGGATTTCATGCGGAAAATGTATTCCACTGTCAATATCATTTAGATCTGTGTGGATGAGCAGTGGGGGTGGTGAGGAGGGGTCACATATTGCAGCTCAATCATACTGACTCCTTCAAGCTGCGTCTTAACGCAATGATGCTGCTATGACAAGAGAGCAACGCATGAACCTGACCTCTCAATCTAACAAGATATGAGATCATTTTATCGCCAGATAGTGATTTTGTAGTGCAAATGGTGTTACCACCTCAATCACTAATGCATTTGTGCTGTTTTAGTCCTGATGAGAATAGGTGAAACAGCTTTCCTGGAATTAGAGAATGGTGAGCTCTCTCCCTCTCTCTCTCTATCTCTCTCTCTCTCTCTCTCTCGCCTCTCCTCTCATCCCACCCAAGATTACATCTCTCCAGTTCCTTTCATTTTCTGCCTTGAACTTCATATGAACTTACGCCTTCGCAGAGGAACATCTTTCAAAGAACAAGCTATCAGAGAGGAGATTTCCATTCAGACAGCTTGATGCATTAGGCCAGTTTCTCTGTCTGACTAATACTGGGCCAACAGAAGTGCCAGTGGGCATGGAGGGGGCACCGACAGTCCATCACATCAAACCACACTCTCAACCTGCTACAGATACAAGAGAGAGTGGGTGAGTGCAAGAGAGAGAAAGGGAGGGGTAGAGAGAAAGGTTGGGGAGAAAGAGAGGGGAGGAAGGATAGAGAGAGAAAGAGAGAGAGACAGAGACATAGACAGAATGCATTACTATATCATTTGCATTTGGATACTCAGTGCGTTACAACCCACAACAAACATATTTACATTTTCTTTGCAATCATTTGCATAAGCAAGACAGGAATTACAAGTATTTTAACTCATTGTCTGTAAAGGTACAGTACATTTCTAAATAATTACTGTTTTTGGTAGGTAGCCTAGCTGATGTTTACATTACATAACTGTGCCAGAATGTCTACCACCCACACTCCCCACCATACGACATGCTGTTATGTTGAGGCCACAAGACTATGTTTAAAATTCCCCTCAGGCTATGTCCTTGCCATTGGTACTTCATGGACAGAATGTCACAGCAGAGAGGGAGGGAGAGAGAGAGAGAGAGAGCGCTTGAGAGCGAGAGGAGAGAGAGAGCGCGCTAGCTGTGGCCTGAGGGACAGTGCTGAGAGTATCAGCCCTGAGGCTGTCCTACATACAGTAGAGTGTAGACAGGACTGTGCAGGCTCCCAGTCTGTCCCACAGTGTTATATCATAGCCCTGATACAGGTAACAGGATGGAAAGCGTTGGAGAGACAGACTAACAGGAACAGTAATTTGACTTAGAGATAATCTAGAAGATAATGCAAAGGTTGGAACATTGTTGATATGAGAGGAGCAAACAGTAGGTGGCATTACAGTTGTCCCTGGCCTTTCCTCCACTGTTTCCTCTGTTCCATTGGTGTAGTGTAACATTCTGCCTCCGTGTGACGCACTGCTCCTGCCTCACCGGACGCTGGCTGACATTATATTCCACATGTTCAGTGAGGTAAGCCTTGACCTGGGAGCTACCCCTCAATAAGCTCATATGTCGCATGTAGACAGTGACATACAGTGGGGCAAAAAAGAATTTAGTCAGCCCCCAATTGTGCAAGTTCTCCCACTTAAAAAAGATGAGAGAGGGCTGAAATTTTCATCATAGGTACACTTCAACTATGACAGACAAAATGAGAAGAAAAAGATCCAGAAAATCACATTGTAGGATTTTTTAATGAATTTATTTGCAATTTATGGTGGAAAATAAGTATTTGGTCAATAACAAAAGTGTATCTCAATACTTTGTTATATACCCTTTGTTGGCAATGACATTTACATTTACATTTACATTTAAGTGATTTAGTAGACGCTCTTATCCAGAGCGACTTACAAATTGGTGCATTCACCTTATGACATCCAGTGGAGCAGTCACTTTACAATAGTGCATCTAAAACTTAAGGGGGGTGAGAGGGATTACTTATCCTATCCTAGGTATTCCTTAAAGAGGTGGGGTTTCAGGTGTCTCCGGAAGGTGGTGATTGACTCCGCTGTCCTGGCGTCGTGAGGAAGTTTGTTCCACCATTGGGGGGCCAGAGCAGCGAACAGTTTTGACTGGGCTGAGCGGGAGCTGTACTTCCTCAGTGGTAGGGAGGCGAGCAGGCCAGAGGTGGATGAACGCAGTGCCCTTGTTTGGGTGTAGGGCCTGATCAGAGCCTGGAGGTACTGAGGTGCCGTTCCCCTCACAGCTCCGTAGGCAAGCACCATGGTCTTGTAGCGGATGCGAGCTTCAACTGGAAGCCAGTGGAGAGAACGGAGGAGCGGGGTGACGTGAGAGAACTTGGGAAGGTTGAACACCAGACGGGCTGCGGCGTTCTGGATGAGTTGAAGGGGTTTAATGGCACAGGCAGGGAGCCCAGCCAACAGCGAGTTGCAGTAATCCAGAATGACAGAGGTCAAACATTTTCTGTAAGTCTTCACAAGGTTTTCACACACTGTTGCTGGTATTTTGGCCCATTCCTCCATGCAGATCTCCTCTAGAGCAGTGATGTTTTGGGGCTGTTGCTGGGCAACATGAACTTTCAACTCCCTCCAAAGATTTTCTATGGGGTTGAGATCTGGAGACTGGCTAGGCCTTGAAATGCTTCTTACGAAGCCACTCATTCATTGCCCGGGCGGTGTGTTTGGGATCATTGTCATGCTGAAAGACCCAGCCCTTGCTGATGGAAGGAGGTTTTCACTCAAAATTCTTTGTCCTCCAAACACGACGAGTTGAGTTTTTACCAAAAAGTTATATTTTGGTTTCATCTGACCATATGACATTCTCCCAATCTTCTTCTGGATCATCCAAATGCTCTCTAGCAAACTTCAGACGGGCCTGGACATGTACTGGCTTAAGCAGGGGGACATGTCTGGCACTGCAAGATTTGAGTCCCTGGCGGCGTAAAGTGTGTTACTGATGGTAGGCTTTGTTACTTTGGTCCCAGCTTTCTGCAGGTCATTCACTAGGTCCCCCCGTGTGGTTCTGGGATTTTTGCACACCGTTCTTGTGATCATTTTGACCCCACGGGGTGAGATCTTGCGTGGAGCCCCAGATTGAGGGAGATTATCATTGGTCTTGTATGTCTTCCATTTCCTAATAATTGCTCCCACAGATGATTTCTTCAAACCAAGCTGCTTACCTATTGCAGATTCAGTCTTCCCAGCCTGGTGCAGGTCTACAATTTTGTTTCTGGTGTCCTTTGACAGCTCTTTGGTCTTTGCCATAGTGGAGTTTGGAGTGTGACTGTTTGAGGTTGTGGACAGGTGTCTTTTATACTGATAACAAGTTCAAACAGGTGCCATTAATACAGGTAACGAGTGGAGGACAGAGGAGCCTCTTAAAGAAGAAGTTACAGGTTTGTGAGAGCCAGAAATCTTGCTTGTTTGTAGGTGACCAAATACTTATTTTCCACAATAATTTGCAAATACATTCATAAAAAATCCTACAATGTGATTTTCTGGATTTTTTTCTTCTCATTTTGTCTGTCATAGTTGAAGTGTACCTATGATGAAAATTACAGGCCTCTCTCATCTTTTTTAAGTGGGAGAACTTGCACAATTGGTGGCTGACTAAATACTCTTTTGCCCCACTGTACATACATACACACACACACTGCACGGTAGATACATATACCTTAGCTCACACACACAATGACAGTCGCACACACACACAAACATACTTACTTTATACTTACCTACACTCACCCATACACGTGCTACCTCACACACTCTATGCACATGAACTGATCGACAGACTGAAAAACAAGCAATCTCTTTCTTTTTCACACTCACTCACAAAAACAGACAGACAGAATGAAAGACAAATACTCTTTCTTTCTTTCTGTGTCTCTCTCAGATACCCACCCACTCATATAGAGACACGCACGACTGCACAAAGTACCCTTCAAACGCAAATACATAGCCTTCCTGGAAGCCTCATGTACCTTTCTCCTTCCATTGGCCAACTCATGAGCCTGAGTCACTGGAGGTCCCAAATAGCTGTGTAAATGTTAAGGTAACTAGCTGCCTCCACGACTTGATTTGCCCCAGACCACGGACACCGCTATGATGACTTTATCTGAACTGTCCCTAAGCCATATGAATCCATGTCTCTTACTCTCTCTCTCTCTCTCTCTCTCTCTCTCTCTCTCTCTCTCTCTCTCTCTCTCTCTCTCTCTCTCTCTCTCTTTCTCTCTCTCAATTCAATCCAATTCAATTCAATTGATTTGATTGGTAAGGGAATCATGTTTACATTGCCAAAGCAAGAGGAATAGGTAATAAACAAAAATCTCACAAATCTTTGCTGCGGTGATGGGATACTGTGGTATTTCACCTAATAGATATGGGAGTTTATCAAAATGTGTTTTTTTTTTCAAATTCTTTGTGGGTCTGTGTGATACGAGGGAAATATGTGTCTCTAATATGGTCCGACATTTGTCAGGAGGTTAGGAAGTGCAGGTCAGTTTCCTCATGTTGTGGGCAGTGTTGTGGGCAGTGCACATAGCCTGTCTTCTCTGGCCTACAGCGGTCTCTCTCAATAGCAAGGCTATGCTCACCAAGTCTATACATAGTCAAAGCGTTCCTTAGTTGTGGGTCAGCCACAGTGGTCAGGTATTCTGCCACTGTGTACTCTCTGTTTAGGGCCAGATAGCGTTCCAATTTGTTTAATTTTTGGGTTATTTTTTTTTACAACGTGTCAATTAATTTTCTTTTGGTTTTCTCATGATTTAGCTGGGTCTAATTTGTTGCTGTCCTGGGTCTCTGTGGGGTCTGTTTGTGTATGTGAATAGAGCCTCAGGACAAGCTTTCTTAGGGGACTCCTCTAGGTGATGGTTTTGTAATGAAAGGTTTGGGAATCGCTTCCTTTTAGGTGGTTGTGGAATGTCTCTTTTTGGGATTTTTTATAATTAGCGGGCATCGTCTGAATTCTGCCCTGCATGCATTATTTGATGTTTTGTGTTGTACACAGAGGATGTTTTGCAGAATGCTGCATGCAGTCTCAATTTCGTGTTTGTCCCATTTTGTGAATTTCGGTTGGTGAGCGGACCCCAGAACTCACAACCGTAGAAGACAATGGGTTCTATAACTGATCCATAACTGATTCATAACTTATGCAATGGGTACTATAACTGATTCAAGTATTTTTTGCCAGATCCTAATTGGGAAGTCAAATTTTACGTTCCTTTTGATGGTGTAGAAGGCCCTTCTTGCCTTGTCTCTCAGATTGTTCACAGCTTTGGTGAAGTTACCTATGGTGCTGATGTTCAGTCCAAGGTAGGTATAGTTTTTGTGTGTACTCTAGGTGTCTAGATGGAATTTATATTTGTGGTTCTGGCAACCATTATTTTTGTCTTACTGAGATTCATTATCAGGGCCCAGGTCCAGTACTTTCCTCCCCAAAATAATAATAATGTATCTTTCATCAATAATAATAATGTATCTTTCATCAATAATAATAATGTATCTTTCATCTCTCTGTGTTTCATGTTTTTCCTTCATCCGAGTGAACTCAACAGCTCCCCTCTTTCTCAATACGTGTAGTACTTTCAAAATACATAAATCATCCCCGAATGATGCATTTTGCATTATATGATACTGCGTTTTGCATCACATGATTTATGATTTAAGGGGATGATTTATGTATTTTGAAACTTACATATCTTGAAGACTTGATTGCCTACAAGCAAAACCTTTTGGGATTATGATCTATACCATGTAGGATGGCAATGTCTGTCTTTCTGATTTCTTTGGTGAAGTCTGCTGCTTTGGTGAAGTCTGCTCTTTAAGCCAAATGCAGATTATCTCATACCTTGTAAATTCCAGCCATAGATAGCAAAGCTTTGTTTTCCATAGTATCCAGTGTAGTTATTTGTGTGGTTTATGCTCGGACCATTAGGTGTGAGCAGAGCATGCTGAGCATCTGCTGAATGCCTTTTAGGTCGTAGGATGGGGCTTGGGTGGGTGTAGTGGTGGGGGTTGAGCCTGTTGCTTTGCTCAACCCCCACCACCCCCACCAATCACAGACTGGGCATATGTGTGGCTGACATGTTGAGGTCCTTGTTGCAGGGTTGGGGGGCATAAATGCATAAGCCTGATCTGGGGGGGCCTATCTCTCTCTCCCTCTCTCTGCAAGCATTTTGGCGCAGTTTATAGTCCCACCACCACCACTCACTCACACACACACACACACACACACACACACACGAGCATACACTCTCTCTCCGAGTTTTCTACTAAATCAAATCAAATCAAATCAAATGTTATTTGTCACATACACATGGTTAACAGATGTTAATGCGAGTGTAGCGAAATGCTTGTGCTTCTAGTTCCGACAATGCAGTAATAACCAACAAGTAATCGAACTAACAATTCCAAAACTACTGTCTTATACACAGTGTAAGGGGATAAAGAATTTGTACATAAGGATATATGAATGAGTGATGGTACAGAGCAGCATAGGCAAGATACAGTAGATGGTATCGAGTACAGTATATACATATGAGATGAGTATGTAAACAAAGTGGCATAGTTAAAGTGTCTAGTGATACATGTATTACATAAGGATGCAGTCGATGATATAGAGTACAGTATATACATATGCATATGAGATGAATAATGTAGGATAAGGAACATTATATAAGGTAGCATTGTTTAAAGTGGCTAGTGATATATTTACATCATTTCCCATCAATTCCCATTATTAAAGTGGCTGGAGTTGAGTCAGTGTCAGTGCCAGTGTGTTGGCAGCAGCCACTCAATGTTAGTGGTGGCTGTTTAACAGTCTGATGGCCTTGAGATAGAAGCTGTTTTTCAGTCTCTCGGTCCCAGCTTTGATGCACCTGTACTGACCTCGCCTTCTTGATGATAGCGGGGTGAACAGGCAGTGGCTCGGGTGGTTGATGGCCTTCATGATCTTTATGGCCTTCCTGTGACATCGGGTGGTGTAGGTGTCCTGGAGGGCAGGTAGTTTGCCCCCGGTGATGCGTTGTGCAGACCTCACTACCCTCTGGAGAGCCTTACGGTTGTGGGCGGAGCAGTTGCCGTACCAGGCGGTGATACAGCCCGCCAGGATGCTCTCGATTGTGCATCTGTAGAAGTTTGTGAGTGCTTTTGGTGACAAGCCGAATTTCTTCAGCCTCCTGAGGTTGAAGAGGCACTGCTGCGCCTTCTTCACGATGCTGTCTGTGTGAGTGGACCAATTCAGTTTGTCTGTGATGTGTATGCCGAGGAACTTAAAACTTGCTACCCTCTCCACTACTGTTCCATCGATGTGGATAGGGGGGTGTTCCCTCTGCTGTTTCCTGAAGTCCACAATCATCTCCTTAGTTTTGTTGACGTTGAGTGTGAGGTTATTTTCCTGACACCACACTCCGAGGGCCCTCACCTCCTCCCTGTAGGCCATCTCGTCGTTGTTGCTAATCAAGCCTACCACTGTTGTGTCATCCGCAAACTTGATGATTGAGTTGGAGGCGTGCGTGGCTACGCAGTCATTGTTGCCTACCCTAACCACCTGGGGGCGGCCCGTCAGGAAGTCCAGTACCCAGTTGCACAGGACGGGGTCGAGACCCAGGGTCTCGAGCTTAATGACGAGTTTGGAGGGTACTATGGTGTTAGTAGTCGATGAACAACATTCTCACATAGGTATTCCTCTTGTGCAGATGGGTTAGGGCAGTGTGTAGTGTGGTTGAGATTGCATCGTCTGTGGACCTATTTTGGGCGGTAAGCAAATTGGAGTGGGTCTAGGGTGTCAGGTAGGGTGGAGGTGATATGGTCCTTGACTAGTCTCTCAAAGCACTTCATGATGACGGAAGTGAGTGCTACGGGGCGGTAGTCGTTTAGCTCAGTTACCTTAGCTTTCTTGGGAACAGGGACAATGGTGGCCCTCTTGAAGCATGTGGGAACAGCAGACTGGTATAGGGATTGATTGAATATGTCCGTAAACACACTGGCCAGCTGGTCTGCGCATGCTCTTAGGGCGCGGCTGGGGATGCCGTCTGGGCCTGCAGCCTTGCGAGGGTTAACACGTTTAAATGTCTTACTCACCTCGGCAGCAGTGAAGGAGAGTCCGCATGTTTTCGTTGCAGGCCGTGTCAGTGGCACTGTATTGTCCTCAAAGCGGGCAAAAAAGGGATTTAGTCTGCCTGGGAGCAAGACATCCTGGTCCGTGACGGCGCTGGATTTCTTCTTGTAGTCCGTGATTGACTGTAGACCCTGCCACATGCCTCTTGTGTCTGAGCCGTTGAATTGAGATTCTACTTTGTCTCTGTACTGACGCTTGGCTTGTTTGATAGCCTTGCGGAGGGAATAGCTGCACTGTTTGTATTCGGTCATGTTACCAGTCACCTTGCCCTGATTAAAAGCAGTGGTTCGCGCTTTCAGTTTCACGCGAATGCTGCCATCAATCCACGGTTTCTGGTTAGGGAATGTTTTTATCGTTGCTATGGGAACGACATCTTCAACGCACGTTCTAATGAACTCGCACACCGAATCAGCGTATTCGTCAATATTGTTATCTGACGCAATACGAAACATATCCCAGTCCACGTGATGGAAGCAGTCTTGGAGTCTGGAGTCAGCTTGGTCGGACCAGCGTTGGACAGACCTCAGCGTGGGAGCCTCTTGTTTTAGTTTCTGTCTGTAGGCAAGGATCAACAAAATGGAGTAGTGGTCAGCTTTTCCGAAAGGAGGGCGGGGCAGGGCCTTATATGCGTCGCGGAAGTTAGAGTAACAATGATCCAAGGTTTTTCCACCCCTGGTTGCGCAATCGATATGCTGATAAAATTTAGGGAGTCTTGTTTTCAGATTAGCCTTGTTAAAATCCTCAGCTACAATGAATGCAGCCTCCGGATAAATGGATTCCAGTTTGCAAAGAGTCAAATAAAGTTCGTTCAGAGCCATCGATGTGTCTGCTTGGGGGGGATATATACGGCTGTGATTATAATCGAAGAGAATTCTCTTGGTAGATAATGCGGTCTACATTTGATTGTGAGGAATTCTAAATCAGGTGAACAGAAGGATTTGAGTTCCTGTATGTTTCTTTCATCACACCATGTCTCGTTCGCCATGAGGCATACGCCCCCGCCCCTCGTCTTACCAGAAAGATGTTTGTTTCTGTCGGCGCGATGCGTGGAGAAACCCGCTGGCTGCACCGATTCCGATAGCGTCTCTCCAGTGAGCCATGTTTCCGTGAAGCAAAGAACATTACAGTCTCTGATGTCCCTCTGGAATGCTACCCTGGCTCGGATTTCATCAACCTTGTGGTCAAGAGACTGGACATTGGCGAGAAGAATGCTAGGGAGTGGTGCGCGATGTGCCCGTCTCCGGAGTCTGACCAGAAAAACGCCTCGTTTCCCTCTTTTTCATTTTTTGGGTCGCTGCATGGGATCCATTCCGTTGACCCGTTTGAAAGGCAGAACACAGGATCCGCGTCGCGGAAAACATATTCTTGGTCGTACTGATGGTGAGTTGACGCTGATCTTATATTCAGTAGTTCTTCTCGACTGTATGTAATGAAACCTAAGATGACCTGGGGTACTAATGTAAGAAATAACACTTAAAAAAACAAAAAAACTGCTTAGTTTCCTAGGAACGCGAAGCGATGCGGCCATCTCTGTCGGCGCCGATCAATCAACCCCCAAAGGCACAATGAGATTACCTTGTTCGGGACATCCTGGCCAGCCTCACAAAACGGGTTTCAAAGGCTACAGGAGTCAGGAAGAAAGATTTGAGGGAACACAATGGATGTGTTTGTATATCTGGGTGAAACACATGGCACAACAGCGGTTGGATATCAAACAGGCCCAAAGTGTACTGTAATCAAACATTTACTCTGTGGAGTGACAAGGTAACCTATAATTAAGGAACATGGACTAGCATGTCATTTGTGGAAGGACACAGTGTCAGAGTTATACATACATCATTATTGTGCCAGGAACAATCTGTTGTTTGGTAGTCTTTACCATACATTTACATGTTATGTTTTATGGATGAACTGTAACTGAATTGGAGACACATTAGAGACTGTACAGTACTGTATAGGAGACTGCAAAGGGAGTCTTTCAAAAACACAAAGCAATGTGACAAATATGTCCTCTGCGTGCAGTGTCTTTTCTTAGTTTGTGAGCTGCTAGGAGAGGGATGTTTTGGACAGAAGCACAATGGTCCTTTTTCTAATGGACTGAGATGGGGCGGTAGTGTGAAGGGTAGGGATTGTGGGGGTGGTTTTGGGAGGTGTGTGTATGCCTGCCTCCGTAGATGTGTAGGAGTGTGTATTGTAGGTGTGTGTGTCAGGTAGGAGTGTGAACTGTAGGTGTGTGAGTCAGGTAGGAGTTTGCTTTGTTCTTGCTGCGCTGCGTGTGCTGTACACTGCAAGCCTGAATGAGGACTGCGTGGGTCTGATCTGCACTCTCCCCACCCACACAAACACACACAGCCCGCTGGTTGGAGCTGTCTTTATTTTCTCCTTGGCAAATGTGCAAGTGTGTGTCTGTGTGTATAGCAGAGACTGAGTTTCTATCTCCCGTGTTTGTCCAAGGCAAATACAAATCATACCTTCATGCAGTGTTTTACATATTCCTCAGGAGAAAGAAAGGCTTCAGGTGTACCCGTGACAACCTCAATCTATCTGCCAATCAACAAGCTTACCTAATTTTCTGACTATGTGTCTGTCTCTTCAGGGTTGACCGGTCTGCAATTGGCGCCACACAAAAACAATAACAAGAACAGGGTAACGCACATACAGCACTGTACACTGCATTCTATGTCACAAACATTCCTTTTTTGATTCCTTTATATGCTTGACTCATAGTTCTATGAGGCTAGTATCATTCAGCCAAACCCCATTGGAATAAAACAGGATCTTCAGAAGACAGGACAATAATAGGACTTGATATGACGCACAGCATCACACAGAACTATACTGAACATGACACGATTTCAACAATTTTACTGAATTACAGTTCATAAGTAAATTAGTTAATTGAAATAAATGAATTTTAATTCATGGATTTCACATGACTGGGCAGGGGCGTAGCCATGGGTGGCACTGGGAGGGTATAGGCCCACTCACTTGGGAGCCAAGCCCACCCACTGGGGTGCCAGGCCCAGTCAATCAGAATTAGTTTTATTACAGACAGAAATACTCCTCAGTTTCATCAGTTGTCCTGGTGGCTGGTGGGGAGGTCCTTGGCTGAAATGGTGGCTCCCTGCAGAGAGGCAGCGTTTTGGAGCCGGTCCGAGTCTCCTGGGTCAGTCATGACCAGTTTGTACTATAACGACACAGGGCGAGACCCAGATGCAGACACAGGAGGCAAATGGTTCAAGTCTCTGATATTTATTAAAATACAAGGGGCAGGCAATGGGCAGGTCGAGGACAGGCAGAAGTTCATTCGTGGCATTGTATTGTGTGACAAAACCTTAAATCGTCCCCAGCACAGGGTGCACCTGTCAAATCAAATCAAAGTTTATTTGTCACCTGCGCCGAATACAACAGGTGTAGACCTTACAGTGAAATGCTTACTTACAGGCTCTTACAGGCTCTAATAGTGCATAACAGATATTAGGTGAACAATAGGCAAGTAAAGACATAAAACAATAGTAAATACAGTATATACAGTGGGGAGAACAAGTATTTGATGCACTGCCGATTTTGCAAGTTTTCCTACTTACGAAGCATGTAGAGGTCTGTCATTTTTATCATAGGTACACTTCAACTGTGAGAGACAGAATCTAAAACAAAAATCCATGATTTTAAAGTAATTAATTTGCACTTTCAGCTCCCTCCAAAGATTTTCTATTGGGTTCAGTTCTGGAGACTGGCTAGGCCACTCCAGGACCTTGAGATGCTTCTTACTGTGCTATTCCTTAGTTGCCCGGGCTGTGTGTTTCGGGTCGCTGTCATGCTGGAAGATCCAGCCACGACCCATCTTCAATGCTCTTGCTGAGGGAAGGAGGTTGTTGGCCAAGACTTCGCGATACATGGCCCCATCCATCCTCCCCTCAATACAGTGCAGTCGTCCCTTTGCAGAAAAGCATCCCCAAAGAATGATGTTTCCACCTCCATGCTTCACGGTTGGGATGGTGTTCTTGGGGTTGTACTCATCATTCTTCTTCCTCCAAACACGGAGAGTGGAGTTTAGACCAAAAAGCTCTATTTTTGTCTCATCAGACCACATCATCTTCTCCCATTCCTCCTCTGGATCATCCAGATGGTCATTGGCAAACTTCAGATGGGCCTGGATATGCGCTGAGCAGGGGGACCTTGCGTCAATCCATGACGGTGTAGTGTGTTACTAATGGTTTTCTTTGAGACTGTGGTCCCAGCTCTCTTCAGGTCATTGACCAGGTCCTGCCATGTAGTTCTGGGCTGATCCCTCACCTTCCTCATGATCATTGATGCCCCACGAAGTGAGATCTTGGGAGCCCCAGACCGAGGGAGATTGACCGTCATCTTGAACTTCTTCCATTTTCTAATAATTGCACCAACAGTTGTTGCCTTCTCACCCAACTACTTGCCTATTGTCCTGTAGCCCATCCCATCCTTGTGCAGGTCTACAATGTTATCCCTGATGCCCTTACACAGCTCTCTGGTCTTGGCCATTGTGGAGAGGTTTTAGTCTGTTTGATTGAGTGTATGGACAGGTGTCTTTTATAAAGGTAACGAGTTCAAACAGGTGCAGTTAATACAGGTAATGAGTGGAGAACAGGAGGGATTCTTAAAGAAAAACTAACAGGTCTGTGAGAGCCGGAATTCTTATGGGTTGGTAGGTGATCAAATACTTATGTCATGCAATAAAATGCAAATTAATTACTTAAAAATCATACAATGTGATTTACTGGATTTTTGTTTTAGATTCAGTCTCTCACGGTTGAAGTGTACCTATGATAAAAATTACAGACCTGTACATGCTTTCTAAGTAGGAAAACCTGCAAAATCGGCAGTGTATCAAATACTTGTTCTCCCCACTGTATATACAGTAGCGAGGCTATAAAAGTAGCGAGGCTACATACAGACACCGGTTAGTCAGGTTAAAGTGACTATGCATATATGATGAACAGAGAGTAGCAGTTGCGTAAAAGAGGGGGTTGGCGTGTGGCAGGTGGCAGGACACAATGCAGATAGCCCGGTTAGCCAATGTGCGGGAGCACTGGTTGTGCGGGAGCCCAATTAAGGTAGTATGTACAGCGACAGCCCCGTAGTATGTACATGAATGTATAGTTAAAGTGACTATGCATATATGATAAACAAAGAGTAGCAGCAGCGTAAAAAAGAGGGGTTGGGGGGGCACACAATGCAAATAGTCCGGGTAGCCAATTGATTACCTGTTCAGGAGTCTTACGGCTCGGGGGTCAAAAACTGTTGAGAAGCCTTTTTGTCTGAGACTTGGCACTCCGGTACCGCTTGCCACGCGGTAGTAGAGAGAACAGTCTATGACTGGGGTGGCTGGGGTCTTTGACCATTTTTAGGGCATTCCTCTGACACCGCCTGGTGTAGAGGTCCTGGATGGTAAGAAGCTTGGCCCCAGTGATGTATTCGGAAGTACTCACTACCCTCTGTAGAGGCTGAGCAATTGCCGTACCAGGCAGTGATGCAACCATGTGATGTTGCAGCTGTAGAACCTTTATAGGATCTCAGGACCCATGCCAAATCATTTTAGTTTCCTGAGGGGGAATAGGCTTTGTCGTGTCCTCTTCATGACTGTCTTGGTGTGTTTGGACCATTATAGTTTATTGTTGATGTGATGTGTTTGGGTGGTATGCAAATTGGAGTGGGTCTAGGGTTTCTGGGATAATGGTGTTGATGTGAGCCATTATCAACCTTTCAAAGCACTTCATGGCTACGGACGTGAGTGCTACGGGTCTGTAGTCATTTAGGCAGGTTGCCTCTGTGTTCTTGGGCACAGGTAATCCGTCCTGGTAATCCGTCTGGCCCCGCAGCCTTGTTTATGTTGACCTGTTTAAAGGTCTTACTCACGTCGGCTACGGAGAGCGTGATCACACAGTCGTCTGGAACAGCTGATTCTCTCATTGCTTGCCTTGAAGCGAGCATAGAAGTGGTTTTGCTCGTCTGTTAGGCTCGTGTCACTGGGCAGCTCGCAGCTGTGCTTCCCTTTGTAGTCTGTAATAGTTTGCAAGCCCTGCCACATAAGACGAGTAGTATGATTCAATCTTAGCCCTGTATTGACACTTTGCCTGTTTTATGGTTTGTTGCAGGGCATAGCAGGATTTCGTGTAAGCTTCCGGGTTAAGGTCCCGCACCTTGAAAGTGGCAGCTCTACCCTTTAGCTCAGTGTGAATGTTCCCTGTAATCCATGGCTTCTGGTTGGGGTAAGTACCTACAGTCACTGTGGGGACGCCGTCCTCGATGCACTTATTGATAAGGCCAGTGACTGATGTGACGTCCTCCTCAATGCCATCTGAAGAATCCCAGAACATGTTCCAGTCTGTGATAGCAAAACAGTCCTGTTGTTTAGCATCTGCTTCATCTGACCACTTTTTTATAGACCGAGTGAGTCACTGGTGCTTCCTGCTTTAATTTTTGCTTGTAAGCAGGAATCAGGAGGATAGAGTTGTGGTCAGATTTATCAAATGGAGGGCGAGGGAGAGCTTCGTATGCGTCTCTGTGTGTGGTGAACAGGTGATCTAGATTTTTTCCCTCTGGTTGCACATTTAGCATGTTGATGGAGATTCGGTAGAACTGATTTAAGTTTCCCTGCATTAAAGTCTCCGGCCACTAGGAGCGCCGCCTCTGGGTGAGCGGTTTCCTGTTTGCTTATTTCCTTATACAGCTGAATGAGTGCGGTCTTAGTGCCAGCATCTGTCTGTGGTGGTAAATAAACAGCCACAAAAAGTATAATTGAAAACTCTCTTGGCAAGTAGTGTAGCCTGCAATTTATCACAATATACTCTCAAAATCTAGAGACTTCCTTAGATTTTGTGCACCAGCTGTTGTTTACAAATATGCACAGACCGCCCCCCCTCGTCTTACCGGAGTGTGCTGCTCTATCTTGCTGCTGCAGCGTATATCCCGCTAGCTGAATATCCATGTCATCATTTTGCCACGATTCCGTGAAACATAGGATATTACAGTTTTTGATGTCCCGTTTGTAGGATATTCGCGATCGTACCTAGTCTAATTCATTGTCCAATGATTGCATGTTGGCAAGTAGTATTGATGGTAATGGCAGCTTTCCCACTCACCTTTTCCTGGTCATGACCAGGCATCCAAGCTCTTTGTCCTCTGTACCTGCGTCGCTTCCTCTTGCAAATAACGGGGATGTCGGCCCTGTGGGGTGTTTGGAGAATGTCTTGTGTGCCCTCCTTGTTATATAAAAAATCTTTGTCTAATCCGAGGTGAGTGATCACTGTCCTGATATCCAGAAGCTCTTTGTCTAATCCGAGGTGAGTGATCACTGTCCTGATATCCAGAAGCTCTTTGTCTAATCCGAGGTGAGTGATCACTGTCCTGATATCCAGAAGCACTTTTTTTGCCGTAAGATACGGTTCCAGACACATTACGTACAAAATAAGTTACAAATAACGCGGGAGAAAAACACATAATAGCACAATTGGTTGTGCTCCCGTAAAACATTTCTTCCGGCGCCATTTTAATAATGATCATGCTGTTTAATCAGCTTCTTGATATCCTACACCTGTCTGGTGGATTGATTATCTTGACAAATGAGAAATTCTCACTTAAAGTGTTGTAAACAGATTTGTGCACAAAATTGGAGAGAAATTAGCTTTTTGTGCATATGGAACATTTCTGGGATCTTTCATTTCATGAAACATGGGACCAACACTTTACATGTTTACATTTTTTGCTCTGTAATAGATGCATCCACAACCCCAGTGTGTTTGGACTGACTGACTGACTGCCTGCCTGCAGAGTGTACTCACTGTGCCTAACTGCTTCAGTAATTGCTTTTTCTTCTCTAAATTTATCATCATCATCTGCCTGGCCTGTCATGTTAGCTGAGCTGAAGTACTGGACGACGAAGGAATCTGCTAGTGAGCCGGCACCAGGGTAGAGAACCGCTCTACTGCCTGAGGGGAGGGAGGGGAGGACTGGTTCCCCAACTAAATCTAAGGGACGGACCTCCGTAGATTACGGATAGTCATGAATGTATCGTTAATAGTGATAAGTGATGCTAACATCCACATTAATGTAGAAGTGTTCAGAAAAATATTATATTCATATTTACAAAGTGACTCCAAAATGACACAATACATTAGTTACCATCAATTTCTATTGGGCATAATATAATTGGAAACAGAACCAAAACAAACTGCAATTGCATCCAACAAGCTGGATGCAGTCATTGTGTTTAGGACTATGGTACCGAATACTAAACTTTTGACTAAATGTTTTACATTATAAGTGAATTTGTCCAAATACTTATGACACATTCATATCAGGAGACTAGATACATTAAGTGCTTTCATTTCTAAACATCTATGAAAATACCCTCAAATAAAAAGGTCTGGTGACATTCCACATTTCTGGATTTTTAAAGTTTTTTAAATTTAACCCTTCATTTACCAGGTAAGTTGACTGAGATCACATTCTCATTTACAGCAATGTTACAGGGGAGAGGTGGGCGGATGAATGAGGAGTATAGAGCCAAATGAAACATTTTAGTGGTTTGAGTGTGTGTAGACAGAGCGTCGGCCTGTGGCTGGTGGGGGTTTGATGCTGATAATGCTCTTTAATAGGAATGAACAGGGAAGCGTGAGGGGAAGAGATTGGCAGTTCATTTGGAGCCAAGCCATCTATGAGCAGTGTGGTGCACTCTCCTATTTATTCCCCCTGCCACTGTGGCTTGGCTCTGACCTTTCTTATCCAATGACAGTAATGTCACATTGACACTAGGGCGTTTAACCTTTGTGTGGTGTTCATGTTTTTGTTATTCACCCAATGTTCGCGGGTCTGATGGACCCACAACACTATTGGGTTTTTAAAACAATACAGCCATAACAATTTATGTAAATACTTAGATGTTGACTTACATTAATTACAAGCAATATAGACAGCATACAGTGGGGCAAAAAAGTATTTGGTCACCTACAAACAAGCAAGATTTCTGGCTCTCACAGACCTGTAACTTCTTCTTTAAGAGGCTCCTCTGTCCTCCACTCGTTACCTGTATTAATGGCACCTGTTTGAACTTGTTATCAGTATAAAAGACACCTGTCCACAACCTCAAACAGTCACACTCCAAACTAATTTACATTTACATTTAAGTCATTTAGCAGACGCTCTTATCCAGAGCGACTTACAAATTGGTGCATTCACCTTATGACATCCAGTAGAACAGTCACTTTACAATAGTGCATCTAAATCTTAAAGGGGGGGGGGGTGAGAAGGATTACTTATCCTATCCTAGGTATTCCTTAAAGAGGTGGGGTTTCAGGTGTCTCCGGAAGGTGGTGATTGACTCCGCTGTCCTGGCGTCGTGAGGGAGTTTGTTCCACCATTGGGGGGCCAGAGCAGCGAACAGTTTGGCCAAGACCAAAGAGCTGTCAAAGGACACCAGAAACATTGTAGACCTGCACCAGGCTGGGAAGACTGAATCTGCAATAGGTAAGCAGCTTGGTTTGAAGAAATCAACTGTGGGAGCAATTATTAGGAAATGGAAGAAATACAAGACCACAGATAATCTTCCTCGGTCTGGGGCTCCACGCAAGATCTCACCCCGTGGGGTCAAAATGATCACAAGAACGGTCAGCAAAAATCCCAGAACCACACGGGGGGACCTAGTGAATGACCTGCAGAAAGCTGGGACCAAAGTAACAAAGCCTACCATCAGTAACACACTACGCCGTCAGGGACTCAAATCCTGCAGTACCAGACGTGTCCCCCTGCTTAAGCCAGTACATGTCCAGGCCCGTCTGAAGTTTGCTAGAGAGCATTTGGATGATCCAGAAGAAGATTGGGAGAATGTCTTATGGTCAGATGAAACCAAAATATAACTTTTTGGTAAAAACTCAACTCGTTGTGTTTGGAGGACAAAGAATGCTGAGTTTCATCCAAAGAACACCATACCTACTGTGAAGCATGGGGGTGCAAACATCATGCTTTGGGGCTGTTTTTCTGCAAAGGGACCAGGACGACTGATCCGTGTAAAGGAAAGAATGAATGGGGCCATGTATCGTGAGATTTTGAGTGAAAACCTCCTTCCATCAGCAAGGGCATTGAAGATCAAACGTGGCTGGGTCTTTCAGCATGACAATGATCCCATGATGAAAATTACAGGCCTCTCTCATCTTTTTAAGTGGGAGAACTTGCACAATTGGTGGCTAACTAAATATTTTTTTGCCCCACTATACATGGTTAATATTTGTCATTTACCTCTGCTAGATCACATTTATCAATAAAAGCACTATTCGTATTTTTATTTAATATAATGTGATTTTTGTCGACACAAATGTATTCTAATCAAGACATGGGTGAAATGAATCATGTTAATCTTGAACAAATATAAATGAAAGAAGGTTTTCATCACTATTGATTGTTTATTTTCTTTGGAATGAACTAATTGGAAGGACACATTTTACATACAGTATTTTCTGGAAATGGAAATGAGCCTCATTGAACACAAATTAAGGCCTGTTTACACAACAGTTGAGGGACAGAGTTTTACTGTGTGTGTGTTGCAAATATATTTCTTGCACTTGATGCATGTGTACTGTGTCTTCCAGTCGTTCTTGGGTCCACACACAACGCAGCACTTCTTCTTGTTCCTACCGGCTGCAATCTAGAAGGATGGGAAAAACACTTCGTTCAGGAATTTTACTAACATCTCACGCACGCACTCACTCACTCACTCACTCACTCACTCACTCACTCACTCACTCACTCACTCACTCACTCACTCACTCACTCACTCACTCACTCACTCAATATAGTTACAGAAGGCCAAGGTAGGAGAGTCAGACACACACACAAGCAACAACATCACTCACACTTACTTCCGGGATTGGAGTTGTTGTTTCTGTGGGTTGGACGGATGGGGCACCAGCATCCTCCTCCTGAATCTTCCTCACGATGGCTGCAGAAGCTGGTGTCCTTTGGATGTTGCCTCCTCTGGATCTGAGGTCTTACCAATGCCTTGCCCAGCTCCTCGAGGAAGAGTCGTCTCCTCTGGAGCTTCTCTCTGTTCCAATCTGGGTTCAATGCCATCCAGATGACAAACGCGTTGCACGTCAAGATGTCCAAGATGTTGAAGAATATCACCATTGGCCAGCGTAGGGTTCTTCTTTTGCAGCTGTAGCCAGTCACCAGCTTGTTTAAATTGTCCCCCCTCCTTAGTGGCATTGTAATCCATTATGATTTATGTTTTTTGATATTCCTGGCCACAGATTCTCCCATCCAAATGCAGCGTACTCATGAGTACCACATTTTTGCCTTTTACTTTGGCACGTAGGACACTTGGGACATATCGGCCGTCAGCTTCTTCTTGAGGAGTTCCTGTCACAGCTTGTGCGAAGTAAAAAAGTTATCGCATGTGATGTTATGGCCACGGAGTCCATGTGTAACGTCCAGGACATCCCGCACCCATTGGTTCTTCTCTCGAGTGACATAGCGGTCTAAGGAAATCATGTAATTCACACCAAATGTGATGTGAAGAAAATCGTGTAACACACAATATTCACAACTTTCAAATAAAAAAATTGTGTGGCATGTCTTCAAAGTGGGCTCCTGAGTGGTGCATCGGTCTAAGGCACTGCATCTCAGGGAAAGAGGTGTCACTACAGTCCCTGGTTTGAATCTAGGCTGTATCACATCCGGCTGTGATTGGGAGTCCCATAGGGTGGAGCACAATTGTCTGGGTTTGGCCAGGGTAGGCAGTCATTGTAAATAATAATTTATTCTTAACTGACCTGACTAGTTAAATTGAGGTTAAATAAAATAATAATCAGGGGCTCCTCCATCTGGCTTTCCCGTATAGACTTGCAAGTTCCACGCATATGATGAAGCAGCATCGCTGTCCAGGTCTTGATTCCATATATTGAGGGTTTAGACTGTATGTACCGTCTGAAGTGGCAACGGCCCCTAAATGGCATAAACTGCTCATCAACAGTAATGTTGGGCCCAGGGTTGTAAAACAGGGGAAGGCGGTCCACCCACTTGTCCCACACTGACCTGATTGCAGCTAGCCTGTCTCTCTGCTACCGAGCTGGTCTGGTGTCTCAGTTATTGAAGAGAAAATAACATTGTGCAGATTCCAGCAAGACATTTTGCAGTTTCACACACTACAACGTGTAAAGAGTGCGAGAAAAGCGGGAGACAGGCAGGGAGACAGACAGGTTCTTGGTGCTGTGTTGAAAGAGCAGGCACAGGGAGGAGGAAGACAGAGTGAAGGCACACAGCAAAGCTTTTTGTTTCATTATTACTTGCTTTCACCTACACACATACACCTCTAACACCACATATGTAATATTCATGTGTTGGGGTGTACACCGTGTGCTCTCAATGAAATGTGTTATTTTACACAATCTTCACAGAAAATGAAACAAGGCCAATGAGTCTCAGGTTGAACAAATTATTAATTGTATCATTTTTCTTTTAGTAAACATTGAAAATGGGTCCCACAGACCTGAACATCACACAACGGTTAAGGTCCCATTGACACTGGGGTGTTTAAAAGCCTCAAAGCCCTCATACGATTTTCAAAATTCACCAGCCATATCTTGTCACAGCCAGACAGAGACAGACCAACCACCCTTCAGACAGGGCCGGTAAACACTCCCAGTTGAAATGAATTGTGAGCATGTAAAGTATTCCAGGTTTGACTATGCAAAACCAGGGATTAGGAAAGAGAAAAGGAAGAAAGGAAGGGAGGGAAATAATTGGGTTGGTTATCGGGAACATCAATTGTATTTTCAAGGCTTGGGCCTATCTATACATCTGCACGTAGCAAGTACAAAGACACGAATAAGACAAACGCAAAAAAGAATGACAGTGCTATGTAAACATTGAAGAACCGGCAGCCATTGTGTACTACTACTCCAGGTGGCCAGAAAATGACCATATAAAAAAACAGACACGACGTCATACATGAGACATCAAAATTCAAACAAAAAGCACACATTCAGCCAACATAAACAGATAAGACTCCCTCCTCCCTCCTTCATCCTATACCTCTCCTCTCTTCTTCCCCCCTCTCTTCCCTTCTCCCCTCCCTTCTTCCTTTTCCCCACAAAGCCAATTGCCCTGTGCGGTTGGCTCTGTGGAAGCAGTGTTCACCCAGAGAAAAGACTAGAATGAAAAGCAGCCCTGCATTATAAGAAATCTAAAAATAAATGAGTCCTTGGGTGCCGGAGAAGCAGGAAGAAATGTTCTGCAACTTAAAATAGCTGGCCAAACACAAAGGCATGAATAAGCGAGAATTCCTCTCTCTCTCTCTGGCTTTCTCTAGGGCTCCCTCTCTCACAGCTTCCCCGCGGTTGCTAGGTTACGTCACTTGCAGCAGTCCGTACGCTGGAGGTGCTTGACAACGGCGAGAGACACGAGAGGCAGCCTGGCTTTTATTCCATCATTTGAAACATAGGAACACATGGATCTCAATTAGGGAAATGCCAGACAGTCAGTGACACCCAACACAACTATTTTTACAAACACATCTTGGTTTTTAGATGGTGTGGAAGCATATTTTCTAGCACTAAAGCTGTCTTCACAGGGATTGGTGATACATTTAGTGGTGCCAAATGAAAAAGCTGCAGTCAGTCCAATGTGTTTTAACTCTGCAGTGTTTATTCGTCTTCATGGAAACCATTTGTTTAATGAAAACCCTATCAAACATCATATTCTCTATTTAATGTTAATACCAGTGAATTTCTTCCAGTTTCAGAATGTGCCTCTTTTTGAAAGTGAGATTCCCCTCAAAGCCTCAGATGTTTATTCTAGTGGATTCGTCATCCACTACTTTGTCATGTTATTGTAATTAACGTCAAAATACACCATTGTGTCACTGAGAAGTGATCTCTACCACTGACCGAAATGATCAATGAACAAAAATGAATTTAGGATGTTTTGGAGGTAATATAATCTGGATCAGTGAAGCTCTTCTATAGGCTCCATTGACTAACACAATTGTCTGCCTGAAAGCAAGATGCCCCAGTAACGCTTCACAAAAACCAAAATGTCACAGTTCAATTTGACAAAGCAAATTTAATCAATAAATCTTCTTACATGAATGGATATTATTGCAGCTGTATTGCATAGTGCATTGTGCATTGTTGACTGATCATCACGTCTCATTTGTTACAAAGTAAACCTCCTGTCAGTTATATCAGCATCAATCTGCCCTGTGCACACGTACCCTTATCCACCTCACCTTCTCACCCTGACTTCCCCTCTCAGTCATGACACTTTAAACATACAGTCACACGCACGCACACAGACACACACACACCCATTAGAGACTCCATCCTGTTCAAACAAAACCATGCCCCCGACCCAGACCTATAGACCTGGAGCCCACATTTCATGAGGCAGGGGTCAAAGTTGAAGCCCCAAGGACATGCTGCTTCCCTTTCCTCCCTGGGAGACAGAGGGAGTAGCAAACATTGTTTACAGGATAGGAGGTCTCTGGCCTCACTGGGACCGGTGGGAGTGTGCCTTTGCCTGCCTCCTTTAGAGCACAGAAATCAAGGTGATTTAAAACTCCTAAGCCCCGAGCAATAGGATCCAGGCCCATTCCCCATTCCCTCAGTTCCTGCCTTTCATTCATCCCCAGTAAAAAGATCACAGTGCCTGTCACCCAGTGTTTTGGGGGCTGTTATGGTGCCCTTGAGCAGCTGATTTACAGGGTAACCTTGTGTGCAGAATTGCAGAGAGCTGCTGTGGCTCTCCATTAACTGTGAGGCTGAAACAGAGACACAAAACTCTGTTTTTTGGGGAAGGGGAGAGGCTTCTCTGGTCAGAAGGCAGGAGATGAAATGTCTTATTAGGGAGTCAATAGAAACCAGACGGGCCTGAGCCGAGCCAGGGCCTCCATTAACCTGTCCTCCGGGAAAGGGGCTCATAAACAAGGCTGTGATGGCAGGAAGGGCATGGGGTGCTGGGGGTATGGGGCAGGGGGCATTTAGGGAGGTCAGAGGCCTACAAAGAGTAGACTAAGCGGAGGCTTAGAGGAAATCCTAAGGGTAGTGAAATTACTAGCAGTCATTCTTTGTAAAGGAGACATGAGAGAGACAGAAAGAGTAATTGATCTTCTCTCGTACTCAGATACTTACTAAATCTAAGCCCAAAAAATTATGCTAACAGAAGCCTGTCAATGCCAAGATGTTGTATTCTCATGCTACTGCGGCACTGGCTGGGAGATATATTCCCTGAATGCTAACTAGGCCCCCTCCTACGCTAGGCATGGCTGTGTCCCCTCCACAGCCCTGAGGCACTTCTAGGATGCGGGCCGAGGCTGGGTACGGAAACGGGAACAGGAGTGCTGCTCTCGCCCCCACAGCCTCCGGAGCTCAGCTGTCTCCATGGCTGGGCTGTTTTCTCTGACAGGCGGCGAACGCCAGGAACAGGAAGACACAAGGGACCCGGACACCTCGACAACACGCGCCCCCTCAATCTGCTCACAGCGACCGTACCCCCACTCTCCTTCTCTCGCCCTTTCTCTCCTTTTATCACTTTCTCTCCCTTTCCCAGACTTGTTTCTCTGCCTCGCTGTCATCTCTTGTTTTTGCTACAGCCATAAATCATTTCTTCAAAAACAGCAACGAGAGAAAAAACCTATGGCTGAAAGATCAGAGGAGGTTAAAAAAGCATGTGAAATGAGATGGAGGCAGGGTGAATAACCTGCCTATCAACTGGCTGCAGAGATGCAATTGATAGGCTGGCTGGGATTTAATAAGCACTTTTCTGGCATTAGTAGACTCTTTGTTTGCCTCGATGCCAAAGCAGAAGCATTGCATGGTTTCCCCATTCTCAGACCCAGATGGGGGAGAGAAAATGGCTGAGGGCTATGGGGGGCTTTTTACTTCTGCCTTTTCCCTGGCTGGCTGAAGATGGGGCTTGGGACCACGGTGATGCTGAGTGCCTGAGGGTGAGCGATGGGGAGCGGTGGGTAGCCTGCACGGTAAATAAACAGCCCCCTCTCCCTGCATGATGTGTATGTACTCTTCTCTCCTCCTCTCTCTTCATTTCAAACCCAGAAGGACAGTTTCATATCACCGTGGACTCCCCCACTCCCTCCTTCTCTTTCCCACGACAAACCTCCTCTACGCATACACCAACATCTAAACACACTAGATCAAAGGGGGTTGAAAATGGGATCTTTGTAATTCAATTTTTTTCCTGCCAACCCACACTATTGTGAAGTTTTTGTTGTTGCCTTTTTTTAAAGGGGAGGAGAACAATGAACAATGTGGGATCTGTCACCTAGCCTTGTACCCTGGGAGAGCACTTCAGAGGGGCTCCTCTAAGGATGGGGGATGAAATGCTACAACACTCGCAGTAAATTAACAAGGTTTAAAGTGGAACACTGGCATAAACTCAGGGGTGGTAGCCAAAACTTGTGTGCATATTAAACTTCTGTGATATTAGATTTGTAAGGATTTGTGATGGGTTCAATGTTTGTTTGACAATATTGAACCAAGTAAAATGTTCTCAATTCTCCATTGCCATATTAGATTTGCTAGAGGATTTGTGACTGGTTCAATATTTCCAGCAACATTGAAATAAAGAAAATGTTTGCAAAATACACTATTAGATAAATTTATTTTCACTATACATAGGTCTTTGCAAAATAATTTGTCTGTTCCATTACATCAAAACAAGTTTTTTTTTTCCCAAATCCCTTGTGTCCTTCAAAACACATCTTAGTCAGACAACCACTGACTCTGACAGGGCATTGGGTCTAGATGCACGAAAATGACAGACGTCAAAATAGCATTTCTAGGACATAGTTATACAACCTTTACTTCACCATAGACAAATCACATCCGATCAGCCCATTTCTCAGCCTACGCACACAATGTACAGAAGCTATACCCTAGTCGTGACTGTCAAATTGTGTATGACTATAAATAGCATCTCTAATATAGCAGTTGTATCTCTGCATGGCTTTATTTCTCCAAGTACTCCAAGAACTGTCACTGTGCTCCTCAAACTACATGAGACAATGGGCTTGACCCAGTTCTTGATGGTGAAGTCCCCCCCCCCCCCCCCCCCCCCCACAGTGTCTTCCTTCACTACACACCATCTACTGATGAATAAAACATGTCATTATTTGGACTTAATAATTCTATAAATTAAGCATGTTCATCAGGACCTTTCACGTCACTGAAGATCGCTGCACCTGACAGGCAGCACACACACACACAGGCTCACCACACCGTCTCTGCTAGACTGGCCTCATTTTGCAGTCACTTCCCTTGTGCATATGCTGTCAATGTGCGGGGGAGGCAGTGTGTGTATCTAAGTGCATGTACTGCTCGCTCTAACTATCCGCTGTGCATGCCCACTTTCTTTTATATAGTGTTCCTAATCCACTTCACAATAACATGTCAAACAGGTTCAGCGGATCCCAGGCCACCACACAGACAGTTTTAAAAGGCAATAATGTTTACTGTAAGACTTGGCAAGGTTACCCTCCCTCTCTCTCTCTCTCTCTCTCTCTCTCTCTCTCTCTCTCTCTCTCTCTCTCTCTCTCTCTCTCTCTCTCTGTCTGTCTGTCTGTCTGTCTGTCTGTCTGTCTGTCTGTCTGTCTGTCTGTCTGTCTGTCTGTCTGTCTGTCTGTCTGTCTGTCTGTCTGTCTGTCTGTCTGTCTGTCTGTCTGTCTGTCTGTCTGTCTGTCTGTCTGTCTGTCTGTCTGTCTGTCTGTCTGTCTGTCTGTCTGTCTGTCTGTCTGTCTGTCTGTCTGTCTGTCTGTCTGTCTGTCTGTCTGTCTGTCTGACATTACAGAAAGAATCCTCGACCCCGCCAACTCTCTGGCTGTGTCTCCCCCAGATAGAGAGGCTTCTCCTGGCCTGAAGCCCAGTGTTCTGAGCTGAACTGACAGAGCTTTCCCCCAGGGCAGGTTTAGCTCCAAACACACACTCACCACTGAGAAAATGCACCGCATCACACATTCTCACATGGCACAGACACACAGCCATGCCCCCCCAGAAACATGCAGCCCTATATGGCTCTATATCACAGAGGGCAGTGTGTGTTTGTTGGGGGCAGAGAGTGCATTGGGTGTGCCATGGGAAAGGTCACTACAAAGGCATCCATGCGCAGCTAAGGCCTTCCATGTACTGAACGACTCTTGAGGTGTGGCCTACAAACAGGAGGTTGGACCACCTAAAGAGTGGTTCAGTACATGGAAGGTCTTAGCTTCACATGGGAAGAGAAGAGCCTCTCATAAAGTCTCTGCTGTTGAATGTGTAGGCTTAAAGTGAGTCTAGCGGGGTGCTGAAGATGACGGCAAATACAGACGAGATTTCAGCTTGTTCCGAGTAACCTCAACTTTTATCCCTCTCAAACTTACTTACACAAAATAGAGAACAACGCTTAGTTGACTGCTAATTTGATCTGAAACTTTGAGAAATGGAAGGAAAAAAAGTGCGAAAGAGCAAAGGGAGGTGAAGGCAGTTGCTAGCTGAGTACTCATACATTGGAGAAAAACCGCCACCTGACTCCTCTGGAGAAGAAATGGAGGATTCTCCCGAGGACATTCGGTTGATTCTGAAAATCTAGTTAATGGTCCTGCACCCAAAAAGACACAGAAAGTAATTGATGCTGTCTCTGCAAAGATAAACGAAAGAGCCGATGGTCTGGAGAAAATTATACGCAAAAACACATAAAAAATAGTTGACCTCTCTGAATCATGCATACAAGAGTATCAAAGAGCTTAAACTTGCAAACACTGTTACTTCTGAGAAATGCACTGTACAGGAGAAAACCATCGCAGACATGCAAGAACGCTTATCGGAAGCAGAGCGATACTGGAGAGGGTGGGGGCTACGGCTTTACGATGTCCCCGAGGACCAGGGTGAGAATGTGAAGCGCTTAGTAAGAGACATTTGTAACCATGTGGCACCGGACTTCCCTGATGGATATATGGATATGTCTGTGGATGTCGCTCAGCGTAGGGGAAGAAACAAGGTACCATCGTCAGCCGCTCGATCATCATCCAGTTTGCTTTTCGCACAGCGAGAGATGCAGTTTGGAAGAAAGCAAAGGAACGCACATTTCTGAAATAGAGAAAATGTAGATGCAGTGAGGACTTGACTGCAGCAGACTGCAGCAGATAAAGCAACTTTTTATAGTAAGGGTAGAGTTGAGATTTACATAGGATTTTTCTTTCTATTCTATAGATATGGACTTGAAGTTTATGTTAATCAATGCCAGGAGGATATGAAACCTGTTGAAGAGAAAAGCTTTTGTTTTGTTTTGTAAGGACTGCAACGCAGATCTTGTATTCGTTCAAGAAACACATACATGCAAAGAGGACTATAATTATTGGAAAAATCAGTGGGGCAATGTTATTTTTTTGGCCCACGGGACTAATCATTCACCTGGGGTTGCAATTTTAGCACACAATTTCAAAGGAAAATTTTTGTTTAGTCAAATGGACTCCAATGGACATTGGCTAGTAGTGGTCATCAACCACATGGACAGATGATTTGTGTTGTGTAATGTACAGTATATGGATACTGTTCTAGTCCTCCAAATAACTTACTTCCAGTGGAAATTGAAGAAATTCTTAAAATTCTTCTGAGAAAATATCCATCCAGTCAGATTATAGTTGGTGGAGATATTAATATGGTTTATTCTAATGAGACTGATAGATTGCCCCATAGGCCTAACATTGGTGTGAACAAGTTGGTGAATTTCTGCCAAAGCCTGGACTTAATTGACGTATGGAGAGTTAAAACCCTGGAGAGAAATAATACACATGGAGTAATAGAGATCGTTCTTTACAATCAAGAATTGATTTGTGGGTGATAACCTCTAGTCTTGAGCCCAACACCGTAGAGGTAAAAATACTGCCTGCAGTCCTGATGGATCATAAAGTCATATGTGCAGTAATAATGTCATGTTTTGTCATTGATTATCATGTCTTGTCCCTGTGCTTCCCTTCTATTCGTTTCCCTCTGCTGGTCTTATTAGGTTCTTTCCCTCTTTCTATCCCTCTCTCTCCCCCTCCCTCTCTCCCTCTCTCGCTCTCTCTCTCTATCGTTCTGTTCCTGCTCCCAGCTGTTCCTCATTCTCCTAACTACCTCATTTACTCTTTCACACCTGTCCCCTATTTTGCCCTCTGATTAGAGTCCCTATTTCTCCCTCTGTTTTCCGCTTCTGTCCTTGTCGGATCCTTGTTTGATGTTTGCTGTTCTGTGTCCTTGTTCCGCCCTGTCGTGTTTTTGCCTTCTTCAGATGCTGCGTGTGAGCAGGTGTCTATGTCAGCTACGGCCTGTGCCTTCCCGAAGCGACCTGCAGTCTGTGGTCGCGTCTCCAGTCGTTCCTCTCTACTGACGAGAGGATTTCAGTTTTCCTGTTTTGTATTTTCCTAAGATAATATCCAGGATTATCGTTTTTGTTTAAGACTGGAATAAAGACTCTGTTTCTGTTAAGTCGCTTTTGGCTCCTCATTCACTAGCATAACAGAAGGATCCGACCAAGAATGGACCCAGCGACTACGGATTCTCGCAACACTGCCGTCGAGATCCAGGGAGCAATGCTCGGCAGACACGAGCAGGAATTGTCTGCTGCTCGTCATGCCGTTGAGACCCTGGCCGCTCAGGTCTCCGACCTCTCAGGACAGTTTCAGAGTCTTCGTCTCGTGCCACCAGCTACTTCCTGGTCTTCCGAGTCTCCGGAACCTAGGGTTAATAACCCACCATGTTACTCTGGGCAGCCCACTGAGTGCCGCTCCTTTCTCACCCAGTGTGATATTGTGTTCTCTCTCCAGCCCAACACATACTCAAGAGAGAGAGCTCGGATCGCTTACGTCATATCACTCCTTACTGGTCGGGCTCGGGAGTGGGGCACAGCTATCTGGGAGGCAAGGGCTGAGTGTTCTAACGATTATCAGAACTTTAAAGAGGAGATGATACGGGTTTTTGATCGTTCAGTTTTTGGGAAGGAGGCTTCCAGGGCCCTGGCTTCCCTATGTCAAGGTGATCGATCCATAACGGATTACTCTATAGAGTTTCGCACTCTTGCTGCCTCCAGTGACTGGAACGTCTAGTAATTCTATCCTATCTCGCTCGTTTCTGGAGCCGGCGTTGCTCGCTCGTTTTCTGGAGGGACTCCACGCTGAGGTTAAAGATGAGATTCTCTCCCGGGAGGTTCCTTCCAGCGTGGACTCTTTGATTGCACTCGCCATCCGCATAGAACGACGGGTAGATCTTCGTCACCGAGCTCGTGGAAGAGAGCTCGCGTTAACGGTGTTCCCCTCTCCGCATCTCAACCATCTCCTCCCACCGGCTCAGAGACTGAGCCCATGCAGCTGGGAGGTATTCGCATCTCGACTAAGGAGAGGGAACGGAGAATCACCAACCGCCTTTGCCTCTATTGCGGTTCTGCTGGACATTTTGTCATTTCATGTCCAGTAAAAGCCAGAGCTCATCAGTAAGCGGAGGGCTACTGGTGAGCGCTACTACTCAGGTCTCTCCATCAAGATCCTGTACTACCTTGTCGGTCCATCTACGCTGGACCGGTTCGGCTGCTTCCTGCAGTGCCTTGATAGACTCTGGGGCTGAGGGTTGTTTTATGGACGAGTGGAAAACGGCGCTGCCTCCGTTAGGGCATTTTGAATCTTCTTTCAGGCATTGAGATGTTCCTTCAGCATGGGCTCGGAAACATGACATTCCTCTCAGACAGTTAGGGAAGCCCACGCCCATGTTAGCCTTAGATGGTAGTCTTCTCCCCAGTATCAGATGTGAGACACTACCTTTAACCCTCACAGTATCTGGTAACCACAGTGAGACCATTTCCTTTTTGATTTTTCGTTCACCTTTTACACCTGTTGTTTTGGGTCATCCCTGGCTAGTATGTCATAATCCTTCTATTAATTGGTCTAGTAATTCTATCCTATCCTGGAACGTTTCTTGTCATGTGAAGTGTTTAATGTCTGCTATCCCTCCTGTTTCTTCTGTCCCCTCTTCTCAGGAGGAACCTGGTGATTTAACAGGAGTGCCGGAGGAATATCATGATCTGCGCACGGTCTTCAGTCGGTCCAGAGCCAACTCCCTTCCTCCTCACCGGTCGTATGATTGTTGTATTGATCTCCTTCCGGGGACCACTCCCTCGGGGTAGACTATACTCTCTGTCGGCTCCCGAACTTCTGCAACGTTTTGATCTTCTTTCAAGAACGTTTTACGTCCGCTCCTAAGGCTCTCGAGGATTATCTGTCTGTTTCTCTCGACGCCGGTACCGTGGTGCCTTCTTCCTCTCCCCCGCCGGAGCGGGGTTTTTTTTTTCGTTAAGAAGAAGGACGGTTTAGTCTGCGCCCTGCGTGGATTATCGAGGGCTGAATGACATAACGGTTAAGAATCGTTATCCGCTTCCCCTTATGTCGTCAGCCTTCGAGATTCTGCAGGGAGCCAGGTTCTTTACTAAGTTGGACCTTCGTAACGCTTACCATCTCGTGCGCATCAGAGAGGGGGACGAGTGGAAAACGGCGTTTAACACTCCGTTAGGGCATTTTGAATACCGGGTTCTGCCGTTCGGTCTCGCTAATGCTCCAGCTGTCTTTCAGGCATTAGTTAATGATGTACTGAGAGACATGCTGAACATCTTTGTTTTCGTTTACCTTGACGATATCCTGATTTTTTCACTGTCACTCGAGATTCATGTTCAGCACGTTCGACGTGTACTCCAGCGCCTTTTAGAGTAATTTCAGTTGGGTCTGCCTCTAGGGCCGTGCTGGATTGTCTCTACGTGAAGGCTGAGAAGTGCGCCTTTCATGTCTCCTCTGTCACATTTCTCGGTTCTGTTATTTCCGCTGAAGGCATTCAGATGGATCCCGCTAAGGTCCAGGCTGTCAGCGATTGGCCCGTTCCTAAGTCACGTGTCGAGTTGCAGCGCTTTCTCGGTTTCGCTAATTTCTATCGGCGTTTCATTCGTAATTTCGGTCAAGTGGCTGCCCCTCTCACAGCTCTTACTTCTGTCAAGACGTGCTTTAAGTGGTCCGGTTCCGCCCAGGGAGCTTTTGATCTCCTCAAGAAGCGTTTTACATCCGCTCCTATCCTTGTTACTCCTGACGTCACTAAACAATTCATTGTCGAGGTTGACGCTTCAGAGGTGGGCGTGGGAGCCATTCTGTCCCAGCGCTTCCATTCTGACGATAAGGTCCATCCTTGCGCTTATTTTTCTCATCGCCTGTCGCCATCGGAACGCAACTATGATGTGGGTAACCGCGAACTGCTCGCCATCCGCTTAGCCCTAGGCGAATGGCGACAGTGGTTGGAGGGGGCGACCGTCCCTTTTGTCGTTTGGACTGACCATAAGAACCTTGAGTACATCCGTTCTGCCAAACGACTTAATGCACGTCAAGCTCGTTGGGCGTTGTTTTTCGCTCGTTTCGAGTTCGTGATTTCTTATCGCCCGGGAAATAAGAACACCAAGCCTGATGCCTTATCCCGTCTCTTTAGTTCTTCTGTGGCTTCTACCGACCCCGAGGGGATTCTCCCTGAAGGGCGTGTTGTCGGGTTGACTGTCTGGGGAATTGAGAGACAGGTAAAGCAAGCACTCACTCACACTGCGTCGCCGCGCACTTGTCCTAGTAACCTTCTTTTAGTTCCTGTCTCTACTCGTCTGGCTGTTCTTCAGTGGGCTCACTCTGCCAAGTTAGCTGGCCACCCCGGCGTTCGGGGTACGCTTGCTTCTATTCGCCAGTGGTTTTGGTGGCCTACTCAGGAGCGTGACACGCGCACGTCCGTCTCCTATCCCTTTCTCATCGCCGTTTCGTGGCTGCTTATTCGGACTGCGCGCAGACTAAGTCAGGTAACTCTCCTCCTGCCGGTCGTCTCAGACCGCTTCCCATTCCTTCTTGACCATGGTCTCACATCGCCTTAGACTTTATTACCGGTCTGCCTTCGTCTGCGGGGAAGACTGTGATTCTTACGGTTGTCGATAGGTTCTCTAAGGCGGCACATTTTATTCCCCTCGCTAAGCTTCCTTCCGCTAAGGAGACGGCACAAATCATCATTGAGAATGTGTTCAGAATTCATGGCCTCCCGTTAGACGCCGTTTCAGACAGAGGCCCGCAATTCACGTCACAGTTTTGGAGGGAGTTCTGTCGTTTGATTGGTGCTTCCGTCAGTCTCTCTTCCGGTTTTCATCCCCAGTCTAACGGTCAAGCAGAAAGGGCCAATCAGACGATTGGTCGCATATTACGCAGCCTTTCTTTTCGAAACCCTGCGTCTTGGGCAGAACAGCTCCCCTGGGCAGAATACACTCACAACTCGCTTCCTTCGTCTGCTACCGGGCTATCTCCGTTTCAGGGTAGTCTTGGGTACCAGCCTCCTCTGTTCTCGTCCCAGCTCACTGAGTCCAGCGTTCCCTCCGCTCAGGCTTTTGTCCAACGTTGTGAGCGCACCTGGAGGAGGGTCAGGTCTGCACTTTGCCGTTACAGGGCGCAGACTGTGAGAGCCGCCAATAAACGTAGGATTAAGAGTCCTAGGTATTGTCGCGGTCAGAGAGTGTGGCTTTCCACTCGTAACCTTCCCCTTACGACAGCTTCTCGCAAGTTGACTCCGCGGTTCATTGGTCCGTTCCGTGTCTCTCAGGTCGTCAATCCTGTCGCTGTGCGACTGCTTCTTCCGCGACATCTTCGTCGCGTCCACCCTGTCTTCCATGTCTCCTGTGTCAAGCCTTTTCTTCGCGCCCCCGTTCGTCTTCCCCCCGTCCTTGTCGAGGGCGCACCTATTTACAAGGTACGGAAGATCATGGACATGTCAGGGTAACCCATTTCCTCGTCTCGTGTCGAGTTGAAGTTCTCGGGGACGTGGTCACCAGTACTTAGTGGATTGGGAGGGTTACGGTCCTGAGGAGAGGAGTTGGGTTCCATCTCGGTACGTGCTGGACCGTTCGTTGATTGATGATTTCCTCCGTTGCCGCCAGGGTTCCTCCTCGAGTGCGCCAGGAGGCGCTCGGTGAGTGGGGGGGTACTGTCATGTTTTGTCATTGATTATTATGTCTTGTCCCTGTGCTTCCCTTCTATTCGTTTCCCTCTGCTGGTCTTATTAGGTTCTTTCCCTCTTTCTATCCCTCTCTCTCCCCCTCCCTCTCTCCCTCTCTCGCTCTCTCTCTATCGTTCCGTTCCTGCTCCCAGCTGTTCCTCATTCTCCTAACTACCTCATTTACTCTTTCACACCTGTCCCCTATTTTGCCCTCTGATTAGAGTCCCTATTTCTCCCTCTGTTTTCCGCTTCTGTCCTTGTCGGATCCTTGTTTGATGTTTGCTGTTCTGTGTCCTTGTTCCGCCCTGTCGTGTTTTTGCCTTCTTCAGATGCTGCGTGTGAGCAGGTGTCTATGTCAGCTACGGCCTGTGCCTTCCCGAAGCGACCTGCAGTCTGTGGTCGCGTCTCCAGTCGTTCCTCTCTACTGACGAGAGGATTTCAGTTTTCCTGTTTTGTATTTTCCTAAGATAATATCCAGGATTATCGTTTTTGTTTAAGACTGGAATAAAAACTCTGTTTCTGTTAAGTCGCTTTTGGGTCCTCATTCACCAGCATAACAAATAATGGTAAGAAATACTCTGGTGGTTATTGGAAATTAAATAACTCATTGTTATTGCATGATGATTTAAAAAATGTGATTTAGAATCAAATTTCTGTTTACTGGAGTTAAGCTACATCTAATGCAGAATATGGGAAATATTGGGAACTGCTGAAATTTAAAATCTGCTCAGCCTGTATTACTTATGGAAAATGGCTTGCTTTAAGAAGGACGTGAGGTAGCTGAACTCTCTACGACAATTGCGGATATCACAGAGATTGAGCATCTTGATCTTAATGAGAAAGCTAAACTGAATGATTGACAGAATCAACTAGATACATTTTATGAGGAAAAGGCTAGAGGAGCTTTCATAAGATCCAGAAAACAATGGCTTGAAAAAGGCGAAAAGAACAGTAGATACTTTTTTAATTTGGGAAAGAGGAGAGGGGAACTCAACACACTTCGGAAATATAAGATTAATGGGGTTACCACTGAGGATAGAGTTGTTATCAGACTTTACCACTAAGTTTTATGAGAATCTTTACTCCTTAGATAACAATTTGAGTGATAAGGAGCTCCTTTATTCTATAGAGAATGTTAATTCTAATTCCAAATTTAATTCAGTTAGTGAAGAATTAAATCGGTCTTGTTGTCACGATTTATCCATCATGGCCATCCAGTACGGGGTTGCTCAGTTAAAAAATAACAAATGCCCAGGTTGTGATGGACTCACCTCTGAATTTTACAAAACCTTTGAAGAAATAGCACCATTTTTACTTGAAACCTTTAAGGAGGATATAAAGAAGGAAAAAGTACCTGCCTCTCTGAAGCAAGAGGGTTATTACTCTTATATCTAAACCACACAAGGATCTCTTAAATATTGATAATTGGTGTCCAATCACACTCCTAAATAATGACTACAAAATGAAAGCCTTAATCTTTGCAAAAAGGTTAAAGTCTTGCTTGAATGATTTGATTGATGAATGTCAATCAGCGTTTATATCTAATAATCTGAGGTTAGACTTGGTTGAGTATTGTGATCTATTGGATGACTTCCCTGTTATCCTATTTTTGGATTTTCAGAAAGCATTTGGAAGTCACAATTTGATCTTTGATTGTCTTAAGCATTTGAAATTTGGTAGCTTTTTTGTCAATGCTATTAGAACTCTGTATAATGGTGGCAATAGCTGTATCAAACTCTTCATGGAACATCCTCAAGGTTTAACATTTACAAAGGAATACGACAAGGTTGTCCAATTTCACCTTTTTTATTTTTGTTAGTATCTCAAATTTTATGCTCATTAGTTCATAAAAGTACATTTGAAGGCATGGCGGATAACTGGCGGATGACACCTAACTTTAAAAAAAAAAATGTGTCACAAGATAGATTAACATTGGATATCGTGAAGCAGTTCTCCAAAATCTCAGGTTTGGCATTAAATCTTTCCAAATGTGAGATGTTTGTTTTGAAAGGAGCTGTCAATCCAGCAGATTGTAACATCTCTGAAAAAGATACTGTACGTCGGTGGAAAGATCACCAAAAATCTTAAGGCTGTGAATGATCTTAAGTTGAACCCTGTAACTGAATCTGTCAAAAAACAATTCTCCTCATGGTTAGGGAGGGATTTAAGTCTTCAAGGAAGGGTGCTTTTATCCAAAGCTGAGGGGCTATCTCGTGCATCCTATTTGATTCATCTATTGACATTCCCAAATCCACTTGCTGTTCCTTAGATATGCTTTTGCACAACTTCATATGGACAAACAAGCCACATAAGATAAAAAGAGATGTTATCACCAATAGGGTTTGTGATGGAGATCTAAATGTCTTAGACTTCACTCTCTTCAATCAAATATCACAGGTCAACTGGATTAAAAGGTACATAAAAAATCATCATAGTTTCTGGAATATTATACCTCATTTTATTTTTCAGTTTGGAGGGCTTCATTTTTACCACAATGTCCATATATTATGGTTAAACTTCCTGTGAAACTGGCGGCTTTTCACAAGAAGGCTTTAATGTGCTGGGCTTTGTTGTATAAACACAACTTTTCACAAGCAGGCTTTAATGTGCTGGGCTTTGTTGTATAAACACAACTTTTCACAAGCAGGCTTTAATGTGCTGGGCTTTGTTGTATAAACACAACTTTTCACAAGCAGGCTTTAATGTGCTGGGCTTTGTTGTATAAACACAACTTTTCACAAGCAGGCTTTAATGTGCTGGGCTTTGTTGTATAAACACAACTTTTCACAAGCAGGCTTTAATGTGCTGGGCTTTGTTGTATAAACACAACTTTTCACAAGCAGGCTTTAATGTGCTGGGCTTTGTTGTATAAACACAACTTTTCACAAGCAGGCTTTAATGTGCTGGGCTTTGTTGTATAAACACAACTTTTCACAAGCAGGCTTTAATGTGCTGAGCTTTGTTGTATAAACACAACTTTTCACCTCATAAATGTTTTATATGGAACAATGGGTCGATATTACACAGAAACAAGATGATATTTAACCATAAATGGTTCTCGAAAAACATTGTCCTTGTCAGCCAATTAGTCCATATTAGTGGGAATCTATTTACACGGAGATAATTTATGGAAAGATACAACTTTGAGGTTTCAAGCATGGAATATGACACTGTTATTAAAGCTATACCTAGTGGGATAAAAACTTTACTTCAGAATAATGCATATTTTGGAATATGTCCGATTGTAAGCGATGTCCAGGTGAATGGCATTGGTCGACCTGATACGAAATTCAACAATCGTTTATCAAGGGATATTTTCTACAGGAAGTCTATTCCCTCTGTGATATTTTGTTGGGCTTCATCATTTGATGTAAACTGGCGCCGTGCTTGGCTCACTCCACACAAATTTATGGTGACCAATAAAGTAAAGGAGATCTCCTTTAAGATTATCCATAGATTCTATCCGTGTAATAGCTTGATTTCTAAATATATACCTGATGTTACCAGTGAATGCAGTTTTTGTGAACTAGAAACTGAATCTATTGAAACACTTATTCTGTCGTTGTTTATATAGTGAAATGTTCTGGACTGATGTAAAACTATATCTTGGCCTCAAATTGCATACAACCATTGTAATTTCTTTGACATATTATTTTACTACACTGATTCCACAATTGAACGTGAGTATGTCATAAATCTCTTTATTTCATTAGGAACATTTGTTATACACAAATCAACATTTATGAAGAAAAAGCCCCTTTTCTTAATTTTTTTATCTGATTTGGAAAACTATTTTAAATGTATACAAAACAAAATGTAAAAATAATGTGTTCGCTATATGCTATATTTAAAATATATATATATATAATTTTCTTTGTGGAATCCCTCTGGCTGTTATGTTTATGTTCTGCATGTTACTGTTAATAAAAAATAAAAAATAAAAAATATATATTTTCTAAAAGTGAGTCATTGCTGAATCAGGAGATCAACTGTGATCTGATCGACTTCAACATACGTGACTACTATTTGTGCTTGGCAGCCTACGCACCCAGAGACTTTGTGAGGGGTGACTACCAAATACAGGATCGAGAGAGGAGATGAGAGGAGAGGGAGTGAGAGGGAGGTAGGGCACAGGAAATGGACAGAGAGAGAAAGAGAGCTAGAGAGAGCGAAAGAGGGGAAGGAAACAAAGAGATGCCTACAACAACAATCACTTCCTCTAATTGTGTGTCTCCCCCTTGGCTGTCCGCTGAGAACTGTGGCATTTCACTTCTGTCTTTATCAGTCAAAAAAAGAGAGGCTAACTAATTTAGGTCTAACGCCCCACTCGTTAGCGATGAGGGGTCAGAGAACATCCTGCTTTCTCAGAACCAGTAGTTACGCCACTATACCCCTCCTTCCTGCCTAACGGGAAGGAAGGATTATTTATGAAAAATGGAGTACTGTATGTCAACACGCATCTTACTCCGCCCACACAAACTGTGACAGGGCTGAAACCCACAGCCGATTCTGCTTGAATGATCCCATCAAAACAACCATGGGCAGGCTCCCTACCAGCAGGCCAGCCTCCCTACCAGCAGGCCTGCCTCCAGCCACTGCCAGCAGGCAGCCAGCCTGGTATGTCAGGTATATGGGGAGGAGAGATGGGGGGGGCATTCTAGAGCTACAAGCAAGTCAAGACGACGCAAAATTGGTTCACATTTCAAGAATCCATGGTGCAATTGCATTGTACACTCTATACAATGATATGGTCACACTGTGACCTACAAATGGTCATACTATCAACAAACTATCTGTTGATAGGCATCTGCTTGCTAAGATGATGTTTAGGTTTAGGTTTAGGGTAAGGGTTAAGGTTCGGATTAGGGCTAGGGCTAGTGTCTACTTCGTTTAAATGTTTTTTGACAGTTATTGAACATCTACGAAACATCTACCGTACTTGGGACTACCCAATAGAAGTGCTACCTGACAGGATATTAATTCACTCACAGTCCAAATTAATGTTCGAGTTTTAACTCAGTGAGTCAGTTTGGACAAATGTTAACTTTGGTTCAGTTCTGCAACATTAGGTAAATATTGTTGCAGGGTCACGGAATGACCAAAGTATTTTCAGATTAATTATGTAAAATATTAAGCTCTCAGATAGGGTCTGTGAAGTTTCGGTAACGTGCCGTTTGCTCCTCACCCAGTTCCCCTTTGCGAGTCTCAGAAAAGGGAACTTGGCCAACAAGCACTCATGCATTCTCAAACTAAAACAAATGAGCCTGCATAAGAAATTTGAGGAAGCACACAAATGATTGCATCTATGAACTCCAAACAAACCAAATTGCAGGTGTGTTATGAATTTAAGAATGCTATTGAAATGTCATTTGGAGTCAAAAGTTTGTTTTGGAAGCTGTCAAACAAATCTCCCAATCAGTATTTCACTTTTTGTAATTTTCCATCCTGGACTTTCCATTCAATTGTGTTTGTTGTTCTCGTTCCTATACTTCCCCAGAAAACTCTTCCTCACTTTAAGATGCCTGTGGAATTTACAGGGTAAGCTCAATATATGTGTGGTATATTGATTTATTCAAAATAAATAACTTTATATAAATATTATTCAATGACCCCATGCATCATGGTTCTCGTGCTTCTACACCTGCATTGCTTGCTGTTTGGGGTTTTAGGCTGGGTTTCTGTACAGCACTTTGAGATATCAGCTGATGTACGAAGGGCTATATAAATACAATTTGATTGATTGATTGATCATGAATACGTTGTAGAGTATTTTGCACAATGCAGATGAGTCAATTCCATGCGAAATCGATCTCGTTTTGAGAACATGTAGTATTTGATATCTATTACGCAGGTTCTCCATTTTCAAGTGGGAGAGGAGGACAAGGGTTTAAAAAGCCACAGAGGCATGTGCCCAGCAAACTATCACACACTCACTAGAAGTACTCCACTGAGATGGGTATGCAATCCCTCGCCATTTCACTACCCCTCCACACACACGCACACACACACGTTTTCTTCTGGATCAAATGGAGGCGTGACTATGGGTATGGCCAATGGTGCAGTTGACGACTGAACACTTGAGGCCTTCATGTTGACCGCAGTAACAAAAATGAACTGTTTTAAAGCTAGTTTCCTGCTACACATGTTGCCATGTGGTGGAGATAAAGTGTTTAAGTTTAAAAGCTAATTTCCTGCAATTCTACACATTTTGCCATGGCTTATTCCATCTGAGTGACTTAAACATTATAACAATATCAATGGGGGCCACAATGACAGAAATACTCCGGAATGCATCATTTAAAAAATATATATATATATATTATTTTTCTAAATCATATATATATTTTTTACTGTATGGACTTTTCTGTGCAGAAAAAAACCCTGACACACACACACGCACACACACACAATGGGCGCCAAGTTCATTAGTTAGAAGTGCTCACAATTTACAGAAGCTCCAGCTCCCAGCTTTCAGCATAGGCTTTTTCCATTTGTGGTGGCATGTTTGGGTGAGCTGAGCCCCTTGTTAATGTAAAAAATGTACCCTACTTTTATCCTGATGGAATCTTAATTGTGCTTCTCTGGGCCGCCTGAAAGCCATTCATCAGCGTCACACTCGCCCAGGGACGCAGGCCACTAGGGGAGAGTTAGAATAGTAGAAGTTGGACATTTGGTTGCATCGGCAAATGTTCTATTGTTATGTCAGTCAGTGACAGTCACTCAATTGGCCATGTCAGCTAACAATTCTTGGATTGGGAAGTTAGCTGGCAAGTCTTTTAGTAATCATTGCCGAATACCGAGTGGTCAAGCAGGGCAAGCGCCCAGTAGCCCTGACCTCCAGGGGGCACCCATTGATTTTGTTAGTCACTCACACTCAGATATCATTAACATGGTACAAGTTATGGAAAATGTATAGAATTACAGAAAATTTGCTTTAAACTGAAATAAATTTCTCTGCACCCCATGGCAACATGTGTAGAATTGCTTGAAATTCTACCAAATCTCGCTTATTGCCCCTAAAAGGCTGGAGCCGGCCCTGCAGGTGTACACAAACACGTTTCTCCCCAAAATAATTTAGTGTTTGTTGTTTCCATTGGATTCTACTGGTCATCTATTGTCTTTTGATATTGCTCTTGATTTCAATGGATCGAACAGAGAACAGTGAACGATATCATTACAAAGGTCCCGGGCTACGTTAGTCAAGGAAGATTTGAAGGTTTACTGGTGAATCCAATTCATTCACTCTAGTGCAGTGTATTCAATGTAGCCTGATATTGATGCAAAGACGAGGGCTGCATGCACATATGGGCTGTGGAGACTTTGAGAGGGTAGTGGCTGTGTGTGTCTGGCAGGGGAGGGACTATGTTTCATGTTTGCCATATCAGCCAACCACTGAGGACAACACCACAGTGGCACTGTAAAGAGCCTTGCATCTGAATCATGTGACTCGGTGTAATTGCTAGCCTGCCTTTGAGCTTCAAAATGAAAGTAAGATTTGGCCATTTTTCAACACAGAGGGCTAAAAAGAGACTGCAATCCACCACTTCCCTTTGTGAGAAATCTCCCCATACAGCGTACACCCACTTCTGTTTTACCAGAAGTCAATAAGCAAAAGCAGCACTCACTAAGTAAGGTGCTATAAGTCTGTCCTGCTCCTGTACATGTAAATATACTGATCCTTACACAGCCAGGTTCACTACAGTTTCTTCTGTCATGTCAATGTAGATTCACTGACTGATTCCTATTCTGTTGTCTGACTATTTTTGTCATATCGTGTAACCTCCAGCTTCACTAAGTTATTCAGATTTCCGAGAAAATATACATTCTGCTTTTGCTTATTGGGAGAAAAATAGACAACCATTGTATTTGTGGCAACCATTTTTCTTTTGGACCTTGTTCACTTTCTGTTCCGACTTCACTTCTGCCAGCCATCTGCAAACTCAGGGGGAAATTACCAATGTTCCCTCTAAACTGCGCTCGTGCCGCGGGTGCGCAATAGACTGCTGTGCAGAATAAATGTCAGCCCACAGAGAGAAACACTACAATGAGTTTCACTCAACTTTCTTGAGCAGTGGTCACCAACTGGTCAATCGCGATCGACTGGTCGATCTCCAAGGCATTGCTTGTCGATCACCCAACTTTTCTGTAAAAAACCCAACAATAAAACCTGTTGGCAGTAGGTGTACCCGATCGATTCAGCTGCCCTGCATGTAAGCGACATAAAGAAACAGAGTTGCAGTAGACCCATATGCAGGCCTTTCTAATCGACCTGGCCCGGGTATCCTGGAAGGACATTGACCTCATCCCGTCAGTTGAGGATGCCTGGTCATTCTTTAAAGTAACTTCCTCACCATTTTAGATAAGCATGCTCCGTTCAAAAAATGCAGAACCAAGAACAGATACAGCCCTTGGTTCACGCCAGACCTGACTGCCCTCGACCAGCACAAAAACATCCTGTGGCGGACTGCAATAGCATCGAACAGTCCCCGCGATATGCAACTGTTCAGGGAAGTCAGGAACCAATACACGCAGTCAGTCAGGAAAGCTAAGGCCAGCTACTTCAGGCAGAAGTTTGCATCCTGTAGCTCCAACTCCAAAAAGTTCTGGGACACTGTGAAGTCCATGGAGAACAAGAGCACCTCCTCCCAGCTGCCCACTGCACTGAGGCTAGGTAACACGGTCACCACCGATAAATCCATGATTATCGAAAACTTCAATAAGCATTTCTCAACGGCTGGCCATGCCTTCCGCCTGGCTACTCCAACCTCGGCCAACAGCTCTGCCCCCCCCCCCCCCGCAGCTCCTCGCCCAAGCCTCTCCAGGTTCTCCTCTACCCAAATCCAGATAGCAGATGTTCTGAAAGAGCTGCAAAACCTGGACCCGTACAAATCAGCTGGGCTTGACAATCTGGACCCTCTATTTCTGAAACTATCCGCCGCCATTGTCGCAACCCCTATTACCAGCCTGTTCAACCTCTCTTTCATATCGTCTGAGATCCCCAAGGATTGGAAAGCTGCCGCAGTCATCCCTCTCTTCAAAGGGGGGAGACACCCTGGACCCAAACTGTTACAGACCTGCCCTGCCTATCTAAGGTCTTCGAAGGCCAAGTCAACAAACAGGTCACTGACCATCTCGTATCCCACCGTACCTTCTCCGCTGTGCAATCTGGTTTCCGAGCCGGTCACAGGTGCACCTCAGCCACACTCAAGGTATTAAATGATATCATAACCGCCATCGATAAAAGACAGTACTGTGCAGCCGTCTTCATCGACCTTGCCAAGGCCTTCGACTCTGTCAATCACCATAATCTTATCGGCAGACTCAGTAGCCTCGGTTTTTCGGATGACTGCCTTGCCTGGTTCACCAATAACTTTGCAGACAGAGTTCAGTGTGTCAAATCGTAGGGCATGCTGTCCGGTCCTCTGGCAGTCTCTGTGGGGGTGCCACAGGGTTCAATTCTCGGGCCTACTCTTTTCTCTGTATATATCAATGATGTTGCTCTTGCTTCGGGCGATTCCCTGATCCACCTCTACGCAGACGACACCATTTTATATACTTTCGGCCCGTCATTGGACACTGTGCTATCTAACCTCCAAACGAGCTTCAATGCCATACAACACTCCTTCCGTGGCCTCCAACTGCTCTTAAACGCTAGTAAAACCAAATGCATGCTTTTCAACCGATCGCTGCCTGCACCCGCATGCCCGACTAGCATCACCACCCTGGATGGTTCCGACCTTGAATATGTGGACATCTATAAGTACCTTGGTGTCTGGCTCGACTGCAAACTCTCCTTCCAGACTCATATCAAACATCTCCAATCGAAAATCAAATCAAGAATCGGCTTTCTATTCCGCAACAAAGCCTCCTTCACTCACGCCGCTAAGCTTACCCTAGTAAAACTGACTATCCTACCGATCCTCGACTTCGGCGATGTCATCTACAAAATGGCTTCCAACACTCTACTCAGCAAACTGGATGCAGTCTATCACAGTGCCATCCGTTTTGTCACTAAAGCACCTTATACCACCCACCACTGCGACTTGTATGCTCTAGTCGGCTGGCCCTCGCTACATATTCGTCGCCAGACCCACTGGCTCCAGGTCATCTACAAGTCCATGCTAGGTAAAGCTCCGCCCTATCTCAGTTCACTGGTCACGATGGCAACACCCATCCGTAGCACGCGCTCCAGCAGGTGTATCTCACTGATCATCCCTAAAGCCAACACCTCATTTGGCTGCCTTTCGTTCCAGTACTCTGCTGCCTGTGACTGGAACGAATTGCAAAAATCGCTGAAGTTGGAGACTTTTATCTCCCTCACCAACTTCAAACATCAGCTATCTGAGAAGTTAACCGATCGCTGCTGCTGTACATAGTCTATTGGTAAATAGCCCACCCATTTTCACCTACCTCATTCCCATACTGTTTTTATACTGTTTTTATTTATTTACTTTTCTGCTCTTTTGCACACCAATATCTCTACCTGTACATGACCATCTGATCATTTATCACTCCAGTGCTAATCTGCAAAATTGTAATTATTCGCCTACCTCATGCCTTTTGCACACATTGTATATAGACTGCCCTTTTTTCTACTGTGTTATTGACTTGTTAATTGTTTACTCCATGTGTAACTCTGTGTTGTCTGTTCACACTGCTATGCTTTATCTTGGCCAGGTCGCAGTTGCAAATGAGAACTTGTTCTCAACTAGCCTACCTGGTTAAATAAAGGTGAAATAAATAAAATACAAAACAGAGCTTTGTGATATATGGATCTGTGCCATTTACTTTGAACTGGTCTGTGCTTGGCACCCCCCCCCCCCCCCTTTGGGTTGTGCCGTGGCGGAGATCTTTGTGGGCTATACTCAGCCTTGTCTCAGGATGGTAAATTGGTGGTTGAAGATATCCCTCTAGTGGTGTAGGGGCTGTGCTTTGGAAAAGTGGGTGGGATTATATCCTTCCTGTTTGGCCCTGTCCGGGGGTATCATCAGATGGGGCCACAGTGTCTCCTGACCCCTCCTGTCTTAGCCTCCAGTATTTATGCTGCAGTAGTTTATGTGTCGGGGGCTAGGGTCAGTTTGTTATATCTGGAGTACTTCTCCTGTCTTATCCGGTGTCTTGTGTGAATTTAAGTATGCTCTCTCTAATTCTCTCCTTCTCTCTTTCTTTCTCTCTCGGAGGACCTGAGCCCTAGGACCATGCCTCAGGACTACCTGGCATGATGACTCCTTGCTGTCCACAGTCCACCTGGCCGTGCTGCTGCTCCAGTTTCAACTGTTCCACCTGACGCTATGGAATCCTGACCTGTTCACCGGACATGCTACCTGTACCAGACCTATTATTTGACCATGCTGGTCATTTATGAACATTTGAACATCTTGACCATGTTCTGTTATAATCTCCACCCGGCACAGCCAGAAGAGGACTGGCCACACATTCATAGCCTGGTTCCTCTCTAGGTTTCTTCCTAGGTTTTGGCCTTTCTAGGGAGTTTTTCCTAGCCAACAGGCTTCAACACCTGCATTGCTTGCTGTTTGGGGTTTTAGGCTGGGTTTCTGTACAGTACTTTGAAATAGGCAGAGGGTAGCATAATTTGTCTGATTCCCTGTAATAATGGTATGGGAATAAAAATGCTTTTTATTTTGTAAAGTGGTTTCTTGCATCAAACAACACAACAACATTTGCAGTCAACTCCTTGTCTGAAGGACAAGTGAATAAATTGGTTAATGTCAAGCCCTGCATGTTTTTTTCAAAAGTCTCATGGAATGTAGGTCTACATTGAACACCACACATTGGTTGTTATCATAGACTGATACAGGAAGTGAAAGGTTGAGGTGAGTGTCTGTGCATGCATGCGTGCCTGTGTGTGAGGAAAACAGGTGACATGGCAGGAGTCCTGATGAGGTCCAGGGGAAAGTCAGCCAGATCAGGTTACACACCACATGGGTTCCCATTGATCCAATGTAGCCATCCACAACCTCTCTGATATACTGTTGTTTCGCAATTTAACATTTATCTAAACCAGGGCTCTCCAACCCTTTTCCTGGAGAGCTACGTTCCTGTAGGTTTTCACTCAATTATAATTTAGCACATCTGATTCTAATAATTAGCTGGTTGATTAGCTAAATCAGGTTAGTTTACAACTGGGGCTGGAGTGAAAACCTACAGTACGGTAACTCTCCATGAACAGGGTCGGAGAGCCCTGATCTAACCTCATGCTTAGAGGCCTGCAATCTGTCTGTGTCAGAGTTGCTTAATGAGCTGTATGAGAAGGGTTCATCACTACTTGCCAGCAGGCCTGCATGCCTCTCCCCTCCACCTGCTCTGACCTCTACTCAGACTACCTGCAGCCATGTGCACTGTCACCAAGCCCTCTCGATCTATCTATCTATCTATCTATCTATCTATCTATCTATCTATCTATCTATCTATCTATCTATCTATCTATATATCTATCTATCCCTCTCCTGATTACCACTCTCTTCTTCTCCTCTCCTCCCCTCTTCATCCACTCCTCCCCGCTGTGCACACCTGCTTTGGGAGCCTCTTGCCCAGGCAGGGTGGAGGAACAGACACTCTCTGTTTTCTTCCAGATAATCATCACATTGCTCACATGCTTACTCTTCTCTGGCTGCCTGGCCTGCCTCCAAGCTTACCTCAGCCAAGACCCATTCTGCATATGCCCCGCCATACACGGGCCCCACTAATAGCCTCTGAGAGCACACAATACAGCCTCTCTCTTTCTATCTTCACCTCTACTCCACCTCTCTTTCTCAATGTTTCCACCTCCTCCCCACTCCAACCCCACCCCTGCATCTCCTACCGCAGGTGTCCCCAGGCTAAGGGAATAGCAGGGTTCATTACGCTGTTGGGGTACAGTAAATCTCCCCTCCCCTCCACCACTTATATACTGTAGCTAGTTAAAGAAAAGAATGCAAAGAGATTAAGAGATGCAGTCCTTCCCCAACACGCACGGCAGATCATCCACCATGTCTCATACCCACAGTACATTTGGAGGGTATATAATCAATAGTATTGTCACTATCTGACCTTACTCTCAAAAACTTGCCCTATGGGCTCCAAAACAGCCATTGTGACTGTGTAAGCAAACTCCAGTGGAACAGGGGGGCCCAGTGTATATGAAATAGGATACATTTATTATTTGTTAATTAACGCTATCAGGTTGCCCAGTTCATGTTTTACAAAAAGCCAGGCAGAGGCAGATTAGTTATCAGTGCAAGCTGTCCAGTCTAGACTGGTCACCTTCTCTCTCTCTCTCTCTCTCTCTCTCTCTCTCTCTCTCTCTCTCTCTCTCTCTCTCTCTCTCTCTCTCTCTCTCTCTCTCTCTCACTCTCTCTCTCTCTCTCTCTCTCTCTCTCTCTCTCCCTTCTTTCCTCCCTCACTCCTTCCTTGAGTTTTACTGTGGCCAGAGTCTATGTGCAGATGGCTAGGGCCCTGATCAATCAAGGAGGATCAATAGCTCCAGACTGGTGTGGGGTGAAAGTTGTGGGCTGACTGACATGTGAATGGTTGTCTGGGTGCAGAGGGGAGGGGACTAGGGAGTGGAAAGGGGAAGGGCCCATGTTGTGTAGTGTCACAGACTGTATTCTCTCAACAGGGGGCATGAGTGAGATGGATGGAGAAACAGTGGAGCCAGTCGACACTACTACCTACCTACCTGACTGTCACTCCTCTCTGTTCACGATTCATTATGTCAACAGCCAGTTTGGTAAATGTCACCGTGCTGGAGGGGGAAAGCACAGAAAAAAAAAACTATTTTAACTGTTGTGCTTTCTTAGCGTCTGACACTGTGCACTAAACTTTCTAAACATGTAGGGAGGGAGTATTCTTATGTTTGGCACTTAGCCAAATATTCCTTTTGCTGTTATCCTAGATTACATCATGTGCTGATCTAAATGACCTGATTTATGGTTAAGTGGTCTCCGACCCTTATTTGTTATCAAGCACTTCGACACTTGAAGTCAACATTGAATCTGGTATTTCCCTCCCCAAAAACAAAGTTCAAACGAAGCACAACAGAAGACCCTGGCACATTGAAACAAACCAGATATGACTAAACAGCTTAAATCAGCATAGAATCCCATCCATCTAGCTGAGAGGCGTGAGGCCTCTGTGAGGTGATGGTGGTGGACAGGGTCACTGCTCTGTACTCTGCTTTATTGTTTCTGCTTGTCTTCCGGACAGTTGCTGGCTCTGGTCTATGTATGATTCAGTCCAGATTCTGCCGTGTGTGGTGTGTGTGCCTCATACTAAGCCCTGTGACACTAGACACAGACAGTCACCAACAAGAAGGAAGGAAGTACAACTCAGAGTCCAATCAGCCAACTGGCCGACCAGCAGCTGGCATCGCACTAGTGAAGAGTTCAAGGGGTTCGTTCTGCTTTCACAGGCCACCTTCTGTAAAAGAGGAAATGGTTCAGAAATGGGGAGTCAACAAAAATAAACTCCAGGTTAAACTGTTAACTTATGAAATAAGGACCTACAAACTAAGGACAGAAAAATCCAGTAAGTCAAATCTCCAAGCTACAAATCAGACACATTTCACATTCACACACCTACTACAGACCTACTTCTGCGTATATTGGGTTTGAGCTGAGGGTTGAGTGTTTGTTTCCTGTTGTAGGGCGAGGAGATGTCTCATGGTTGCATGCAGAGACAGGAAGTGGAGGGTAAATAGAGGGAATCCCATCCCTGCCGTTACCACACACCAGCGCTAAAATTTCACAATAGCTTCCACTGTGGGATCCCGTCCCCTGGCCTCTCGTAATGACAAAGGAAGTTTGTGTGTCTGTCTATTCAGCCAGCTCAGCCAATGAGACAGAGAGGAGGATTTAAACCTTCTTTTGTATTAAGATGTTGAAATTAAAACAAACCATATGTACATGCTATGTATTTGTTTCCAGACTAAATGTAGACCTAAAGGGGGTAAAGAGCTATGGCGTCAATGTTGCAATGCAAGTTTGATTGAATTAAGCCCCAAGTTTTTCCTGATGCCATCATATGAAACTTTCAATCACAACAAAGAAAACACAGCGAAGAGATACATTTCATTTTAACTCTACAGGTTCAGGGTTATTATTTGTGGGCCCTTTGTTGTGGTTCGTAAAAAATGGACAGTGTGCAGAACGATGACAGATACAAGACTAAGAGAAAGTATGTGAACATGTCATTATGATGCAATGGAGTGTAACCATGGAATGTTCTGGGGAATTAGCCTAGTTTGGGAAATGTCATAGTCATTGCTCATCTCTGCACAGAGCACTGGCTACCCTTAGATGGTGACCTTACTTTTCTTATCTTTGCCTTCCATGTGAGACCTTGGGTTCACACATTTATAATTCAAAATGATTTCCTGAGGATAAATATTTCTCTGAACTGCCATCATGTACGACCGTAGCATCATTTGTATTGACAGCGTTGTAAAACCGCAGATCTGCTTAATGGTGAAGTGATATGCTGCTCCTGAATATTTGATGTCAATTTTATAGGAAAGTCATAAAAGATTTTCAAATCTCAATTTATCCTGTCAAACAAATATTGATTTAACCTGTGAATTTACTGAACCTTTCCTCCAGTTCCTGGAGGGCTAAAGGAAAAATGGTTGGATCATAAATAGCATGTCGAACTCACAATTACATTTTTTTTCACTTTTTATATTCCAATAGGTCTTAACTATCTCATTTGAATTTACTTGTGAGTATGATGGAGTGCCTCAGGGAGAAATATTGATTCCACAGATTTAGAACCTGCTGCCTGGATAAAAGCCCAATACCAGCAGTTGACGCTATTGAGTCGTTTAATCCTACCATCCAAAGGGAATGCATGTAGCCGGCTATACACTTGTATCTCCCGTGGACCAGTTTATACATTCTCAGGCTGCAAAGGTGACAATTTCCTCCTTCACTCGATTTAATGGTGAGAATGCAGGTACAAAAAGATGCATTCTTTCTAAATGAAATACTATTTTCTACCACCATGTTAGAGTAGCAAATGCTAGTCCTGGATGTTGCGTATCGCGTTCAGCCAATCAGGTTGCAGAAATCTTTTGTTTTGAAACTATCAGACCAGGGATGAAAAAACAGACTGCTGCAACCTGATTGGTTGAATGCGATACACAACATCCAGGACTAGCATGAGCTACTCTAGCGTGGTAGCGGGAAATTTCTCGAGTAAAAGTGAAAGTCACCCAGTAAAATACTACTTGAGTAAAAGTCTAAAAGTATTTGGTTTTATGTATACTTAAGTATCAAAAGTAAATGTCATTGCAAAAATATACTTACAGTACCAGTCAAAATTTGGACACATATTCATTCAAGGGTTTTTCTTTTTTTTTAACTATTTTATACATTGTAGAATAAAAGTGAAGATATAAAAACTATGAAATAACACCAAAAAAAGGGTTAAACAAATCTAAATATATTTTATATTTGAAATTCTTCAAAGTAGCCACCCTTTGCCTTGATGACAGCTTTTCACACTCTTGGCATTCCCATAACAAGTTTCATGAGGTAGTCACCTGGAATACATTTCATTTATCAGATGTTCCTGGTTAAAAGTTCATTTGAGTAATTTATTTTATTCTTAATGCATTTGAGCCAATCAGTTGTGTTGTGACAAGGTAGGGGTGGTATACAGAATATAGCCCTATTTGGTAAAAGGCCAAGTCCATATTATGGCAAGAACAACTCAAATAAGCAGAGAAATGACAGTTCATAATTTCTTTATGACATGAGGGTCAGTCAATTTGGAAAATGTCAAGAACTTTGAAAGTTTCTTCAAGTGCAGTCGCAAAAACCATAAAGCGCCATGATGAAACTAGCTCTCATGAGGACCACAACAGGAATGGAAGACCCAGAGTTACCTCTGCTGCAGAGGATAGGTTCATTAGAGTTAACAGCCTTAGAAAATGCAGCCCAAATAAATGCTTCACAGAGTTCAAGTAACAGACACATCTCAACATCAACTGTTCAGAGGATACTGCATGAATCAGGCCTTCATGGTGGAATTGCTGCAAAGAAACCCCTACTAAAGGACACCAATAATAAGAAGAGACTTGCTTGGGCCAAGAAACACAAGCAATGGACATTAGATCGGTGGAAATCTGTCCTTCAGTCTGTTGAGTCCAAATTTGATTAGATTTTTTGGTTCCAACCTCTGTGTCTTTGTGAGACGCAGAGTAGGTGAATGGATGATCTCCGCATGTGTAGTTCCCAACGTGAAGAATGGAGGAGAAGGTGTGGAAGTGCTTTGATGGTGACAATGTCAATGTTTTATTTAGAATTCAAGGCACACAGGATTTTTTTCTCATTTTGTCTGTCATAGTTTAAGTGTACCTATGATGAAAATTACAGGCCTCTCTCATCTTTTTAAGTGGGAGAACTTGCACAATTGGTGGCTGACGAAATACTTTTTTGCCCCACTGTAGATACCACCCACAAATGACTTAAATGACTGTTATACGGAGGGGAGCAGGTGAACCTAAGTGGAGACTCAGACAAGTAGACTGGGATAAGGTAACCAAGGTATTTATTGAAAAACAGGGTGCAGATGGGGTGCAGGCCAGGGAAAGCTCGGGCTGGTTGCAGGGAGCCAGGTGCTGAGGCTGAGGCTGGAGCGAGGGGAGTTGGGGCTGGGTAAGAAGGTCGGAGTAGGAATCCAAGGAAGCGGTAGAGTGGGGGGTCCAGGACAGTTTAGCAGGACTGACAATACGTGGGACTGGAGACAGTGACCAGAGTCAGAGCGGACAGAACTGTAGCGGAGAGGAAAACAGCATCAGTCAAGAGCAGGCATTTCTAATCGACCTGGCCAGGGTATCCTGGAAGGATATTGATCTCATCCCGTCAGTAGAGGATTCCTGTTTTTTTTTAAATGCCTTCCTAACCATCTTAAATAAGCATGCCCCATTCAAGAAATGTAGAACCAGGAACAGATATAGCCCTTGGTTCTCCCCAGACCTGACTACCCTTAACCAACACAAAAACATCCTATGGCGTTCTGCATTAGCATCGAACAGCCGCCGTGATATCAAATCAAATCAAATTTATTTATATAGCCCTTCGTACATCAGCTGATATCTCAAAGTGCTGTACAGAAACCTAGCCTAAAACCCCAAACAGCAAGCAATGCAGGTGTAGAAGCACGGTGGCTAGGAAAAACTCCCTAGAAAGGCCAAAACCTAGGAAGAAACCTAGAGAGGAACCAGGCTATGTGGGGTGGCCAGTCCTCTTCTGGCTGTGCCGGGTGGAAATTATAACAGAACATGGCCAAGATGTTCAAATGTTCATAGATGACCAGCATGGTCCAATAATGATAAGGCAGAACAGTTGAAACTGGAGCAGCAGCACGGCCAGGTGGACTGGGTACAGCAAGGAGTCATCATGTCAGGTAGTCCTGAGGCATGGTCCTAGGGCTCAGGTCCTCCGAGAGAGAGAAATAAAGAGAAAGAGAGAATTAGAGAGAGCACACTTAAATTCACACAGGACACCGAATATGACAGGAGAGGTACTCCAGATATAACAAACTGACCCTAGCCCCCCGTCAGGAGACACTGTGGCCCCATCCGAGGACACCCCCGGACAGGGCCAAACAGGAAGGATATAACCCCACCCACTTTGCCAAAGCACAGCCCCCACACCCCTAGAGGGATATCTTCAACCACCAACTTACCATCCTGAGACAAGGCTGAGTATAGCCCACAAAGATCTCCGCCACGGCACAACCCAAGGAGGGGGCGCCAACCCAGACAGGATGATCACATCAGTGACTCAACCCACTCAGGTGACGCACCGCTCCCAGGGACTGTATGAGAGAGCCCCAGTAAGCCAGTGACTCAGCCCAGTGGAAAGAGGGGAACCGGCCAGGCAGGGACAGCAAGGGCAGTTCGTTGCTCCAGAGCCTTTCCGTTCACCTTCCCACTCCTGGGCCAGACTACACTCAATCATATGACCCACTGAAGAGATGAGTCTTCAGTAAAGACTTAAAGGTTGAGACCGAGTTTGCGTCTCTGACATGGGTAGGCAGACCATTCCATAAAAATGGAGCTCTATAGGAGAAAGCCCTGCCTCCAGCTGTTTGTTTAGAAATTCTAGGGACAATTAGGAGGCCTGCGTCTTGTGACCGTAGCGTACGTGTAGGTATGTACGGCAGGACCAAATCAGAGAGATAGGTAGGAGCAAGCCCATGTAATGCTTTGTAGGTTAGCAATAAAACCTTGAAATCAGCCCTTGCTTTGACAGGAAGCCAGTGTAGGGAGGCTAGCACTGGAGTAATATGATCAAATTTTGGGGTTCTAGTCAGGATTCTAGCAGCCGTATTTAGCACTAACTGAAGTTTATTTAGTGCTTTATCCAGGTAGCCGGAAAGTAGAGCATTGCTGTAGTCTAACCTAGAAGTGACAAAAGCATGCATTCATTTTTCTGCATCATTTTTGGACAGAAAGTTTCTGATTTTTGCAATGTTACATAGATGGAAAAAAGCTGTCCTTGAAATGGTCTTAATATGTTCTTCAAAAGAGAGATCAGGGTCCAGAGTAACGCCGAGGTCCTTCACAGTTTTATTTGAGACGACTGTACAACCATTAAGATTAGTTGTCAGATTCAACAGAAGATCTCTTTGTTTCTTGGGACCTAGAACAAGCATCTCTGTTTTGTCCGAGTTTAAATGTAGAAAGTTTGCAGCCATCCACTTTTTTATGTCTGAAACACATGCTTCTAGCGAGGGCAATTTTGGGGCTTCACCATGTTTCATTGAAGTGTACAGCTGTGTGTCATCCGCATAGCAGTGAAAGTTAACATTATGTTTTCGAATGACATCCCCAAGAGGTAAAATATATAGTGAAAACAATAGTGGTCCTAAAACGGAACCTTGAGGAACACCGAAATTTACAGTTGATTTGTCAGAGGACAAACCATTCACAGAGACAAACTGATATCTTTCCGACAGATAAGATCTAAACCAGGCCAGAACTTGTCCGTGTAGACCAATTTGGGTTTCCAATCTCTCCAAAAGAATGTGGTGATCGATGGTATCAAAAGCAGCAGGTCCAGGAGCACGAGGACAGATGCAGAGCCTCGGTCTGATGCCATTAAAAGGTAATTTACCACCTTCACAAGTGCAGTCTCAGTGCTATGATGGGGTCTAAAACCAGACTGTAGCATTTCGTATACATTGTTTGTCTTCAGGAAGGCAGTGAGTTGCTGCGCAACAGCTATGATATGCAGCTGTTCAGGGAAGCTAGAAACCATTATACACAGGCAGTTAGAAAAGCCAAGGCTAGCTTTTTCAAGCAGAAATTTGCTTCCTGCAACACTAACTCAAAAAAGTTCTGGGACACTGTAAAGTCCATGGAGAATAAGAACACCTCCTCCCAACTGCCCACTGCACTGAAGATAGGAAACACTGTCACCACTGATAAATCCACTATAATTGAGAATTTCAATAAGAATTTTCCACGGCTGGCCATGCTTTCCACCTGGCTACTCCTACCCCGGTCAACAGCACTGCACCCCCCACAGCAACTCACCCAAGGCTTCTCCCAAATCCAGTCAGCTGATGTTCTGAAAGACCCCTACAAATCAGCCGGGCTAGACAATCTGGACCCTTTCTTTCTGAAATGATCTGCCGAAATTGTTGCCACCCCTATTACTAGCCTGTTCAACCTCTCTTTTGTGTCGTCTGAGATTCCCAAAGATTGGAAAGCAGCTGCGGTCATCCCCCTCTTGAAAGGGGGGGACACTCTTGACCCAAACTGCTACAGACCTATATCTATCCTACCCTGCCTTTCTAAGGTCTTCGAAAGCCAAGTCAACAAACAGATTACGGACCATTTCGAATCTCACCATACCTTCTCTGCTATGCAATCAGGTTTCAGAGCTGGTCATGGGTGCACCTCAGCCACACTCAAGGTCCTAAACGATATCTTAACCGCCATCGATAAGAAACATTACTGTGTAGCCGTATTCATTGATCTGGCCAAGGCTTTCGACTCTGTCAATCACCACATCCTCATCGGCAGACTCGACAGATTTGGTTTCTGAAATGATTGCCTCGCCTGGTTCACCAACTACTTCTCTGATAGTGTTCAGTGTGTCAAATCGGATGGTCTGCTGTCCGGAGCTCTGGCAGTCTCTATGGGGGTGCCACAGGGTTCAATTCTTGAACCGACTCTCTTTTCTGTATACATCAATGATGTCGCTCTTGCTGCTGGTGAGTCTCTGATCCACCTCTATGCAAACTGGCCCTTCTTTGGACACTGTGTTAACATCCCTCCAAGCAAGCTTCAATGCCATACAACTCTCATTCCGTGGCCTCCAATTGCTCTTAAATACAAGTAAATCTAAATGCGTGCTCTTCAACCGAGGCAGGTGTTAGTCATTGTCTCTGATTGGGAACCATATTTAGGTAGCCTGTTTTGTGTTGGGTTTTGTGGGTGATTGTTCCGGTCTCTGTGTTTTGCACCAGATAGGGCTGTTTTTGGTTTTCCACGTTCATTGTTTTGTAGTGGTCATGTTTATCCGTTTTTGATTAAAAATTAGTCAATATAACCACGTTGCGTTTTGGTCCTCCTCTACTTCACCACAGGAAAACCCTGACAGCACCCCATTATTTTTATTTCTACTTTGCGCATTCTTCCACTGCAAATCTACCATTCCAGTGTTTTACTTGCTATATTGTATTTACTTTACCACCATGGCCTTTTTTTGCCTTTACCTCCCATATCTCACCTCATTTGCTCACATTGTATATAGACTTGTTTCTACTATATTATTGACTGAATGTTTGTTTTACTCCATATGTAACTCTATGCCGTTGTATGTGTCAAACTGCTTTGCTTTATCTTGACCAGGTCGCAATTGTAAATGAGAACTTGTTCTCAACTTGCCTACCTGGTTAAATAAAGGTGAAATAAAAACAAAGAGAAAACAGGCACAACACAAAAACAGGATCTATGCAGGAACAAACAGCTAAAAACGTAGACTGACTGTGCAGAGGTTAGGATCTGACAGTGTGGAAGTGGCAGAGCTGAGTATTTGTGGAGGTCTTGATTATGGAACAGGTTGCAGCTGGTGGGGATCTGCACTGCCTCCAAGCACATCTGTCTCCATCACAGAAAGAGAAAGAGGGAGAGCGCATTGGGGGAGTGGCAGCAGGTTAGGGAGGCACAGGATGAGCAATAGAGGGCGTGGCAGGAGCAGATGTAACAAATACTTAAATACTTTACACCACTGGATATGAGTGTAGAACCGGCTGCATACATTCCCTTTGGACGTTAAGATGAAACAACTTAATATCGCCATCTGCCCGCTTTTGGTCTAGCTAAATGGCATACTGGAACATCAAATGGTAACGTTGACAAAAACACACAAATGTGTCTTTCTCACCCAAAGACAAAACACACAAATGAACGGTACAAATTAAAAATAAGGTTGGATACAGAGGGAAAGGTCAGTCGTTTATGCATTAAATCAAATCTAATCTCTTAGTGTATGACCAGTGAATAATCATTAACTGCAAGCACTAGTAAATCTGCAAACAGAAGTCACCGGTTGTCATTTCAGACTGACATATTGACAGTAAGGGGACAATTAAAATAGTCTTATTTATCAGCTTCTGACAAGGGCCTGACCCGTGCATAAGCAGTCGCTTAGGGCGCCAGGTCGCTAGGGGGCCCCCGACAACTATTGAGAGTAAAAATAGAGGAATACACCTGGTGCAATTTTAAAATTTGATTTTAAACTGCAGAAATGTCTTTCCACTCTATGGCAAAATGGGTAGAATTGTAGGATAATAGTTCTAAATCTGCATATTTTTCTGTTCGCCCCATGGCAAAATGTGTAGGAAGTGCAGAAAATGTGCTTTCAAACTGCAGTATTTCTCTATGCCCAATGGAAAAATATGTAGAATTGCAGGAAATTAACTTCTTGCCGTCAAATCTCGCTTAGGGCCCCCAAAAGGCTTGGGTCGGCCCTGCTGACAAGCAAGAGATCCAATCCAGACCACTCATTATATGTTCCAGATCGTGCTTGTTCAAACAACAATATTAATCCACATTCAAATGGACAGCTGGGTCTTGTTTAGTATCCGTTCTGTCCATTTACCTGTCATCATCAACAACCGTACCATAATAATGTAGCAGAAGGAACATCACTGAGTCAATCTGATCAAGAGCTAAGATGGAGACTGAGATACTGATGATCAGGCCAGTCACACTGGAAGGTCAAGGATCGTCCTTCCCGTGTGGGGGCCAATGCACACAGATCAATACATAATATCGTACAAATTGAATTTGACCTGGATCAACCCAGACGGCTTGTGCGGCTGGCTGTGATCTGTGGACAGGTGCACAGTAAATCCTAATGATCAGCATGGGGAGGGGGAGTGAGGCGCGGTTGGGGGTGTAGTATCAGTTCATCCCTACTGAGAACATTTCTCCCAAATTCCAAATAAAAATATTGTCATTTGGAGCATTTATTTGCAGAAAATGACAACTGGTCAAAATAACAAAAAAAGATGCAGTGTTGTCAGACCTCGAATAATGCAAAGAAAATAAGTTCATATTCATTTTAACTAACTCCCATCTCCAAGGGGACCAGCAAATGGGGAGGAGTCTACAATAAATCAATTAGAAAGCACAAAAGGAGGGAGATTCAGTGCAAACCATAGAAATTCATGCAAATTAGAAGTAAGCAGGTATGATATGGTAAATAAAAGATCGACAAATTCCAAATGATAATTTAAGACACAAAAAGGGCTGGTTTCCATTTGGGGGGAAAACAAGGTAGGGCAACATGTGACACGTGTATGTTTGTGTTACTTTTACCCCCATCTCTACTGGAAATAGCTGACAGGTTCAGTTGTAATCTTGTCCCCCAGACCATGGTATGGCATTTTTGTATGTAAATAGAGCAGTAATTCCACATAAATGAATAGAAATGAAAAGGCTAGATGTTATTATCCAAGTAAAGACAAAGGAGAGGATTGTGGACTCCAGGAAAAGGAGAACCGAGCACGCACCCATTCTCATCTACGTGGCTGTAAAGGAGCAGGTTGAGAGCTTCAAGTTCCTTGGCGTCCATATCACCAACAATCTTACATAGTCCAAGCACATCAAGACAGTCGTGAAGAGGGCACGACAGAACCTATTCCCCCTCAGTAGACTGAAAACATTTGGCATGGGTCCTCAGATCTTCAAAAGGTTCTACAGCTGCACCATCGAGAGCATCCTGACGGGTTGCATCACAGGCTGGTATGGCAACTGCTCGGCCTCCTACCGCAAGGCACTACAGAGGGTAGTGCGTATGGCTCAGTACATCACCGGGGCCAAGCTTCCTGCCATCCAGGACCTCTATACAAGGCGTTGTCAGAGAAAGGCCCTAAAAATTGTCAAAGACTCCAGCCACCCTAGCCATAGACTGTTCTCCCTGCTACCTCACGGCAAGCAGTACCGGAGCGCCAAGTCTAGGTCCAAGAGGCTTCTAAACAGCTTCTACCCCCAAGCCATAAGTCTCCTGAACTGCTGATCAAATGGCTACCCAGACTATTTGCCCCCCCCCCCTCGACACCGGTGCCCCCACACATTGACACTTTGACTCTGTACTGGTACCCCCTGTATATAGCCTCCACATTGACTCTGTACCGGTACCCCCTGCATATAGCCTCCACATTGACTCTGTACCGGTATCCCCTGTATATAGCCTCCACATTGACTCTGTACCGGTACCCCCTGTATATAGCCTCCACATTGACTCTGTACCGGTACCCCCTGTATATAGCCTCCACATTGACTCTGTACCGGTACCCCCTGTATATAGCCTCCACATTGACACATTGACTCTGTACCGGTACCCCCTGTATATAGCCTCCACATTGACACATTGACTCTGTACCGGTACCCCCTGTATATAGCCTCCACATTGACACATTGACTCTATACCGGTACCCCCTGTATATAGCCTCCACATTGACTCTGAACCGGTACCCCCTGTATATAACCTCCACATTGACTCTGTACTGGTACCCCCTGTATGTAGCCTCCACATTGACTCTGAACCGGTATCCCCTGTATATAGCCTCCACATTGACTCTGTACCGGTACCCCCTGTATATAACCTCCACATTGACTCTGTACTGGTACCCCCTGTATATAGCCTCCACATTGACTCTGTACCGGTACCCCCTGTATATAACCTCCGCATTGACTCTGTACCGGTACCCCCTGTATATAGCCTCCACATTGACACATTGACTCTGTACCGGTACCCCCTGTATATAGCCTCCAGATTGACACATTGACTCTGTACCGGTACCCCCTGTATATAGCCTCCACATTGACACATTGACTCTATACCGGTACCCCCTGTATATAGTCTCCACATTGACTCTGTACCGGTACCCCCTGTATATAGCCTCCACATTGACTCTGTATCAGTACCCCCTGTATATAGCCTCCACATTGACTCTGTACCGGTACCCCCTGTATATAGCCTCCACATTGACTCTGTACCAGTATCCCCTGTATATAGTCTCCACATTGACTCAGTACAGGTACCCCCTGTATAAAGCCCCACTATTGTTATTTACTGCTGTTCCTTAATTACTTGTTTTTCTTATCTCTTACTTTTTGAGGGGTATTTTCTTAAAACTGCATTGTTGGTTAAGGGCTTGTAAGTAAGCATTTCGCTGTTAGGTCTACACCTGTTGTATTCGGTGCATGTGACAAATACATTTGGATTTGATTTGATTTAAATATGTATTTGAACAAAGCTTTACTTCTGTTTTTTTCTTAGCAAGATCTGTTTGTCTTTGCTGTGTGTAATAATCTTGTTCAGTAGAGGTAATATAGATTTGTTTGTCTTTGCTGTGTGTAACAATCTTGTTCAGTAGAGATAATATAGATTTGTTTGTCTTTGCTGTGTGTAACAATCTTGTTCAGTAGAGATAATATAGATTTGTTTGTCTTTGCTGTGTGTAACAATCTTGTTCAGTAGAGATAATATAGATTTGTTTGTCTTTGCTGCGTGTAATAATCTCGTTCAGGAGAGATAATATAGATTTGTTTCTCTTTGCTGTATGTAATAATCTCGTTCAGGAGAGGTAATATAGATTTGTTTGTCTTTGCTGTGTGTAACAATCTTGTTCAGTAGAGATAATATAGATTTCTTTGTCTTTGCTGTCTGTAACAATCTTGTTCAGTAGAGATAATATAGATTTGTTCGTCTTTGCTGTGTGTAATAATCTCGTTCAGGAGAGATAATATAGATGTGTTTGTCTTTGCTGTATGTAATAATCTCATTCAGGAGAGGTAATATAGATGTGTTTGTCTTTGCTGTATGTAATAATCTCATTCAGGAGAGGTAATATAGATGTGTTTGTCTTTGCTGTATGTAATAATCTCGTTCAGGAGAGATAATATAGATGTGTTTGTCTTTGCTGTATGTAATAATCTCATTCAGGAGAGGTAATATAGATGTGTTTGTCTTTGCTGTATGTAATAATCTCATTCAGGAGAGGTAATATATACAACAGTTTGGGTGCTTTTTATCCCTTCCTAATTTAATTTATATCTGATGTAACATAACATAAATGTATAATAATTTATGCTAGTTCTCTATTCCTCAACAGACCATTTGTAAGACATTGGTCACAAACTGTGTCAGGATGTTAAAATAACTCAGTGAATGTTAACGTTTATGTCAAGATTTCACCTCATCCTATTTCCACTACAGCTATGACAGGGGGCCACGTGGTTATTTAAAGTTCTGCTGAAAGTTGTTTACCAGAAAAGTCAGCAGTAATCATACAGAGAATGAACCGAGTCTCCTTACCAGGAACAAAAACACACAGTTAATTTGGCCAACGACAGATGACTACATCTGCGTCTGTTAAAGCAGTAAGCAAATATATTTGTGTATCTGACAGCCTTCACAGGGTCAAATTGAAAAACAATCTGTGGAAAAAGCTCTCATTCAATTCCACCCCGCAACACAGCTCTTGTGACAAGGCTATTGTGTTGGTGTCGTTTACATGGTCCGTTTCTGCATATACTGTGGGAGGCTAAGGGCACATTTATTTGAGTCCATCTAATTGACATTTGCGGATCGATGAAACAGAAAGCTTCTTTGCAAAGCCAGCCAATACAGACCTATTCCCCTGAGTGTCCCGGGTCCCGGGTCCCCCCCAACATGGGTACGAGGCCAGGCACATCATTAGTCACAACTATTGGTCCAGTCACAACATTCTGCACCTGCCCCACCACACAATCCCCACACAATCCCCATTGATCAGCAGGGGCACCGTATCCCTCCTCCATGAGGCTCCATATTGTTGGAGGGACAGCTCACCGGCGTTAGTGGATGTGTCACCGGTGGCAATGCCTTCGTAAAAGAGGGAAATGTAGCGGTCTTCTGGTCAGACTCCGGACACGGGCACATCGTGCACCACTCCCTAGCATTCTTCTTGCCAATGTCCAGTCTCTTGACAACAAGGTTGATGAAATCCGAGCAAGGGTAGCATTCCAGAGGGACATCAGAGACTGTAGCGTTCTCTGCTTCACGGAAACATGGCTCACTGGAGAGACGCTATCCGGGGCGGTGCAGCCAACGGGTTTCTCCACTCATCGCGCCGACAGAAACAAACATCTTTCTGGTAAGAAGAGTGGCGGGGGCGTATGCCTCATGACCAACGAGACATGGTGTGATGAAAGAAACATACAGGAACTCAAATCCTTCTGCTCACCTGATTTAGAATTCCTCACAATCAAATGTAGACCGCATTATCTACCAAGAGAATTCTCTTCGATTATAATCACAGCCGTATATACCCCCCCCCCCCCATTGTAGCTGGGGATTTTAACAAGGCTAATCTGAAAACAATACTCCCTAATTTCTATCAGCATATCTATTGTGCTACCAGGGCTGGTAAAACCCTGGATCATTGTTATTGTCATGCAGGTGAAGGAGGACCCAAACGCGACTTAACAGAAACAGAGTTTATTAATGTTCAAAACCGAATAACTGAAATCCTCTAGATTAGTAGAGGGGAAAACAACTGGAGAAGCGGCCACAGACTGCAGGTCGCTTCGGGTAGGCGCAGGCCGTAGTCAACTGAGACACCTGCTCACACGCAGCGTCTGAAGAAGGCACAAAACACGACAGGACAGGGTGATACACAATCACGGCAAAAAACACGACAGGACAGGGCGAAACGCAATCACAGCATCGTGAATACAATGCAAGGAACCGACGGAACAGGAACGGATTACAAAGGAATAAATAGGGAATCTAATCAGGGGAAAGGATCGGGAACAGGTGTGGGAAGACTAAATGATGATTAGGGGAATAGGAACAGCTGGGAGCAGGAACGGAACGACAGAGAGAAGAGAGAGCGAGAGAGTGAGAGAGGGAGGGGGAGAGAGAGGGATAGGAGGGAAAGAACCAAATAAGACCAGCAGAGGGAAACGAATAGCATGGGGAGCACAGGGACAAGACATGATAATAAATGACAAACATGACAGTACCCCCCCACTCACCGAGCGCCTCCTGGCGCTCTCGAGGAGGAACACTGGCAGCAACGGAGGAAATCATAGATCAAACGGTCCAGCACGTCCCGAGAAAGAACCCAACTCCTCTCCTCAGGACCGTAACGAAAAACGATAAAAAGGGAAACTAGGGTACTACTCTAAAAAAAAAATGAGAACTAGGGACAGACTGAGACACAGCAAGGGCAGGGACAAGAACAGGAGAGATGCGATGGCAGGGAACAGACTGAGACCCAGCAAGACCAGGAGCAGAAGCAGAAAAAAATTACCAGACCTCTTCTGCGCGCAGTCTGAACACGCAGCCACGAAACGGCGCGTGTCACGCTCCTGAGTCGGCCACCAAAAGCGCTGGCGAATAGACGCAAGAGTGCCTCGAACACCGGGATGACCAGCTAACTTGGCAGAGTGAGCCCACTGAAGAACAGCCAGACGAGTGGAAACAGGAACGAAAAGGAGGTTACTAGGACAAGCGCGCGGCGACGCAGTGTGCGTGAGTGCTTGCTTAACCTGTCTTTCAATTCCCCAGACTGTCAACCCGACAACACGCCCATAAGGAAGAATCCCCTCGAGATCAGTAGAAGCCACAGAAGAACTAAACAGACGGGATAAGGCATCAGGCTTGGTGTTCTTGCTACCCGGACGGTAAGAAATCACAAACTCGAAACGAGCGAAAAACAACGCCCAACGAGCTTGACGGGCATTAAGTCGTTTGGCAGAACGGATGTACTCAAGGTTCTTATGGTCTGTCCAAACGACAAAAGGAACGGTCGCCCCCTCCAACCACTGTCGCCATTCGCCTAGGGCTAAGCGGATGGCGAGCAGTTCACGGTTACCCACATCATAGTTGCGCTCAGATGGCGACAGGCGATGAGAAAAATAAGCGCAAGGATGAACCTTATCGTCAGACTGGAAGCGCTGGGATAGAATGGCTCCCACGCCTACCTCTGAAGCGTCAACCTCGACAATGAATTGTCTAGTGACGTCAGGAGTAACGAGGATAGGAGCGGACGTAAAACGTTCTTTTAGAAGATCAAAAGCTCCCTGGGCGGAACCGGACCACTTAAAACACGTCTTGACAGAAGTAAGAGCTGTGAGAGGGGCAGCAACTTGACCGAAATTACGAATGAAACGCCGATAGAAATTAGCGAAACCTAAAAAGCGCTGCAACTCGACACGTGACCTTGGAACGGGCCAATCACTGACAGCTTGGACCTTAGCGGAATCCATCTGAATGCCTTCAGCGGAAATAACGGAACCGAGAAAAGTAACGGAGGAGACATGAAAAGAGCACTTCTCAGCCTTTACGTAGAGACAATTCTCTAAAAGGCGCTGTAGAACACGTCGAACGTGCTGAACATGAATCTCGAGTGACGGAGAAAAAAATCAGGATATCGTCAAGATAGACAAAAACAAAAATGTTCAGCATGTCTCTCAGAACATCATTAACTAATGCCTGAAAAACAGCTGGCGCATTGGCGAGACCGAACGGCAGAACCCGGTACTCAAAATGCCCTAACGGAGTGTTAAACGCCGTTTTCCACTCGTCCCCCTCTCTGATGCGCACGAGATGGTAAGCGTTACGAAGGTCCAACTTAGTAAAGCACCTGGCTCCCTGCAGAATCTCGAAGGCTGATGACATAAGGGGAAGCGGATAACGATTCTTAACCGTTATGTCATTCAGCCCTCGATAATCCACGCAGGGGCGCAGAGTACCGTCCTTCTTCTTAACAAAAAGAACCCCGCCCCGGCCGGAGAAGAAGAAGGCACTATGGTACCGGCGTCAAGAGACACAGACAAATAATCCTCGAGAGCCTTACGTTCGGGAGCCGACAGAGAGTATAGTCTACCTCGAGGAGGCGTGGTCCCTGGAAGGAGATCAATACTACAATCATACGACCGGTGAGGAGGAAGGGAGTTGGCTCGGGACCGACTGAAGACCGTGCGCAGATCATGATATTCCTCCGGCACTCCTGTCAAATCGCCAGGTTCCTCCTGAGAAGTAGGGAGAGAAGAAACGGGAGGGATGGCAGACATTAAACACTTCACATGACAAGAAACGTTCCAGGATAGGATAGAATTACTAGACCAATTAATAGAAGGATTATGACATACTAGCCAGGGATGACCCAAAACAACAGGTGTAAACGGTGAACGGAAAATCAAAAAAGAAATAGTCTCACTGTGGTTACCAGATACTGTGAGAGTTAAAGGTAGTGTCTCAAATTTGATACTGGGAAGATGACTACCATCTAAGGCAAACATGGGCGTAGGCTTGTCTAATGGTCTGAAAGGAATGTTATGTTTCCGAACCCATGCTTCGTCCATGAAACAACCCTCAGCCCCAGAGTCAATCAAGGCACTGCATGTAGCACCCGAACCGGTCCAGCGTAGATGGACCGACATAGTAGTACAAGATCTAGATGAAGGGACCTGAGTAGTAGCGCTCACCAGTAGCCCTCCGCTTACTGATGGGCTCTGGCCTCTTACTGGACATGAAATAACAAAATGTCCAGCAACTCCGCAATAGAGGCACAGGCGGTTGGTGATCCTCTGTTCCCTCTCCTTATTCGAGATGCGAATCCCTCCCAGCTGCATGGGCTCAGTCTCAAAGCCAGAGGAGGGAGATGGTTGCGATGCGGAGCAGGGAAACACCGTTGATGCGAGCTCTCTTCCACGAGCCCGGTGACGAAGATCTACCCGTCGTTCTATGCGGATGGCGAGAGCAATCAAAGAGTCCACATCTGAAGGAACCTCCCGGGAAGAATCTCATCCTTAACCGCTGCGTGGAGTCCCTCCAGAAAACGAGCGAGCAGCGCCGGCTCGTTCCACTCACTAGAGGCAGCAAGAGTGCGAAACTCAATGGAATAATCCGTTATGGACCGTTCACCTTGGCATAAGGAAGCCAGGGCCCTAGAAGCCTCCTCACCAAAAACTGAACGGTCAAAAACCCGAATCATCTCCTCTTTAAAGTTCTGGAATCTGTTAGAGCAATCAGCCCTTGCCTCCCAGATAGCTGTGCCCCATTCTCGAGCCCGGCCAGTAAGGAGTGAAATGACGTAAGCAACCCGAGCTCTCTCTCTAGAGTATGTGTGGGGTTGGAGAGAGAACACAATCTCACACTGCGTGAGAAAGGAGCGGCACTCAGTGGGCTGCCCGGAGTAGCAAGGTGGGTTATTAACCCTGGGTTCTGGAGGCTCGGCAGGCCAGGGAGTAACAGGTGGCACGAGACGTAGACTCTGGAACTGTCCAGAGAGGTCGGAAACCTGAGCGGCCAGGTTCTCCACGGCATGGCGAGCAGCAGACAATTCCTGCTCGTGTCTGCCGAGCATGGCTCCTTGGATCTTGACGGCAGTGTAAACAGCGTCTGAAGTCGCTGGGTCCATTCTTTGGTCGGTTCCTTCTGTCATGCAGGTGAAGGAGGACCCAAACGCGACTTAACAGAAACAGAGTTTATTAATGTTCAAAACCGAATAACTGAAATCCTCTAGATTAGTAGAGGGGAAAACAACTGGAGAAGCGGCCACAGACTGCAGGTCGCCGGGTAGGCGCAGGCCGTAGTCAACTGAGACACCTGCTCACACGCAGCGTCTGAAGAAGGCACAAAACACGACAGGACAGGGTGATACACAATCACGGCAAAAAACACGACAGGACAGGGCGAAACGCAATCACAGCATCGTGAATACAATGCAAGGAACCGACGGAACAGGAACGGATTACAAAGGAATAAATAGGGAATCTAATCAGGGGAAAGGATCGGGAACAGGTGTGGGAAGACTAAATGATGATTAGGGGAATAGGAACAGCTGGGAGCAGGAACGGAACGACAGAGAGAAGAGAGAGCGAGAGAGTGAGAGAGGGAGGGGGAGAGAGAGGGATAGGAGGGAAAGAACCAAATAAGACCAGCAGAGGGAAACGAATAGCATGGGGAGCACAGGGACAAGACATGATAATAAATGACAAACATGACAGTTATTCTAACTTCCACGACGCATATAAGGCCCTCCCCCACACTCCTTTCGGAAAATCTGACCACGACTCCATTTTGTTGCTCCCTGCCTATAGACAGAGACTAAAACAGGAAGCTCCCGTGCTCAGGTTTGTTCAACGCTGGTCTGACAAATCTGATTCCACGCTTCAAGATTGCTTCGATAAAGTGGATTGGGATATGTTCCGCATTGCGTCAAACAACATCATTGACGAATACGCTGATTCGGTGAGCGAGTTTATTAGCAAGTGCATAGGCGATGTCGTAGCCACAGCAACTATTACAATATTCCCAAACCAGAAACCGTTTATTGATGGCAGTATTCACGCGAAACTGAAAGCGCGAACCATTGCTTTTAACCAGGGCAAGGTGACCGGAAACATGACCGAATACAGAACAGTGTAGCTATTCCCTCAGCAAGGCAATCAAACAAGCTAAGCGTCAGTATAGAGACAAAGTAGAGTTGCAATTCAATGGCTCAGACACAAGACGTATGTGGTGGGTCTACAGTCAATCACGGATTACAAAAAGAAAACCAGCCCCATCGTGGACCAACATGTCTTACTCCCAGACAGACTAAACAACTTCTTTGCTTGCTTTGAGGACAATACAGTGCCACTGACACGACCCGCTACCAAAACCTGCGGACTTTCCTTCACTGCAACCGACGTGAGTAAAACATTTCAACGTGTTAACCCTCGCAAGGCTGCAGGCCCAGACGGCATCCCCAGCCGCGTCCTCAGAACATGCGCAGACCAGCTGGCTGGTGTGTTTACGGACATATTCAATCAATCCTTATCCCAGTCTGCAGTTCCCACATGCTTCAAGAGGGCCACCATTGTTCCTGTACCACCCCGTAGCACTCACTTCCGTCATCATGAAGTGCTTTGAGAGACTAGTCAAGGACCATATCACCTCCACGCTACCTGACACCCAAGACCCACTCTAATTTGCTTACCGCCCCAATAGGTCCACAGATGACGCAATCGCAACCACACTGTACACTGCCCAAACCCATCAGGACAAGAGGAATACCTATGTGAGAATGCTGTTCATTGACTACAGCTCAGCATTTAACACCATAGTACCCTCCAAACTCGTCATCAAGCTCATCATCAAGCCCTGGGTCTCGACCCCGCCCTGTGCAACTGGGTACTGGACTTCCTGACGGGCCACCCCCAGGTGGTGAGGGTAGGCAACAACATCTCCACCCCGCTGATCCTCAACACTGGGTCCCCACAAGGGTGCGTTCTGAGCACTCTCCTGTACTCTCTGTTCACCCACGACTGCGTTGCCATGCACGCCTCCAACTCAATCATCAAGTTTGCAGACGACACTACAGTGGTAGGCTTGATTAACAAAAACGACGAGACGGCCTACAGGGAGGCTGTGAGGACCCTCGGAGTGTGGTGTCAGTAAAATAACCTATCACTCAACGTCAACAAAACAAAGGAGATGATCGTGGACTTCAGGAAACAGCAGAGGGAGCACCTCCCTATCCACATCGACAGGACAGTAGTGGAGAGGGTAGTAAGTTTTAAGTTCCTCGGCGTACACATCACTGACAAACTTAATTGATCCACCCACACAGGCAGCGTGGTGAAGAAGGAGCAGCAGAGGCTCTTCAACCTCTGGAGGCTGAAGAAATTCAGCTTGTCACCAAAAGCACTCACAAACTTTTACAGATGCATAATTGAGAGCATCCTGTCTGGCTGTATCACCACCTGGTATGGCAACTGCTCCACCCACGTAAGGCTCTCCAAAGGGTAGTGAGGTCTGCACAACGCATCACCGGGGGCAAACGATCTTCCCTCCAGGACATCTACACCACCCGATGTCACAGGAAGGCCATAAAGATCATCAAGAACAACAACCACCCGAGCCACTGCCTGTTCACCCCGTTATCATCCAGAAGGCGAGGTCAGTATAGGTGCGTCAAAGCAGGGACCGAGAGACTGAAAAACAGCTTCTATCTCAAGGCCATCAGACTGTTAAACAACCACCACTAACATTGAGTGGCTGCTGCCAACACACTGACTCAACTCCAGCCACTTTAATAATGGAAAAATGTATTTAAAAAAAATTTCACTAGCCACTTTAAACAATGCCACTTAATATAATGTTTACATACCCTACATTACTCATCACATGTATATACTGTACTCTATACCATCTTCTGCATCTTGTCTATGCCGTTCTGTACCATCACTCATTCATATATTTTATGTACATATTCTTCATCCCTTTACACCTGTGTGTATATGGTAGATGTTGTGACATTTTTAGGTTAGATTACTCGTTGGTTATTACTGCATTGTCGGTTCTAGAAGCACAAGCATTTCACTACACTGGCATTAACATCTGCTAACCATGTGTATGTGACAAATAACATTTGATTTGATTTGAAGATTGGTCTTCTGAGTGGATTTATGTTCTTGGTTGGATCATAACTGACAGTCAGTGTAACACTCTGGTACTGTTGACGTACATCACTTCCTGGTGCTCCCAGAGTGTCTGGTTCTTCAGTGGTGGGGATGTTCTGAGAGTGGAAGACATGTTCAGAGAGGAGTGAAACCCAGGCCACCCCAGCACCCAGAACACCTCTGGCTGTTTCAGGAGAAAGAGGGTCTGGGTGGGGAGGAGAACAAATCTGTCTGGATGATTATAGAAGGCAAACAAGCAGACGTGCAGGGGATGAGTAGGTGAGGGGCAGGGTGTATGTGCTCGTGAGTTCTGGGGGGTGAGGGATTCCTGGAGAGATTTAGGTGGCATTTCAGAGGAGGCTCAGTGTGGGTGGCTCAGGGTTAAGTCAACCCCCTCCCACCCTCCCCCTCCTCCTCTGCATCCCAGACCCCCCAGTCCTCCCTCTGCACCCCACCCCCCACCTCCACTGCATGCCTAATTCACAATCAGTTCCTCCACTCTACCCATACCAGTGACACACCCCACCCTTCGCCTAACACACAATCTAAGTAGAGTCTCTCTCATGGATTCAGCCTTGAGGGCCAAACAAAGTCTGAGCCCCATCTCCAAGCCTCCATGCTAATAGACCAGTAGCCTCATCAGCATTAGGGCATAATTACCATCAGTGAAGCCATAATTAGTGAGGAATTTTTGTAGCATTGGTGTGAATGCTGCTGGTTTAATGAGCCAGTGGGGAGAGAGGTCAGGCAGATACAATAGGGAGCATCAGCCTGAGAGCAGGCTCAACCACTCAGGGTCATATAGCATACAGCCGCTCTAAAAGGGGGGGGGGGGGTAGATCAGCTTTAATATTGCAGATAGATTGTGGCTTCCATCAATGTAATATATTTCTTGGTACAAATATAGATATACAGTACCGTTCAAAAGTTTGGGGTCACTTAGAAGCGTCCTTGTTTTTGAAAGAAGGCCAGCATCCCGGAGTCGCCTCTTCGCTGTTTTTGTTGAGACTGGTGTTTTGCGGGTACTACATGTGAGGCGTCTGTTTCTCAAACTAGACACTCTATTGTACTTGTCCTCTTGCTCAGTTGTGCACCGGGGCCTCCCACTCTTCTTTCTATTCTGGTTAGAGCAAGTTTGCGCCGTTCTGTGAAGGGAGTGGTACACAGCGTTGTACCAGATTTTCACTTTCTTAGCAATTTCTCGCATGGAATAGAATTCATTTCTCAGAACAAGAATAGACTAACAGGTTTCAGAAGAAAGTTCTTTGTTTCTGGCCATTTTGAGCCTGTAATCGAACCTACAAATGCTGATGCTCCAGATACTCAACTAGTCTAAAGAAGGCCAGTTGTAATTGCTTCTTTAATCAGAACAACAGTTTTCAGCTGTGCTAACATAATTGCAAAATGTTTTTCTGATGATCAATTAGCCTTTTAAAATTATAAACTTGGATTAGCTAACACAACGTATCATTGGAACACAGAAGTGACGGTTGCTGATAATGGGCCTCTCTACACCTATGTAGAGATTCCATAAAAAATATCAGTTTCCAGCTGGAATAGTAATTTACAACATTAACAATGTCTACACTGTATTTCTGATCAATTTGATGTTATTTTAATGGCAAAAAAATATCTTGTGGACAAGCTGACTTTTATCAATATATATACACTACCATTCAAAAGTTTGTGGTCACTTAGAAATGTCCTTGTTTTTGAAAGAAAAACACATTTTAAATAATTAGAAATAAGATGACTTTCAAGAAACGTCTTATATGGTGAGCTACCGAATGGCTAGGACAGGCAAGCCCTATGCTATTGTGGAGGACTTAATTATCCCTGCTGCCACGGATATAGCTGGGACAATGGTGGAGGAAAGGCCAAAAAACGACACAAACAAAGCCTTCATCAAACAACACTGTTTCACGATGCATTAGTGACATGGCAGGAGATGTTTTGAAACAATTACTACTTCGCATACAAGCCAGTGAATTCTATGCGTTACAGCTGGATGAGTCAACAGACTTGGCAGGCCTGTCACAGCTCCTGGTATATGTCCGCCACGTTTATGGGGGTCAAATAAGGAAGACATCCTCTTCTGAAAACCACTGGAAACCAGAACAACAGGAGAGGATATTTTCTAAGTACTGGAAAGCTTTGTGACATCAAATGGACTTTGGTGGTAATTGATGTGTTGGTATCTGTTCTACATGACATCTTGTAGTTCCAAGATGGCGTAGCAGCCGGATGTGTGTGTTTGTATTTGTCTTATACCGTGTCTTATCCCATGTAAATAGCCGGTCTTTTTCATATATATCTTAATTTCACTTTCTATCTACAAACTAAATATACTTTCCTGCAACCCGCCTCACCCAATGTGTTAAGGATCTGCTATTTTTATGCCTTGTAACTGGAACTTCCATCAAAAGCTAGCCAGCTAACTAGCAACTAGTCTTTGTTAGCCACGGCTAGTGGTCTTCAACCTTTTCGCGGCCACCAGCCAGCCTTAACTCAGACAACACCTGTCAGTCTGCACAGCGCGATATCAACCCAGAGAATATCGGCTTGCTTCTCTCTACCACATCAACGGATTCCTGCCTCTCTGGATCATTACACCGGATCATCGAAGCTAGGTAGCTGCAAATGAGTGGCTACTGTTAACTAACGCCTCTGTCCCGAAGCAAGCACCAGCTAGCCTTGAGCTAGCCTCGAACTAGGCCCATATACCAACTAATTCTAGGGCTATAATGCCTCCTTTGCCAATTTGCCAATTGGCCTGGACCCTTTATTGTTGACACCGATCCATCACGACTGGACTGCCAACGTGATCGACAGATGTGGTCTTAACAGGCTATTATGTTACGATGTCGCCGAAGAACCATCTACTAGCCCTGGCCCGCTAGCTTTTCTGAACACTGTGTCCCCTGCTCGCCTAGCGTAGTAGTGACTACCGAACGGCACCCTGACTCACCTATTGCTGCTCTTGTGACCCTATGATCACTCGGCTACACAGCTAATGCCCCCTGGACTGTTTCAATAACATGGTACCTCATTTTGTTTACCTGTCGGCCCCAGCCTCAAACTGAGGTCCTGTATGTACCTAACTGACCCGCTTCTGTCCATTCATCGCCAATTACCCGTTCTTGTCTTAGCTCTCCTGATCAACAACTGTGATTGCTTTACGCCTCTCTCTAATGTCAATATGCCTTGTCTACTGCTGTCTTGGCTAGTTCTTATTGTTTTATTTCACTGTAGAGCCCTCAGTCCCACTCAAAATGCCTTTGATAGCTCTTTTGTCCCACCCCACACACATGCGGAGACTTCAGCTGGCTTAACTGGTGCCTCCAGAGACGAAACCTCTCTCTTCGTCACTCAACACCGAGGGTTACCGCCACTGTACTCACATCCTACCAAACCATTGTCTCAACATTATACCCTGAATCTTTTCTACCACTTGCAGAAATCTGCTCCTCTTATTCTCTGTCCCCAATGCACTAGATGACCAGTTCTTATAGCCTTTAGCCATACCCTTATCCTACTCCTGCTCTGTTCCTCTGGTGATGTAGAGGTTAACCCAGGCCCTGTAGCCCCCAGGTCCACTCCTATTCACTAGGCGCTATCATTTGTTGACTTCTGTAACCGTAAAAGTCTTGTTTTCATGCATGTTAACATCAGAAGCCTCCTCCCTAAGTTTGTTTTATTCACTGCTTTAGCACACTCCACCAACCCTGATGTCCTAGCCATGTCTGAATCCTGGTTTAGGAAGACCGACAAAAATTCTGAAATTTCCATCCCCAACTACAAAATTTTCCGCCAAGATAGAACTGCCAAAGGGGGTGGAGTTGCAATCTGCTGCAGAGATAGCCTGCAGAGTTCTGTCATGCTATCCAGGTCTGTGCCCAAACAGTTCGAGCTTCAACTTTTAAAAATCCACCTTTCCAGAAATACGTCTCTCACTGTTGCCCCTTGTTATACCCATACGTAGAATGTATGCACACATGACTGTAAGTCGCTTTGGATAAAAGCGTCTGCTAAATGGCATATATTATTATTATTATTATAGACCCCCCTCAGCACCCAGCTGTGCCCTGGACACCATATGAATTAATTGCCCCCCATTTATCTTCAGAGATTGCACTGTTAGGTGACCTAAATTGGGACATGCTTAACACCCCGGCAATCCTACAATCTAAACGAGTTGACCTCAATCTCAAACAAATTATCAAGGAACCTACCAGGTACAACCCTAAATCCGTAAACATGGGCACCCTCAAAGATATCATGCTGCCCAACCTGCCCTCTAAATACACCTCTGCTGTCTTCAACCGGGATGTCAGTGATCACTGCCTCATTGCTTGCGTCCGTAAAGGTTCCGCAGTCAAACGACCACCCCTCATCACTGTCAAACGTTCCCTATAACACCTCAGCGAGCAGGTCTTTCTAATCGACCTGGCCCGGGTATCCTGGAAGGATATTGATCTAATTCCATCAGTAGAGGATGCCTGATTATTCTTTAAAAGTGTTTTCTTCACCATCTTAAATAAGCATGTGCCGTTCAAAAAACATAGAACTAAGAACAGATATAGCCCTTGGTTAACTCCAGACTTGACTGCCCTCGACCAGCGCAAAAACATCCTGTGGTGTACTGCATTAGCATCGTATATCCCCTGCAATATGCAACCTTTCAGGGAAGTTAGGAACCAATATACACAGGCAGTTAGGAAAGCAAAGGCTAGCTTTTTCAAACAGAAATGTGCATCCTGTAGCACAATCTCCAAAAGGTTCATGGAGAATAAGAACACCTCCTCCCAGCTGCCCACTGAAGCTAGGAAATACTGTCACCACCAATAAATCTACTATAATCACTCATTTCAAGAAGCATTTTTCAACGGCTGACCATGCTTTCCACCTGGCTACCCCTACCCCGGTCAACAGCTCTGCACCCCCCACAGCAACTTGTCCAAGCCTCCCGCATTTCTCCTTCACCCAAATCCAGATAGCTGATCTTCTGAAAGACCTGCAAATTCTGTACCCCTACAAATCAGCTGAGCTAGACAATCTGGTCTCTCTCTTTCTAAATGTATCCATTGCAAATGTTGCAATCCCTATTACTTGACTGTTCAACCTCTCCTCTTTTCGTCTGACATCCTTAAATATTGGAAAGCTTAAATCAAATCAAATTCTAGCCCTTGCTAGAAGCATGTGTTTCAGACATTAGGATGTGGATGGCTGCAAACTTTCTACTTTTAAACTCGGACAAAACAGAGATGCTTGTTCTAAGTCCCAAGAAACAAAGAGATCTTCTGTTGAATGTGACAATTAATCTTAATGGTTGTACAGTCATTTCAAATAAAACTGTGAAGGACCTCGGCGTTACTCTGGACCCTGATCTCTCTTTGAATTTCAAGGACAGCTTTTTTCCATCTACGAACATATCAAGACCATTTCAAGGACAGCTTTTTTCGTGCTAAATACGGCTGCTAGAATCCTGACTAGAACCAAATAATTTGATCATATTACTCCAGTGCTAGCCTCAATACACTGGCTTCCTGTCAAAGCAAGGGCTGATTTAAAGGTTTTACTGCTAACCTACAGAGCATTACATGGGCTTCCTCCTACCTATCTCTCTGATTTGGTCCTGCCGTACATGTGACAATACAGAGGCGGATGCAAGATGCAAGCAACGATGGTTTAATGAATACAGTTTACAACAGCAACAGGACAGACAGACTGTACTCAGACAGAATCCGACCCAGGGACTAGGGCGCATCTTCCGAAGATAGCGTGCTGAGAAATCCAGGGGAGTGTGTCCGGATGGGTAGGAAGGAGCACAGCAGATAATCCACACAAGGGCGGCGAGAGAAGAGCACAGACACACGACACAACCTCAGGGAAGTAACAACGATCTGACAACAAGAAACACTGGTTACAGAACATATAAAGGGAAGATAAGTGGTTCCAGCTGGCGCAGACAATCAGGCCGAGATTGGGAACCACGCCCACACAAACGAGAGAGAGAGAGAGAGAGAGAGAGAGAGAGAGAGAGAGAGAGAGAGAGAGAGAGAGAGAGAGAGAGAGAGAGAGAGAGAGAAAGAGAGAGGGAGGCAGTGGATTCATGAACCGTGACAGTACATACCTACACGTACGCTACGGTCACAAGATGCAGGCCTCCTAATTGTCCCTAGAATTTCTAAGCAAACAGCTGGAGGCAGTGCTTTCTCCTATAGAGCTCCATTTTTATGGAACGGTCTGCCTACCCATGTCAGAGACGCAAACTCGGTCTCAACATTTAAGTCTTTACTGAAGACTCATCTCTTCAGTGGGTCATATCTTCAGTGGGTCACTCAATCGAGTGTAGTCTGGCCCAGGAGTGGGAAGGTGAACGGAAAGGCTCTGGAGCAACGAACCGCCCTTGCTGTCTCTGCCTGGCCGGTTCCCCTCCTTCCACTGGGATTCTCTGCCTCTAACCCTATTACAAGGGCTGAGTCACTGGCTTACTGGGGCTCTCTCATGCCGTCCCTGGAAGGGGTGCGTCACCTGAGTGGGTTGATTCACTGATGTGGTCATCCTGTCTGGGTTGACGCCCCCCCCCTTGGGTGTGCCATGGCGGAGATCTTTGTGGGCTATACTCAGCCTTGTCTCAGGATCAGGATGGTAAGTTGGTGGTTGAAGATATCCCTCTAGTGGTGTGGGGGCTGTGCTTTGGCAAAGTGGGTGGGGTTATATCCTTCCTGTTTGGCCCTGTCCGGGGGTGTCCTCGGATGGGGCCACAGTGTCTCCTGACCTCTCCTGTCTCAGCCTCCGGTATTTATGCTGCAGTAGTTTATGTGTCGGGGGGCTAGGGTCAGTTTGTTATATCTGGAGTACTTCTCCTGTCCTATTCGGTGTCCTGTGTGAATCTAAGTGTGCATTCTCTAATTCTCTCCTTCTTTCTTTCTTTCTTTCTCTCTCTCGGAGGACCTGAGCCCTAGGACCATGCCCCAGGACTACCTGACATGATGACTCCTTGCTGTCCCCAGTCCACCTGACCGTGCTGCTGCTCCAGTTTCAACTGTTCTGCCTTATTATTATTTGACCATGCTGGTCATTTATGAACATTTGAACATCTTGGCCATGTTCTGTTATAATCTCCACCCGGCACAGCCAGAAGAGAACTGACCACCCCACATAGCCTGGTTCCTCTCTAGGTTTCTAGGTTTGGCCTTTCTAGGGAGTTTTTCCTAGCCACCGTGCTTCTACACCTGCATTGCTTGCTGTTTGGGGTTTTAGGCTGAGTTTCTGTACAGCACTTTGAGATATCAGCTGATGTACGAAGGTCTATATAAATACATTTGATTTGAAGATTTCATGTACCAAATAAAAATTGAAAGTTCAGTGTGTTTCCATCGCATATTCAAGTCTACCCTTAATTTGGTCACAAAAACTGTTACGTTAAATAGCAAATGTGTCACTCTGGTCATGGCATGTGCACTCTAGCCAACAGCTCACAGATACAGTAGGCTGTGCAGGTAGGCTAATCTACAGTTGAAGTCGTAAGTTTACATACACCTTAGCCAAATACATTTAAACTCAGTTTTTCACAATCCCTGAGATTTAATCCTAGTAAACAAATCCACGTCTTAGGTCAGTTAGAATCACCACTTTATTTTAAGAATGTGAAATGTCAGAATAATAGTAGAGAGAATGATTTATTCAGCTTTTATTTCTATCATCACATTCCCAGTGGGTCAGAAGTTTACATACACTCAATTAGTATTTGGTAGCATTGCCTTTAAATTGTTTAACTTGGGTCAAAGCGTTTCAGGTAGCCTTCTACAAGCTTCCCATAATAAGTTGGGCCCATTCCTCCGGACAGAGCTGGTGTAATTGAGTCAGGTTTGTAGGCCTCTTTGCTCGCACATGCTTTTTCAGTTCTGCCCACAAAATGTATATAGGATTGAGGTCAGGGCTTTGTGATGGCCACTCCAGTACCTTGACTTTGTTGTCCCTAAGCCATTTTGCCACAACTTTGGAAGAATGCTTGGGGTCATTGTCAATTTGGAAGACCTATTTGTGATGTCTTGAGATGTTGCTTCAATATATCAACATAATTTTCCATGCTCATGATGTCATCTATTTTGTGAAGTGCACCAGTACCTCCTGCAGCAAAACACCCCCACACATGATGCTGTCACCCCCGTGCTTCACAGTTGAGATGGTGTTCTTCAGCTTGCAAGCCTTCCCCTTTTTTCTCCAAACATAATGATGGTCATTATGGCCCAACAGTTCTATTTTTGTTTCATCAGACCAGAGGACATTTCTCCAAAAAGTACAATCTTTGTCCCCATGTGCATTTGAAAACTGTAGTCTGGCTTTTTAATGGCGGTTCCTTGCTGAGCGCCTTTCAGGTTATGTCGATATAGGACTCGTTTTACTGTGGATATAGATACTTTTGTACCTGTTTCCTCCGGCATCTTCACAAGGTCCTTTGCTGTTGTTCTGGGATTGATTTGCACTTTTCGCACCAAAGTGCATTCATCTCTCGGAGACAGAACGCGTCTTCTTCCTGAGCAGTATGACGGATGCTTGGTCCCATGGTGTTTATACTTGCATACTATGGTTTGTACAGAGGAATGTGGTACCTCCAGGCATTTGGAAATTGCTCCCAAGGATGAACCAGACTTGTGGAGGTTTACTATTTTGTTCTGAGGTGTTGGCTGATTTCTTTAGATTTTCCCATGATGTCAAGCAAAGAGGCACTAAGTTTGAATGTAGGCCTTGAAATACATCCACAGGTACACCTCCAATTGACTCAAATTATATCAATTAGCCTATCAGAAGCTTCTAAAGCCATGACATGATTTTATGGAATTTTCCAAGCTGTTTAAAGGAACAATCAACTTAGGGTATGTAAACTTCTGACCCACTGGAATTGTGATACAGTGAAATAATCTTTCTGTAAAAAATTGTTGGAAAGATTACTTAAGTCAAGCACAAAGTAGATGTCCTAACTGACTTGCCAAAACTATAGTTTGTTAACAAGAAATTTGTGGAGTGGTTGAAAAACGAGTTTAAATGACTCCAACCTAAGTGTATGTAAACTTCCGACTTCAACTGTACATTATGAGATTATTATAGATAAGAGCAAGAATATTTTTATTTGTCAAACGGCAGTCAAGCATCGATCATCACGTCACCAGAATAAGACCCTCAATGTTTATTGGAAAGGAGCATCAAGATCACTGTGTACTTTCAACACCCTGCGAAGTTCACCATCATTTATTTAGTCTGTAGCCTAATAAACACTGCAATAATCTACAGTACGTGGTTTTCCGAGTCGTGGTGTGAGGATCACGCACCATATCATCGTGTGACCCCAAGTTTACTTCAGTATGATGGTTATTTTATCAATACTTGCACGTAAAGGCATTTCCACCTCCATTTCTCGCATTATACATTTGTCAAACAAACAAATGATCTGTCGGCATTTATAAAACTGTACCAAAACTTCCTGTTTCCATCACAGCTGTCGTGATTTTTTTGTAATACAGTATGATTTTACTCGCATAAAAATGTGGATGGAAACATGGTTATTAACTGATATCCAGCAACACTGACACCAAGCCAGTGAACTTCTCAGATTGAGATGCATCATTTTGATAATGGCTGGCTGGATATGTGTTTTCAATACAGATCATAAAACCAAAAATGTGGATGACAAGGTCATAAGGTCACATGAACAATACATTTAAACAATGACATCAGAAAATCACAATGCATTGTTATTATTGCTCTCTTATCGTGCTGTTACACAAGAACATGTTTGTAGTATTTGTCACACTTGAGCAATGGCTGTCATTATTTAGACTGCAGTACTTAAACACTGTCCTTGATTGAATACAGTACATAGTGAACATATGGCCTTTGCCAAGAGAGACATTTTCTTAAAAGGACAATGCTGTCAAAACATTTGGCATTGCTCTCATAATTTTTTATAAGCATTTGAAAGTTCATCCGAGACTTTGTTTGTTTTATGTCTCCCGCAGCTGCTCCCTCTTCGTCTCTATGTACTAGAAATGACGTCAAGATAAAGGTGAGCTTTCCTCGCTGCTTATGGTTTCAGTTTGTTACCATGGAAGCACTCTCTACTTCCTGCCAGAGTAGGGCTTCCTGTGTTCATTCATTTTTTTGTGCGTGTGCTTCAGAGGAGTTACTAAGAGGTGTTTACAATACCATATAAGGGGTTTTATGAACAACGAGCTCAGGGCTTTCCCTAAATAAAATAAACATGGTTAAGGACGTGGCTGTGATTATCATAAGCATGTCTGTCGTCCTGATGACGAGTTAAGTGAATTCCTTTCATACACGTGAGAATATACAAACGTGTGTGAGTGTACACACACACGCACACACACACACACATACATGCACACACACATGCACACACGCTTCTGTCCCTTTCCAAAACTCTTTTCTTACATTCCAATCTCCACCCATTTGCAAAGCAACAAATTATCCCTACTTAAAACAGGCAAATGTTTAAACAGCTTGACATGTTATTTCAAGAGACCGTGAAATTGTAGCTACAAAACCAAAAAGTGGTCTATCTTGGTCAAAATCTGCTCTTTCATGTGATTGAAAGTGCTCTTTGGCATTGCCATTACATATATAAACACTGGTCGCAAACGATAAACCATGTTTTAGGTGTGTTTTCAAGGGTGTGAGATTCTCTGTGCCTGTCTGTGATGTTCACCAGAGATCTGTGTCATAGGTACTTAGGACCATCTGTCCTCCCAGCCACCTCCTCTTCCTCTGATAATATAAAACTGCTGAGCAGACAACCATTATGTCATTAAGACAGGCCGTTCTCTCTCTCTCTCTTGCTCTCTCTCGTGCTTCAACGCCTAGACAGAGATCTTTGAGCAGGGTGCAGCGGTTTGGCCATGAGTGGGTTTATCATATTTTCCACTGAGGCCAGCCTAGAGAATGTGAAAGCAGTGCATACACAGCAAAGAGATCGCAGCGAGGCTACTTCGAGCTAGACACCCTGGTATAAAGAGTCATTGCTGCATCTAAGAATGCAGCAGCGGTGACATTCTATTCTTGCAGCTGTATGCTCTTTTATTATGCTATCTCACATATTTTGGGTTGTTTGCAGAATCCCTGCCCTGCTGTCAAAGAAGGAGGGGCAGACCGGAGGACCTTCCTTCCTCTGCCTGGGCCTCGGCTGCAGTGTGGAGCTGGAGTCAGGCCAGCTCCCTTACATCCAGCCCTGTGCTGCGCTATGTATCAATGACCTCAGCTGTTTCTCCCCACTGTAATGACATTCCATAACTCATAGTGCCACATTTACTGATGAGGGTGGTAAATGTGGCACTATTCTGGGAAAGAAAATGCAAATGAATTCGGCCTACAGTACTGTACTCAGACTGCTGAATAGCACCTGTTGGAAGGCAACCAAAACACCGCCTGCCTCGCCCTGCCCTTTCAGAAGAGCAGTCCACTATATAAAACACATGATTTGTACAGCAGGCCTGGTCAGCTCGGAGCAGCAGTACACATTACAATTAAGTTAGACAGCTTCCTAATTAGGCAAGGAGCCAGAGTGTCTAACAGAGGTTTAGCCTACGCTGAACACGATGTGGCGGGAGTGTTAAGGGCTGGTGTGTAGGTCAGGTTAGGGCCCGTGTCACAGCCAGTAAATGGGAGATGAGAAACAGGCTAGCAGCCACTGATCATTAATTTGTAAAGGCACCCTGTGACTGGCTGTGGCTTTGTAGGCGAGAGGTGGTAGCAGTTTGGTGGGCGGAGTGTAGAGGAGGGCGGATGGGAGCAGGGCCTGTCAGGTGAAATAAGCTCAGCTCACCTCACCATCTTTCTCACCACAGCTGCTAAAGGTCACCAAAGCAACTACATGCCAAGCCAAGCCCTGCTCTTTACTAGAAAGAAACGCCTCTAAATAAAAAGTGTTCAGCACAGTCGCAGAAGAGGCCACCAGCTAATTCTACTGTGAGCAACCACAATATCTTTAGCAGGTGTGGACGTGGAGGACCTTACACAAACCAGAATGTCCTTTCCTTCCAGGTCTCTGCTGCCAATGACTGGAGCGAATTGCAAAAATCACTGAAGCTGGAGACTTATATCTCCCTCTCTAACTTTAAGCATCAGCTGTCAGAGCAGCTTACCGATCACTGTACCTGTACACAGCCAATCTGTAAATAGCCCACCCAACTACCTCATCCACATATTGTTATTTATCTTCTTGCTCTTTTGCACTGCAGTATCTCTACTTGCACATCATCATCTTCACATCTATCACTCCAGTGTTAATGCTAAATTGTAATTATTTCACCTCTATGGTCTTTTTATTGCTTTACCTCCCTAGTCTTCTACATTTGCACACACAGTACATAGTTTTTTCTATTGTGTTATTGACTGTACGTTTGTTTATGTATAACTCTGTGTTATTGTTTTTGTCACACTGCTTTTGCTTTATCTTGGCCAGGTCGCAGTTGTAAATGAGAACTTATTCTCAACTGGCCTACCTGGTTAAATAAAGGTTAAATAAATAAATAAATACTGCTCCTATACCCTTTTTAAAAGTAAACATGACTCAATCTGATGTGGATCCTTCTCAGAAACATTTGAACTTTCCTTCATCTTTCTATCCCTAGAAATGAGACATAGTGATATATCTGTAAAATGTTATTCTCCCACACCTATCACCACTGACAGTTGACAGTTGAATAGTGGCTGCCACATGGTTGTGTTGGTCTACATCCTGTTTACGCTAGGTCTATTTTAACCTTGACCCCTTTGTCATGCGTGGGCATGCTTTAAGGTCAGCTCTGAGAGGTCAGTGCTCATTGATATGAATGGACAGCTGCCCCCACTGTTCAACTGACCCTCCATGTGCTGTTCAGTGCAACTCATTACGGAGGACTGCAGGAAGAGCCTGAACAGATATCAAAGGTCCCCTCAGCTCACAGCTGCATAAATATCCACCAGGTATTATTTCAAACGGATCACCATTCTTCTCTTTTGAGTGGGCAGGGACAAACAAGAACGGGACAAAAGGCAATGGAATCCCAACAGCGGAAGCCACGAGAACTATATCCGTACACGAGAACTATATTTGAACACGAGAACTATATCCGAACACGAGAACTATATCCGTACACGAGAACTATATTTGAACACGAGAACTATATCCGTACACGAGAACTATATCCGTACACGAGAACTATATTTGAACACGAGAACTATATTCGAACACGAGAACTATATCCGAACACGAGAACTATATCCGTACACGAGAACTATATCCGTACACGAGAACTATATCCGTACACGAGAACTATATCCGTACACGAGAACTATATTTGAACACGAGAACTATATCCGAACACGAGAACTATATTCGAACACGAGAACTATATCCGTACACGAGAACTATATTCGAACACGAGAACTATATCCGTACACGAGAACTATATCCGTACACGAGAACTATATTCGAACACGAGAACTATATTCGAACACGAGAACTATATCCGTACACGAGAACTATATTCGAACACGAGAACTATATCCGTACACGAGAACTATATTCAAACACGAGAACTATATTCGAACACGAGAACTATATTCGAACACGAGAACTATATCCGAACACGAGAACTTTATTCGAACACGAGAACTATATTCGAACACGAGAACTATATGCGTACACGAGAACTATATCCGTACACGAGAACTATATTCGAACACGAGAACTATATCCGTACACGAGAACTATATCCGTACACGAGAACTATATTCGAACACGAGAACTATATGTCAGGATTTGGCCAGGGTTGTTCCGGTTTTTGGTCACTAGATGCCCCCATTGTGCCTTTTGACCTTTTTGTTTTCCCTTGATCCCCATTATTATTTGCACCTGTGCCTCGTTTTCCCTGATTGTATTTAAACCCTTTGTTTTCCTCAGTTCTTTGCTCTGTGTTTGTATGTTAGCACCCAGCCCTAGTACTCTGTGAACTCTTGTTGATCCCGGTGGACTCTCTTGTGGAATTCTGTTTTTTGTTCTTGTTTGTTTGTTTTTTAAGTATCTTTTGAGGCTTTTTGTGCTTGTCTTGGAATCTTTGTTCTTGTGGAATTCCTTTTGAGGTTGTGGAGTTACATGTTTTCCTGAAGAACTTCACTTTTTACTTCATTAAATACACCGTCTCAAGTACTGCTGTGTCTGCCTCATCTTCTGGGTTCTGCCGACTATTCATGGCTCAGTTGGTTAAGTGACTGTTTCTCACTCCGGAGACCCGGGTTCGTAACCGGTCCTGACACTATATCCATACACAAGAACTATATTTGAACACGAGAACTATATTCGAACACGAGAACTATATTCGAACACGAGAACTATATTTGAACACGAGAACTATATCCGTACACGAGAACTATATTCGAACACGAGAACTATATCCGTACACGAGAACTATATCCGAACACGAGAACTATATCCGAACACGAGAACTATATCCGTACACGAGAACTATATCCGTACACGAGAACTATATCCGTACACGAGAACTATATCCGAACACGAGAACTATATTCGAACACGAGAACTATATCCGTACACGAGAACTATATTTGAACACGAGAACTTTATTTGAACACGAGAACTATATCCGTACACGAGAACTATATCCGTACACGAGAACTATATCCGTACACGAGAACTATATCCGAACACGAGAACTATATTCGAACACGAGCACTATATTCAAACACGAGAACTATATTCCAACACGAAAACATGAGAGAATTTTAGTTCCGTTCTAATGTTTGTTTGTGCTTCATTACCCAGACGCAGGTTTCAGCCAGGATTTCATCACAAGAGGTTGTTCTCATTGTCGACATAATTCTTATGCAACACGGTATTCACAGAGATGAGTAACCATCAGACACAAAGGAAGACTTCATAAACAGTTGAGTTGAATCAATGTTGTTTGTTGTCATCAAAATGTATCCAATCACCTCGAAAAAGTAAGCCTAGATTTGTAAACAGAAACACAACACAACACAATATAAAGGATGTAACATAATGCCCTTTCATCAATTTTGTTGTTTAGTGAGATGTCAAGGTTTTTCCCAGTGGTGCTCTCTTCTCTGTCACACGTGAGGTATACAACTGAGGCTGACTGGTCTGACCACAGTTAAAAGTTTGAAAACCGATCAACAGTACTGAACTGCATCCAGGGACTCCTGTATCCCAGAGCCACAGGAATTTCAGTTTGTGGTGGCAGCTGTGGTCTCAGGGAACACACACGGTCTCTGTCTTTCCCTCCTGCTCAGTTTCACTCTCGACTCAGACTCAGACTCAGACTCAGACTCAAACACACACACACACACACACACACACACACACACACACACACACACACACACACACACACACACACACACACACACACACACACACACACACACACACACACACACACACACACAGTAACATCAGGCCTGCCGTCAGCAGACTCAAAGTGTGGAGGCAGAGAAGTTCACCAAGTCAGCGTAAAAACAGAGGGCCTCTTCTGGGAAATTCATGAACCCATGGTTGTAACATTACTGTAAACATCCAGTATGTGTGAACGTCAGAGTTCTCTCTATCTCTGCTCTTGCTCTCTCTTTGTTCATTTAGTACAACACACAGGAGGGTAATAGATGTCTACAGTGGCAGGTGAATATGTCACAGGTGTGACTCATTTGCATGTTTAACCTAACAAGATTTTCTATTGGTTAATTGCCTGGTCATGTGACTTGAGCTGCATGTATTTAATTCCCCTGTTGCGTGTTACTTGGTGCTGCCCATAAGATGTTAATGCAATCTGGAGGCATGCTGGAGCCTAGGTTTTTCCAGAGCATGGGATGTCTTGTTTTGGTCAAAGCACATGGCTAATGGATTTTGTTTGCGCTGGCCATGTTCTGTTATAGTCTCCACCCGGCACAGCCAGAAGAGGACTGGCCACCCCTCATAGCCTGGTTCCTCTCTTGGTTTCTTCCTAGGTTTTGGCCTTTCTAGGGAGTTTTTCATAGCCAACGTGCTTCAACACCTGCATTGCTTGCTGTTTGGGGTTTTAGGCTGGGTTTCTGTACAGCACTTTGAGATATCAGCTGATGTATGAATAAATTTGATTTGGTGATTTGATTTGAAGTGAGATCTTTGCTTCCTGTGACCCTTTGGAAACAAATCAAAAGAATGGAATGGAGAAACTAAAATGTGTTGAAATGGAACATGCCTTAAAAAAACATGCCTTAAATTTTTTTTTTAACTGTCTTCTGTGTTCTGCTTCCTGATACCTGCTGAATCCCAGAACTTTCACCTTTCAACCTCGTAACAAATACACAAACTGTAAAGACATCAAATGTACAGGGGGTGCAATTGGGTTTGTGATATTTTCAGGAAATGTATGTCGGCATCTTTTTTTCTCAGTCGTGTTTTTGTTTGTTTACAGCTGTCACGTTCTGACCTTAGTTCCTTTGTGATTTCTTTTTTTCAGTATGGTCAGAGCTTGAGTTGGGTGGGCAGTCTATGTTCTTTTTTTCTATGATTTGGGATTTCTGTGTTTGGCCCGGTATGGACCTCAATCAGAGGCAGCTGTCAATCGTTGTTCCTGATTGAGAACCATACTTAGGTAGCTTGTTTTCACCCTTGAATTGTGGGTGATTATTTTTCTGTTTTGTGTGTTTTGCACCTGACGGAGCTGTTTCGGTTGTGTTTTTTGTTTCTTTGTTTGATAGTGTTCAGTTTAAATAAATAACATGCGCAAGTACCACGCTGCGTTTTGGTCCTCACCTTCTTCCACCGACGACCGTTACAGAATCACCCACCAAGAAAGGACTAAGCAGCGTGATGAAGAGAGGCAGTGATACCTGGAGAACTGAACTTGGAAGGAGATATTAAACAGCAAGGGGCCCTGGGCACAGGCTGGGGAATATCGCCGCCCCAAGGCAGAGCTGGAGGCAGCGAAAGCCGAGAGGCTGCATTATGAGGAGCTAGCACGGCAGAGCAACAGGGACGAGAGGCAGCCCCAAAAATGTATTGGGAGGGGGCACACGGGGAGTGTGGCTAAGTCAGGTAGGAGACCTGAGCCAACTCCCTGTACTTACTGTGGAGAGAGGCAGGCACCGTGTTATGCCGTGAGGCGCACGGTGTCCCCGGTGAGCAGGCATAGCCCGGTGCGTTACATCGCAGCACCTCGTATCGGCCGGGCTAAAGTGGGCATCAAGCCAGGTGCCATGACGCTGGCTCAGAGCATCTGGTCTCCAGTGCGTCTCCTTGGGCCTGGGTACATGGCACCAGCCCTACGCACGGTGTCCCCGGTTTGCCAGCACAGCCCAGTGCGGTCTGTTCCACCTCGCCGCACTGGCCTGGCGACAGGGAGTATCCAGCCAGGTAGGGTTGTGCAGGCTCGGTGCTCGAGACCTCCAGTGCGCCTCCACGGCCCGGTCTATCCGGTGCCTCCTCCACGCACCAGGCCTGCGGTGGCATCCCCACGCACCAGGCTGTCTCTCCGTCTCCTTCCTCCAGGTGCTCCCTCCTGTTCAGCGCTGCCGGAGTCACCCGTCTGTCCTGAGCTGCCGGAGTCGCCCATCTGTCCTGAGCTGCCGGAGTCGCCCGTCTGTCCTGAGCTGCCGGAGTCGCCCGTCTGTCCTGAGCTGCCGGAGTCGCCCGTCTGTCCTGAGCTGCCGGAGTCGCCCGTCTGTCCTGAGCTGCCGGAGTCGCCCGTCTGTCCTGAGCTGCCGGAGTCGACCGTCTGTCCTGAGCTGCCGGAGTCGCCCGTCTGTCCTGAGCTGCCGGAGTCTCCCGTCTGTCCTGAGCTGCCGGAGTCTCCCGTCTGTCCTGAGCTGCCGGAGTCTCCCATCTGTCCTGAGCTGCCGGAGTCACCCGTCTGTCCTGAGCTGCCGGAATCGCCCTTCACTCCGGCGCCGCCGGAGTCTCCCGTCCGTCCGGCGCTGCCGGAATCTCCCGTCCATTTGGGGCCCGCTGCTCGGGTCCCCAGTCCGAGGTCGGAGGCGAGGGTCGCCGCTCTAAAGGAGCCACAGAGGCGGATAAGGAAGCGTGCAAAGACTATGGTGGAGTGGGGTCCACGTCCTGCGCCTGAGCCGCCACCGCGGATAGACGCCCCACACAGACCCACCCCTATAGGTTCAGGTTTTGCGGCCGGAGTCCGCACTTTTGGGGGGGGGGGGGGGGGGGGTACTGTCACGTTCTGGGCATTCTATGTTCTTTTTTCTATGATTTGGGATTTCTGTGTTTGGCCTGGTATGGTTCTCAATCAGAGGCAGCTGTCAATCGTTTTTCCCTGCACCTGACGGAGCTGTTTCGGTTATGCTTTTTTGTTTCTTTGTTTGAAAGTGTTCAGTTTAAATAAATAACATGAACAAGTACCACGCTGCGCTTTGGTCCTCACCTTCTTCCACCGACGACCGTTACAACAGCTATGGGTTTCTCCTAACTGATCAAAGCCAGAGCAGACAGACAGTTATGGTAACAGGCAAACCTAATTTCTTACACACCTGCACCAAGGAATGTCTGCCTCCTAGACGTTTGATGCCACCAATTCTACTCTACCCGATTACATTATCATCCATACATTCTATTGTTTTCTGAGGGGTGACCAAATCAATAACTCCGGGGTACTCCAGGGTTCAACACTGGGTCTCTTTACATTTCTCCCCCACATGGACTCACATTCTGCATATCATCGGAATAGTTACTGAGTTCGAGTCCTATTCTCAGCTAAAAGGGTCAATTGAGAGTTTAGTAGTGAGAACTGATCCCGAATCAAATGGGAGGACGCTGATCAATGTCTAATCTTTGATCAATATTCTGCCTTACGGGCTTCCTTATTAAAGTGGTATATCAAGGATTTATTCACTGCTGTATGCCGTGTACCTGGTGGGTAGAGAAGGGCAGCAAGTGGGAGGGTTTGATTATCTGCATCTATCATCATGGAGAAAAGGGGCGAGGGATAGATCTCTACAGTCCTTTGCTATTATCTTCACCATCAACATGGAGGTGCAACCAAGGCTATGCATCTGCTGGCTGGAGGTTGGCACAGTTGTTATTTATTGCATTCTAATCAGATAGCAAAAGCATCAGGCTCTGATAAAACGTCGGAGATAAAAGAACAACCAGATATTTGGTCAAAGTAGATTATTAGTAATTGATAAAGGACTCCGAACTTCATAGTATTACACAGCACTTTAGCACTTAATGATAAAATTAAACAAATTGCTTCTTCCTCTTAAGTGTTACTCTACTATACCCCCACCCACAGGTATTAGCTCCAAAAAATGATTGTCCATAATTTAGCAGACCTCGTTACAAGATCACTATATCAACACACATGACCAATTCCAAAACAGCCATTTCCAAAATGTCCCAGCTTTGCTGCTTTTGCCCTGTAAATAACATCCATCCAGGGACTGTGTTGCAGCATTAGCCTGACATATTCTGAGCAGTAATGCCTTGACATACAGTAGCTTTGTCCTTTCAAGTGCACGTCTTTCAGGCATTTCCGCATCACCGAGTCATGCTGTTCTGTTCTGAGCAGCCTTCCTTCCCCAATCTGAGTGTGTGCTTCAGAACCTGCCGATGTAACTGCAGGCGTCAGAGAGCTTGCTGTACATGTTCCACTTGCTTACTGCTCTTATCTCTCTCCAATCTGTCACTCCTTTTCTCTTCTCTACTCCCTCTCATCCTCAGCCTGACTGACAGATAGGGAGATCTCATCTGTCTGTTCTTTCAGCCCTGGGAGCTTCTCTCTCTCTCCTCTCTGTCTCTTCTATCGTTCTCCCTAATGGCAAAATGAGCCAGCAGATATACTAACTAACATATTGCCATTCTATATGATGGGTGAATTGATACTTTATTAATGTACTTTCTAGCTTTTCAATAATGTAACTGTTATCTGATTACCTTAAGAGACAGACTCTCGTACAAAATACAAAGTACATTTCACTCAATACTCAAAACGGAATATTCTTCAATAAGGATTTGAACACCCACACGGACGACTGGGTCTACTCATTTTGTATTTTTATTTATTACCTAAAAAAGAAAAATGTTCTATCACAAGTCACACTGAAATGTATTGCTTAAGAAAAAAATATATTGATATATTTTTTGTTTTTTTTGGGAAACATGATTTCCGTTATATTCCATCAAATAGGACATAGGAATTAGTCATTGCTATGTCCCAACCACCTTGTCCCACTTATACAAATGCACAAAGAAATACATCATTCACAGTTACCGTTTTGGTTTCATAAATTAATACAGTCACACATGTGCTACACCGGTCTATAGCTAGAACATTGTAAATTGTATTCTTGACTCTTGTCATTATTTTCAATGGTTGGCTACAAGAAATAACAGGCAACTTAAATGACGTGATCAGAACTCCACCAACAAACTGTTTTAAATGCCCTCCCCATCCCCACTTTTGTCCCATCTCATCCCATGTCATCTTTTAATATATTTATTTTATTTTTTATTTTATTTTTATTTCACACATAAGTGAGGCACACACAGAGTATATTTCATACATGTATACAAAATTCTATTAAATTTAGGGGGGGGGGGGGAGTAATTTGTCCTTTGAAATGTCTTATCCAAGGAGACAGGAAGTGCATGTCATCTCACGTCCTCAGAGGACACCTGCCAAGTCAGTCAGGCCACTTTGTTGCCATAGTTGCACATTGCAGTCAAAACCTCCACGTCGGGTACTTTGTTTTGTCAATGTGTTGATTTTCAGCTTGTTGGTGAGCAGGACAGAGGGGAGGATTTGGACAAAGTAGACCAACAAACATGGCAACACAATGGAGAGAAAATGGGAAAACCGATTGAGGAACAAACACATCAATATTAATTCACTCAACGTGCTTACCCCTAAACTACAGCTCTCATGTGGTTACAGATTCTTCTATGAATTCATTCATTAATCAAAGGAAATCATTTGTTCATCGTATATTTGACACACTCTGCAAGGGCAACGTTTAAGGCACAGAAGCCTTGACATAAGACTCCACCCTTTAAAAGCACAAACAAAGATGCCCGAATCCTCAGTGACAATAGCGTTGTGACAAAATACAGGTAAAGAAAGAAACCGTGTCCCCCCAGTCCACACCTGTCTTGTTTAGTGAAAGATAAGGCCACTTAAAAAAAGAAGAGGTTCACCAAACAAGGTAATCTCTCACTGCAAACTCTGAGTGCAATCATGGTAGGGTGGTCAGACATGGTGTGTTTCTCCATACAGGTTTTGGTTCGGGGATGTGTACAATGGTCCAAAGGGTCTCCCTGTTAGTCCTAAACATGCACTGTGTTGAACACTATGTTATTAAGTAGGCTGAGGGGGGTTATAGTTGGCTGCTGCCAGGGTACTGGTCTCTGTGTTGAGGAGATTGGTGTTGGTTGAACTAGCGTTCAGGGAGGAAAGTCAGTTGCTCTTTGCTCATGATCATCACGGTCCAGGGAATGTTCAGTCCAGGGTAAGATATGAGTCCAGTCTTCTGTTTTGGTTTGCTTTGAGAATACTTGGAGCAGAACACTGCTGTTGTTTTTCAGAACATAAAAACCTAACCAACAAAAGCAGCTGATCATTATTCATGCATGTTTTACCTCCTCTTCAAAGCACCCATTTCTCCTCTATTTGTTTTCTTCCAACAACAAAAATATCAGGATAATTCACACTTTTTGCATGCAAAGAAAAGTTACTCTTTTCCCTGTCTATCAAAGTCCCATGTAGCAGCAAATCTCTTAGAAAGTCTGTCAAAGGCCTAATCTGATATGTGAGGGAATCCACTGGTGGAGGCACTAGTTGATGAAAGTGGAGACAGGTTCCCTGCTTGGGATCTCTTAGCTTTCTTCCACCTCTCCTTTCCAATAGTAGAAAGTAGCTTGACGTAATCACATTTTTCTAACAAGGGCATTGGTTAAAGTGTGATGTAGGTTGAAAAAGGAATATATGGGACATTACCTACATCATCTCAATGGTAAGGAATGGAGAGAATCGTCTGTACCGAGCCTCCATGGTTTGGGTGACAAAAGGGATGAATCAGCCATCGTAATGAATATACACAAATGTCACACACACACACACATTTGTGATCCCCACCTATAAGTGAAATAGGTCTGTAAGACACAAGTTGGATTCAATAGGATTTTTTCTCCATTATTTGTTTGTGGCAATATGACCCTAATGAGTGAATGAGCTGATGAATGATTGGATGAATACGTTTGTTAGTTATCAATTTCATGAATGGCTTGACCCAAGCAAAACTGGACTAATGTTTTTTTTAAACAGCAGATGAAAAGTTACAGATTTCTTTCCAAATACATTTTTAAATCATGATTTTAAAATCCTCTAAAGCACTCCATTAATATTATCTTTGTTTATTAATGAATGAATTCCTATTAATATCCTACTGTATGTCACTGAGGTTGCCTTTCATGTAAGTCTGAACTTTAGTCAAATGCCCATTTCCCATGAGTCATTGCTCCTCGCATCCTACTTCCTGCACACTCTGACCTGCTGTTCCAAAATCATGAAAAATTGGCAAATCAACGACTACTTTTGAAACTGTCGATGAAAACCTGAATGCTTTGTGAACAATGCTACATAGTTCTTTAGAAAAAAACAAACAAACAATACATTTCAAATTAAAATAAAAAGATAACCCTATAAGAAAAAAGTGAACTCTTGTCGGTGAAGTGGAGACCTAGAATGCCCATTAGAGTAGGCCAGGGATGGCTCTGGGGCCAGCGGTTATCTGTCTGTCCTGGGTAGTTACACCACGGCCCCAGCCACCATCACTCCAGCTCACAAGTCCAGTGTGGATCTCTCTCCAGAGTTCTGCTTGAGAAAAATACATGGGAAAAAAAACCCACACCAAAACACCACCACCATCCAAGTCTGCTATGCTCAGTTCTGTTTTTTTTCTCTTCTCATAGGCAGTACGTATTTGCAGTCTATATGCATAACTGTAGTCTCGTAAGTCCAGACATATCCGTTCCCAGTCTAAATGTCAAACACCTGTTTCTGTTTATTTCTAATGGTAGGAGGCTGTGGGGGACATGACAAGATGAAAGTCAGCAGTGAGCCTTTTGGTGTGACAGTTGGTTGTCCCACCGAGAGAAGACCATTACCAACTTTCTTCCCTCTTTTTTTTTTCATGCTCCACACTCGGCTCCAGCCTGTTTTCCACACCTCCGAAACCATCCCCAACTTCCTCTCGCTTAATCCCAGAGTCTGGCTGTCCATTATCCAGCCAATCGGTAACCTCGTCTTTATCATTACGCCATGACGAACTCTGACTTCATGTCGGCCTTGACGTCGGGCTTCCACACAGAGTCGTCGAAGTCGAGGTCCATGGATCCCTCGCTGGACACACTGCTGTTGCTGTTGCTGCGTCCCGCCTTGCGGTTGGGCAGCCAGTGGTAGGGTGCTCTGGAGTCCCGCCTTGCCTTCCTGCGCAGGCGCTTCTGCTGCATCAGGAGCTGCAGGCGCTCCACCTTGCAGCGAGTTGCACGGTTCTCTGTCTGACGCACACGGTCACCTGGAGGAGGGAGGAAAGGAAAGCAGAAGGTCAATGAACAAACCAAACCAGCTTTTTTCAAACAGTCATACTTTTCCATTACCCTGCTTTGCAAGATGTATAAAGTACAGTAAATAAATAAAGCATTGGTAGGAGAGGTTGTATATGTGATGGAGGGGAGAGGTAACAGAGAGCTCTGTTCAGTGTGCATCCAGTGTTATCTAAGGCCAGGCAGAGGAGAACTCAGACTGGAGTGATGACTATGCTGCGACTCAGACAGAGACAACTGGTTAGTGTCTGGATTGTGTAGTGAAATGCCCCACTGTATTACATTAGCCCTGTGTCCTTCTTCACAACCCCCTTTAACCCTGTTTGGGAGAAAATGACTGGGACAGAAGTATCCTTGAAATCTCACAATCACAGAGAGAACACACTCACTCATTCTTGCACAGACACACACACTACACACCCTCTAATTTCTGCCTATCATATGCAGACACATAACTACGACTGGCAATCCAATTAAGTGCCATCGTAAGAGCGGTTTGACTAAGTCCATTTCTAGCTGTTGATATGCTTATATGAGAGGCTGATCTCCAAGGAGAGGCCTTTGGTTCCATTGTGAATGGCTGCCCACACCACACCACACAACCCAACCTTCATTTCATTTAGAAATATATTCAGGAGCTGGGGAGGAAGGCAAGCACAATCTATTAGTTCCATTAGTATCTGTCTCGGAATGAAAGAATGGCCTAGAATGTCAATAACCCAAAGCCCTCTCTCTCGAAAACACACAAACACGGACAAACACATAAAGCGCATGCACACACACGCACGCACACGAACACACAAGTGTGTACACACTAACACACAAACACACACAGCAGCCGCAGCAGCAGTAGCTTTTAACATGGATCGATGGCAAATGAAAAAGACCTATTGATTAAACCTTAGCTCTAGTGCAGCCATCCATCTCCAGCCGAGGACACTGCTATTGGCTTTCAATAGAAAATGCAAGCGAATGGAAATTGTAAGCGAAGAGAGCTTGGCTTCTTCTTTATGGCTGCAGCATCCTACTCCCAGCTCATTGATCCATCACCCTCCCACTGCCTCCCCTTACCCCTCTACCTCCAGCCCACCACCCCCCTTCATGGGCCAGTCTCCCCAGACAGGGCTAGGTGGGGTGGAAGGGAGGGGCGCGGGCAGTGGAATACCACCCCACGGGTGATGGGGAATGGGGGAGGCGAGGGTAAGGGATCAGATGTAGCTGGCAGTTTTTCACAATCAATTGTGCCCTCTCTCCTCCTCCTCCTCCTCTTCCCCCATCGGAATGAATTCCTGACTCTGTGTGGGCTTAATTTACCTCTTCCCTTCATTTGCTTATCGGATTGAGCAGAGCGATTCACTGGCTATAAATATTCACTACACCTGGCAATGCATGCTAACTAACTCTCAGACCTGCTGGTGCTTCAGAAAGAATAGAGCTGAATGAAGGAGCACTGAATTAAATAGTACAAGGTCTATTTTGCACAAGTTATTGTACGTTTTCCTCACTAGATAAGACTGTGTGTCTACATGAGGTCCTATGCCACAGGACTATATTTCTTGCCTGGTTTATATTATAGGGGGTAACTAGTGGGTTATTGTGTGTTAGGGGCATTGTTCAGCTGCCTGCATGTGAAGGCTATACATTCTGCCAGGGGCTTTGTTCCCCCTGCACCCCTCCTCTCCCCCCCTCCTCTCCTTCCCTCTCCTCGGCTAAGTCCCTTCAATTACACAGAAAAGAAACCCCACCACATGCCCTCTACTTTCTCTCTCTTTTGCACTCTCTCTCTCAGAGAGAAAAGGGATTTCTCTCCTCTCCAGCTGCCCTTTATTTATCTCTCTCCCTCCTCTCTCCCTCGCTCTATTCTAAAGCCACAGACAAACGTGGGGTTGTCTCCTGCACCTCAAAGCTGGTCAGGCGTGGGTCACATAGCTCAAGCCCTGCTTAATGAGGAGTGACTGGCGCCTGGGGCGCGGACTCCTTATAGAACACACACAGGAGGGAGGGAGGGAGGATGATAGAGGTGGATGGGGGCAGGGAGAAAGAACACAAAGGCATAACGCAATCACTAGCAGGGTGAAACCCTCCACATCTTCCTTATTGTTGGTTTCTCTATGGCCTGACAAACACGGCTCTCTGACGCACTCAGCACCGAGGAGGAGGAAGTAATAACACATATTTTCTTGGAAGCCACCACAGGCAAATATTAGGCAAGGGACCGGTCAGGAGCAGAGAGAACAAGGAACATACAACAGAGGGCATTCCCTCCCTCTTTTTCTTCCTCCTTCCCTCTCTTTCTCTCTGGTTATGCAACCTTCCTGCACCCTGTGCTGCTCCTCCATCAGCACTGTATCGTCTCTACCCGTCCCCCCTTGGAGCGAAGCTGTGTGTGTGTGTGTCCTCAGTACACACTTTCACAGGCCCAGTAAAAGCCTACAGTGACTAAAGGCATTGACAGGATTGCACCACATTCACAGAGCTGTAGCTGACTGAGCTATGAGGACAAAACCCTCTCCAGCGCCCCCCTGCTGTCCAGCTGCTCAGGGCAGGCCACAGAGGACCACGTACAACATGGTGCAGGGACAGAGGAGCACAGCAGAATAAACCACATGGGAGGGGTGTGGGTGGTAGTAGGGGTAGTATGGAGGGAGGGGGGGAGGTAGAGACTAACCTAAAAGCCCCTGCGGAATCCCAGAACTACACCCAGCCAAAAAACACTCTGCACCCTCTACTGTTTCCGAGAATGACTGCATACAGTTCATAAACACACAGGCTACTTTACACACAGCACTGCATGCAGGTTGGGGGTGGGGTATCCCAGCTGGGCTGTGGCAGTAGCAACTGACCACCATGTTGCAAGGCAGAGAGAGACCGAGACAGAGAGAGACCGAGACAGAGAGACAGAGAGAGACCGAGACAGAGAGACCGAGAGAAGAAAAGAGAGGCTATGTGCACACTGCCCACAAAATGGAGGTGGAAACTGAGATGCACTTCCTAACCTCCTGCCAAATGCATGACCATATTAGAGACATATTTCCCTCAGATTACACAGATCCATAAATAATTAGAAAACAACCCCAATTTTGATCAACTCCCATATCTATTGACAAATACAGAGGAGATTAAAGGAGCTTCTCCTCCTATCGTTTCCTTATAGATTCCGCTTCATTAACAGTTGTCCAAGTGTTGTTGATTGTTTGTTTGCCTTCATAATTCTTGTGATCTCATGGAAGGAGAGTGTTGTTTGCCGAGCATCAGGGTCCAGTTTTTCAAAAGCTATCTGGATTTCACCTACCCAATAGGATTACATGCATAGAAATATAATTCATAGAATGGGAAAATCATTGACTTGAATGGGGACACCTGTTCTATTCATTTTATTTCTGATAGCTGAAATCCGAAAAGATCTCTTTTAAAAAACTGGGCAACAGGGGATCAGGTAGAGGGTGTGAAGGCTCAAACTGCAGCAAAAATAGCCTGGGTTTAAATACAGGAAGAACCTTGCTTTTTACAGTCTTGTAGTAAATCCCACCAAGATCTACAGGAGCTGAATGGGACCGGATCCTTGCATCCTCCATTTGTATCCAGTGGTGGAGCCCCACCTATTCTAGATTCACACAATTCCCATTTATTCCCCAATAATAACCTGACACTCTTAGGCCTACTACTCTGAGGAAAGCCAAAGTAATTTTCCAAAACATGACAGAGCCAACTCTCCGCGGCTTTGCCTTTCCCCCTGTGCTCCTCTACTCTCCTAGTCATCCATACATCACTGCAGCTACAGGCCCATCCTCCAACACAGACACATGTCATTCCTGGTTGGCTTGGGCCCTGAGTACAGCCCAGAGGGTGAACACAGGCCTGGAGTACACATAGCCCTGCTTTTGTCCTGCCATCCATCCTAGCCATCCGGAGCAGAGAGGAAGAGGTAGAGGAAACCCAGAGGAAAAGGGCCAAACTGAGGGAGTCAGACCAGTCAAAAGGAGCGAACGTCCCTGTTTTGACAGGCGTTGAAAGGGCATCGACAGCCCTGCAGGGGCACGAGCTCTTAAATGACTTTTAGAAGCAATTAACATTCACTTCTTTTTTCTCCCTCTCTCGTCGTTAGACAATGAAAGGGCACCTGACGCGGTTGGTTAGCTGGCACTGTTATAGGTCGAGGCTGATAGGTCAGGGATGGGGTTAGACGGCTCGGTTACTGTTGCTCATCAACGTGTGTGTGTTTCACTGGCCGAGTAGCTGCTTACATGCTCGCTGACAGCTGGCGATGCTGGTCAATGAATTATGCATAGTGCCCTGGTGCCCTAGCTTGGTGGGTCAACCATGCAGAAGCACGACAGACAGAGTGAGCAGGGTGAGGGATCAGGGCACCTGGTCAGGTCGACACTGATACCCACACACACACGTCAGAAACAAGGAGAGGAGACAAACATAGTCCAGAGTTGAAGAGAGGACTGAGACAGACATTAAATAATAGGGGAGAACCTGGCAAAGAGCTTCCACAGTAGAACAGAGCTAGCAGTTCAGAATTAGCCATGTTTGCCACTGCCTCGCGTTAGCATTGTCGACTACAGAGCGTTAACATTTCAACATAGATTTGTCTTCCAGTAGAATGCACCGACTGCAAAGGCCATTCGCTCTGGGCTGGATTAAACAAGCTGGGAGAGGAATTCTCTCTCTCTCTCTCTCTCTCTCTCTCTCTCTCTCTCTCTCTCTCTCTCTCTCTCTCTCTCTCTCTCTCTCTCTCTCTCTCTCTCTCTCTCTCTCTCTCTCTCTCTCTCTCTCTCTCTCTCTCTCTCTCTCTCTCTCTCTCTCTCTCTCTCTCTCTCTCTCTCTCTCTCTCTCTCTCTCTCTCTCTCTCTCTCTCTCTCTCTCTCTCTCTCTCTCTCTCTCTCTCTCTCTCTCTCTCTCTCTCTCTCTCTCTCTCTCTCTCTCTCTCTCTCTCTCTCTCTCTCTCTCTCTCTCTCTCTCTCTCTCTCTCTCTCTCTCTCTCTCTCTCTCTCTCTCTCTCTCTCTCTCTCTCTCTCTCTCCAGCTCCACCCTGCCTCCCTCAGCCAGAGCTAGACTAACCTGACCTGACAGATAGTGAGGATATGGGAGGGTGGAACTATATTTTGTTTCCCTTTTTCCCCTATCTGTTGAACCAAGCAGCTGCAGAGGGGTGGGTCTTAAAACCAGGTCTAATCATGAGGCATGGAGGGCTACCTCACTCCATCTTTTCCTCCCTATTTTTCTCTTTCCTTCTCTCCTTCTCTCTCCCTTCTTCTCTGCCTTACAACGGCTGAGCCTGGTTCCCTGCATGGAGCCTGGGTCACAGCAGACAGACAAAGGACTGGGCCGGGCAGCAGGCTAGGGGTCCCACTGAGCACAGGAATTCATCTAACAATTAGCCTAACACCCCCTTCTAAAGTCCTCCCCTCAGAACCTAGCCACAGGCCCTGCCTCTGGCCCTGAGCCTAACAAAGACCTGCATGCAGCAGTCACCACCACCAAAATCTGCCATGTTGCCACCCCACAACCAAAATCAGACTTTTCTAGCTAATTAGCTAGACTAGCTTTTCCAGCTATCTCTGGATCGACCGAAGCTCTTTATTCAAAGCCCTCTTCTATCCTCCCGTCTCTGCACATTAACTTGCAGTGGAAAGGGTAAAGGCTCTCTGGAGATAGCAGAGCTATGTGACATTTTCAAGAGGCTGTCTTAACCTGAGGTAACGTAACACAGACATTAAACGTCTGAGAAGGTACTAAGCAGTAAGCACAGGTTATTCCTGTCGTCCAATGGAAGCAGGCTTCTACGAAGAGTTAAGCTGTGAAGTCTTTCACCAGGTGTCGGCTGATAAGACCGTCGTCTCAGGGTTTTACCGGAGCACTTAGTCATCTGCCTTCGAAAATGTTCCTCACCAAGAATTCCGAAGTCACGAAGCTAAACAGACAGACAGCTTCTGTCCGTACAGAAAAGCCCCAGCTCATTAATTGATAAGCAAGTGGATTCAGCCGGTCGCCAGTCTTACTACAAAGGCATTTATTTAGCCCTTTGTTTTTTTCAGTGAAAGTACAAATGAATCTGTGGGCAGTTAGCAGAGGCCGGATATAAACAACAATCTTATGAAAGGAGGTTTAATGTGTGTTGTATTTTCTTCCTCCCACTGCCCTACAAACACAATGTGCATTCTTTTAGCACTCCATTTTTTTTAGCATAAATCTATCTATTTAAAGTCCGAGTGAACACAAGCCGCCATTGATGGTGTCCTGGGCTGGACGAGACCAGAGAGAGATGTATTTTACAGATGAGGCTAGTTTTGGACAGCGACTGAGGAAGCAGTGGGACGGCCAATTCACGGGAGAGACGGGGGGGGGGAGTGGGACAAAGAAGGAGAGAAAAAGCATGGGATGACGGCTGAGTGGAGGAGTGGGAGAGGGGTAGTGGTGAGGGAAGGGGTCTTCCTGGGTTAAGAAAATAAGCATGTATTATTCAACTGTGCAGAACTTTTTTAAAGGGCTCACTGGGTACTGCAGATTTCCCTGGATGTTCGGTGAACTTTCGGTCCGTGCTTCGATTAAGTGATCCATTCTATCGCAATGCCAAGTTACAATACAAGTGCTGATGTCAGTCCTTGTCTACCATGGAATTCATGTTTTTCTTTCAAACAAAGAGACCACATAAAACTTTAATCAGAGTCATTCAGAGATCCTCCTCCACTATCCATCTCTATTCAACATGCAACAAGAGCAGACTCATGGAAGAACAGTTCAATTTCCTCTGGTACATTTTAAACAAGCAGAGCGTGGACAATGCGCTTCAGCACTAAGACTAACTGACACATGCCTGTGAATGTTATCAGTAGATCTGGATCTGTCCTAGCCTCTGTGTGGAGGGCAGTAATCCCCAGTCCGGCCCTCCGAGGGGTAAACCTATCCCCTCTGCCCAGAGACAAAGACAAGTCTTCTGCTGCGGCTGGGTCTGCCTGACAACTGAGCCTGATGGAACAGCCCTACAGGAGCATCTCCTTCCCCCTGTACTCCTCTCCTCCCTCTTCCAACCCCCGCAACAACCTCTCTGCCAACCTCTGTATTCCCTTTCTTTCTCTTTCCTTTTCAGCAAGGTTCTGAAAAGTCCTTCTGAGAGTTGAAAGAAAAAGCTTGTTTATCATAATTGTGTTGATCAGAACTGGCATCTGATCCAAGTGTCTTATCGAGTCCAGCAAAACATGTGGGTATAATAAGTTGAACAGCATTTGAACAGAAACACAACTGCAGAAACAAAGCCGTTGATGAATCCTCTTATGGGCTCTACAACAGACCAGCGGCTCATCTAAATTCCTTAACAAGCTCTTGACTAGAGTCCTTTCAATCACTCTCATCCACAACAACAACATCTGTTGCTCTGCTGCAACGGGGCTCAAAGACAGTGAAGGGCCTTTTGTGTGTGTGTGATGTTATCAATGCTCACCAGGGGGCTTGCACATGCGGATCTGGCTCTGGCACTGCACCAGCGGGTGGAGGGGGGATGAGATGGGGTTTCTGGCGGGCACCGAGGTAGCTTTGGCAGAGATGCCCGCGATGCCAGCGGTGGTGGCTGGGGGCGAAGGAGGGGGTGAGGGAGGCGTGGAGGCGGGGGAGGGCGAGCCACACTGCGTCTGGTAGCGGAGCTGGGTGAGGGAGGGAGGCACGCCCTGGTAGTGGCGCGTGGCACTCAGGAGGTCGTTGAGGATCTGCAGGATGGTGCCGATGTCTCGCCTGGGCCGCCCAGTGCTGTCCTGACAGTTAGGATGCAAAGTGCCTGAGGGAGGGTAGGAGACAGAGACAGAGACAGAGAGAAAAACGAGAGAGAGAGAGATGGAGAGAGTGTTACAAACCACTACAACTCCCCTCAGCTCCAATCTAACCACAGATGACACCCCCACCCAGTAGGACACAGCAGTAATCTGAGCTATGTTCTATGCCATAGACATAGAGTTAAAGCCTTAGTGTAATGGTATTGGCCCTCACTCACCTGAAAAAGTCCCTGAGAAGACCCCAGGAGCGTGGTTGACAAAGCTTTCGATGATGGCACCTGGTTTACGGGAGGAGGAGGAGGAGTGCACTGAACCACTAGTGCCGTTGCTGGGGCTCTTAGCCTGTAGAGGAGAGGAAAGGAGACATCAGTCTAACGTTAGAGATAAACCTTCAACAAACCAACACTCTCCCTGCAGTGAGTGATAGGAAATATACTGCCACTGGACAGCAGTTTTTAGTAGTTGCATTATGACCATGAGATGCATGTATGTAATACATGGTCATGTAAGACACACATAGAACATGCTACTGAAATAGAACAGTTTATCAAAATCCATGAAGTGACAGTGACTTGAAGCTGGTGTTGTAACATCTATGTTATAATTAAGCAATAATGCCAGAGGTGCGGTATATATATATATATATGTATATTTTCTTTTTTTTTGGGGGGGGGCAATATACCAGGGCTAAGGGCCGCTCTTATGCACGACGCAATGTCACAAACCCCTGAGGTGCCTTATTGCTATTATAAACTGGTTACCAACGGAATTAAAGCAGTGCAACTAAACATTTTGTCATGCCCGTGGTATATGGTCTGATATACCATGCCTTTCAGCCAATCAGAATTCAGGCCTCAAACCACCCAGTTTATAACAGCCATGTTGTAACAGCGAGTGATGTTGTAAGTAACCCTAATGTAAACCATGTCGTTCCTCGTATAGGGACACATAAGACTCAGAAGAAACTGAGTCCAGGGAGCTCCATTCACTGTCCCTGACAACAGACCTATCCGTTACCTGCCCTGCTCGGCTTTGTGAACTGAAAGTGAAAACCTACAGGAGGAAGAGGGGGAGCGAAAAGGGGAGAGGTAGGGGGACATTTCAGAGTGGAGAAGTTTATTTCATTGTTCTATGTGGCCTCTAAACTTCACCAACCCATATTTGGTTTGTTTCTGAAAACTCAGAGTTGACTTCAGGCGAAGAGAGAGAGAAGAAAATAACAACCAAGTTGGTGGAAATCAACTGTCAATAAAAGAGTGACAGATAGCTCCTAGCTCCAGGCTGCAGTGAGAGAGGCTTGCTGACCAGCAAGACGGCTAATGATCAACAAGACAACAACCTACACAGACTAACTCATTAACTCCTCTCCCTCTTTCTTCCCTCTCTTTCTTTCATCCTTTCATCTCTCCTGGTCTCTGGCGAGGTAATAATGGTGTGTGCTGTGTCCTGGCCCGCCTTTGAGTAAGTGTGGTATGCACTGAGTAAGACAGTGTTATAAAGCAGTAGGTAGGTTGATTGATTGGTGGAGGTCTTACCTCAGGACAGGGGGCTGCAGTGGGGGTGCTCTGGGGTTCGGAAGCGGGGCTGGGTCGACCCGGAGAGGGATGGTGGGAGCGACTAAACAGACTGCCGGGCAGCTGGGAGGGACGAGGAGCAGGAGGAGGAGTGCTGCAGTGACTTGAGGGGGCGGAAGAGGAAGACTGGTACATGGGAGGAGAGGGCTGTTGTGAGGGGGCAGGGGGGGAAGGCCGCTGTGCTGGTAGAGGGGAAGGGCACTGGGTGGGCCTGGGACTGGTTAGGATGGGGGCGAGAGTGGAGGTGAGAGTGGTGGTGGTGGGGGGGTGGGGGCGCGAGGGTGATGCCCGCTGCTGAACCCTCCAGAAGCGCCTGTGGACTGTCCCATGGTGCCCTCTGTACCCCCGCGGGCGATGAGCTGCCTGTGCTGTAAGTGCTGCCCTCCAGACTGCTGGGCAGCCAACTGCAGCTGGACAAACATCATATGATCACCTACTCGCAGCGCCAGGGTCAGAGGAGAGCGGCCGGACAGGAAGTCACTGACCTAGAGACAGGAAGAGGAGAGAGTTAAGCTACCTAGTTCATGGACTATAGACTACAAAAACTCAGTATATATTGAATGCTTATGCAACATACATTAAATGCATACTAACTACATGTTTAATATACCAGAAATAGGTAGGTCTATACACATCAAGAGAAGGTCTGTTAGCTCTACATCATTGTTTTCCAGGCTTGGGGCTTTGTTAATGAGTTTAACAAAAGCACATGTATGGATGTGAAAGCAGAAAGACAGAAGAGTGCATTGAGCTGCATTGAATTGCCCCAGCAGAGAGGCTGGTATGCCACACTATCCCACCCTGTAATCAATCACTGCCCTGGACACTGAAACACTGGGTTATTAACATTTGCTGGGGGGGGTTGAAAGGAGCTATTAGAACACACACACACATCTAAACACACACAATCAAGCATGCACACTGGTCCACCCACTCCTGTTTCAAATGCCCCTATAGTCCAGAGTCTGAACTTCGTTCCCAGGCATACAGAGGCCACCCTTCTGTTTGGCCCCCGGCCTGAAAAATCAGAACTTCGATACAGGATGCAGCGTAGACCCACTCGTCCCACAGCCTCACACACTCATAATACCCGATTGTTTGGTGGTCTGCAGCAGGTCTTGAAGGGCTGCCCATTTTAGGAGTACGAGAATGGGCCCCGGAGCCAAGAATGGAGGCCCTGACCCACTCACTCCAGGCCACACCACAGAGAGCGTTGTCACGACTTGGCCGTAGGAAACATTAGCGCCACACTGCTCCTACAATCTCCCTGTTGTCTCACCCTTCCAGGGACCTTGTTACTGCTCTGGTAAAGGGAGAGCATTGACGGGTCAGAGAGTTCATCTCCCCCAGGACACTGAGGTAATGACGTCTCAGGCTCTCCCCAAATAGGAACAGGAGTACAAGAGGCTCTCAGCACTAACACAATGTGATGCTTATTTTCTGTAAGACTTCAACTTCAAGAGGGTGGGAGGAGAGAGAGAAAGACAGAGAGTGGGGAGAGAGAGAGAGAGACAGAGAGGGAGGAGAGACAGAGACAGGAGAGAGACAGAGACAGAGAGACGGGAGAGAGAGAGAGACAGACAGAGACAGAGAGACGGGAGAGAGAGAGAGACAGACAGAGACAGAGAGACGGGAGAGAGAGAGAGACAGACAGAGACAGAGAGACGGGAGAGAGAGAGAGACAGACAGAGACAGACAGACAGAGACAGAGAGACGAGACAGACAGACAGAGACAGAGAGACGGGAGAGAGAGAGAGACAGACAGAGACAGACAGACAGAGACAGAGAGACGAGACAGACAGACAGAGACAGAGAGACGGGAGAGACAGAGAGGGAGGAGAGAGACAGAGACAGAGAGGGAGGAGAGAGAGAGAGACAGAGACAGAGAGGGAGGAGAGAGAGAGAGAGAGAGAGACAGAGAGGGAGGAGAGAGAGAGAGACAGAGACAGAGAGGGAGGAGAGAGAGAGAGAGACAGAGACAGAGAGGGAGGAGAGAGAGAGAGACAGAGAGGGAGGAGAGAGAGAGAGAGACAGAGAGGGAGGAGAGAGAGAGAGACAGAGAGGGAGGAGAGAGAGAGAGACAGAGAGGGAGGAGAGAGAGAGAGACAGAGAGGGAGGAGAGAGAGAGAGACAGAGAGGGAGGAGAGAGAGAGAGACAGAGAGGGAGGAGAGAGAGAGAGACAGAGAGAGAGAGGAGAGGGAGGAGAGACAGAGAGAGACAGAGAGGGAGGAGAGACAGAGAGAGACAGAGAGGGAGGAGAGAGAGAGAGACAGAGAGGGAGGAGAGAGAGAGAGACAGAGAGGGAGGAGAGAGCGAGAGACAGAGAGGGAGGAGAGAGAGAGAGACAGAGAGGGAGGAGAGAGCGAGAGACAGAGAGGGAGGAGAGAGCGAGAGACAGAGAGTGGGGAGAGAGCGAGAGAGTGGGGAGAGAGCGAGAGAGACAGCAGAGTGGGGAGAGAGCGAGAGAGACAGCGAGTGGGGAGAGAGCGAGAGAGACAGCGAGTGGGGAGAGAGCGAGAGAGACAGCGAGTGGGGAGAGAGCGAGAGAGACAGCGAGTGGGGAGAGAGCGAGAGAGACAGCGAGTGGGGAGAGAGCGAGAGAGACAGCGAGTGGGGAGAGAGCGACAGAGAGAGAAAGATGACAAAGTTGAGAGAGAGCACATAGAACAGAGAGAGCGCTCCCTCCAGACCCATATGCCTTTGGAGGGTGCTTGTGTGTGTTGACCTGTTGTTAACCCTCTGAATCACCAGGCTCTGCCCTCCATCATTTTCCTTTCTTCAGCTTATTTATTTTTCTATCGACCGCCGGCTTTCTGCAGCCACGGTGACCTTTGCACATTGCTTATTGACACACTTCGGAGGAGAGGAGCAAATGAGGGGGAGGGGGAGGGACGACGTCACCCAACACAACACCTCTGTCTCCCCAGCATCTCACAATGAGCCAACACATAGGAATATAAATGTAGGATTGTTCACTAGTCCTAATCACATGCCATGTTAATATAGTGGGTGGGTGTTTCTCAATATGCATACTACTGTGCTCCACACTCTCATGCTCCGAGTGCATTCTCCGAGGCCAGATGACAATTCTTTGTGGGTAATTAGCTAGCTAACAACTCTTTGTGGCTATCTGGCTAGCTAACAGTAGAAGCTAGCCAGATAGCCCTAATGACTTACGATGGGCTTGTGATCTACGCACACTACAGTGAGAATTGTAAGCAGGTAAACAGGCCAAAATGAACACAGCATGTATTTATTGACGTATCAACATACAGTGGGGCAAAAAAGTATTTAGTCAGCCACCAATGGTGCAAGTTCTCCCACTTAAAAAGATGAGAGAGGCCTGTAATTTTCTTCATAGGTACACTTCAACTATGACAGAAAAAAAAATAAGAAAAAAATCCAGAAAATCACATTGTAGGATTTTTAATGAATTTATTTGCAAATTATGGTGGAAAATAAGTATTTGGTCACCTACAAACAAGCAAGATTTCTGGCTCTCACTGTCATGTTTTGTCATATATTGTCTTGTCCTTGTGCTTTCCCTTCTGTTCGTTTCCCCCTGCTGGTCTTATTAGGTTTGTTCCCTCTTTCTATCCCTCTCTCTCGACCTCCCTCTCTCTCTTCTCTCTATCGTTTCGTTCCTGCTCCCAGCTGTTCCTCATTCTCCTAACTCACTCATTTACTCTTTTCACACCTGTCCCCTATTTTGCCCTCTGATTAGAGCCCCTATTTCTCCCCTTGTTTTCCGCTTCTGTCCTTGTCGGATCCTTGCATGATGTTCGCTGTTCTGTGTCCTGGTCTCGCCCTGTCGTGTTTTGTCTTCTTCAGATGCTGCGTGTGAGCAGGTGTCTTAGTCTGCTACGGTCGGTGCCTTCCCTAAGCAACCTGCAGTCTATGGTCGAGTCTCCAGTCAGTCCTCGCTACTACGAGTGGATTTAAGTTTTTCCTGTTTTGTTTTCTCCTTGTTATATCCAGGATTATTACTTTTGTCTTATACTGGAATAAAGACTCTGTTTTCGTTAAGTCGCTTTTGGGTCCTCATTCACCAGCATAACACTCACAGACCTGTAACTTCTTCTTTAAGAGGCTCCTCTGTCCTCCACTTGTTACCTGTATTTATGGCACCGGTTTGACCTTGTTATCAGTATAAAAGACACCTGTCCACAACCTCAAACAGCCACACTCCAAACTCCACTATGGCCAAGACCAAAGAGCTGTCAAAGGACACCAGAAACAAAATTGTAGACCTGCACCAGGCTGGGAAGACTGAATCTGCAATAGGTAAGCAGCTTGGTTTGAAGAAATCAACTGCGGGAGCAATTATTAGGAAATGGAAGACATGCAAGACCACTGATAATCTCCCTCGATCTGGGGCTCCACGCAAGATCTCACCCAGTGGGGTCAAAATGATCACAAGAACGGTGAGCAAAAATCCCAGAACCACATGGGGGGACCTAGTGAATGACCTGCAGAGAGCTGGGATCAAAGTAACAAAGCCTACCATCAGTAACACACTACGCCGCCAGGGACTCAAATCCTGCAGTGCCAGACGTGTCCCCCTGCTTAAGCCAGTGCATGCCCAGGCATGTCTGAAGTTTGCTAGAGAGCATTTGGATGATCCCAAAGAAGATTGGGAGAATGTCATGTGGTCAGATGAAACCAAAATAGAACTTTTTGGTAAAAACTCAACTCGTCGTGTTTGGAGGACAAAGAATGCTGAGTTGCATCCAAAGAACACCATAACTACTGTGAAGCATGAGGGTGGAAACATCATGCTTATGGGCTGTTTTTCTGCAAAGGGACCAGGACGACTGATGTGTGTAAAGGAAAGAATGAATGGGGCCATGTATCGTGAGATTTTGAGTGAAAACCTCCATCAGCAAGGGCATTGAAGATCAAACGTGGCTGGGTTTTTCAGCATGACAATGATCCCAAACACACCGCCCGGGCAACGAAGGAGTGGCTTCGTAAGAAGCATTTCAAGGTCATGGAGTGGCCTAGCCAGTCTCCAGATCTCAACATCATAGAAAATCTTTGGAGGGAGTTGAAAGTCCATGTTGCCCAGCAACAGCCCCAAAACATCACTGCTCTAGAGGAGATCTGCATGGAGGAATGGGCCAAAATACCAGCAACAGTGTGTGAAAACCTTGTGAAGACTTACAGAAAACATTTGACCTCTGTTATATACCCTTTGTTGGCAATGACAAAGTATTGAGATAAACTTTTGTTATTGACCAAATACTTATTTTCCACCATAATTTGCAAATAAATTCATTAAAAATTCTACAATGTGGATTTCTGGATTTTTTTCTTCTCATTTTGTCTGTCATAGTTGAAGTGTACCTATGATGAAAATTACAGGCCTCTCTCGTCTTTTTAAGTCGGAGAACTTGCACAATTGGTGGCTGACTAAATACTTTTTCGCCCCACTGTAAATGATGTAGTCAGGCAACATATGAGACGTGAATAGGCAAAATTTGATTCCGAAGTTAGTGTATTTTCTCTCGCTTCAGCTAAAATAATAGCCGCCACTGATAGCAAGAAATGTTGCATCAATGCATGCTTCAAAATATGTACAAACGGAGTACGCATTTGAGAGGTGCCCTCCATGCTCCATTTCGCATACTTTGATTTAGACTCATACTCCCACCCTCTCGGGCTCCAATTTGCGTGCTCAGAGCATGGTAGTACGCATTTTGAAAACACCCAGGGACTGACTATGATGGTGATGATGACTAATGAAACATAATGGTGCTGTTCTTAGTAAGGGCGGGAATGGGAAAGCAGAGGACAAGCACGAGGTGAGATGGCTCCAGTAAACTCCTCACACAAAGGTCATCTGTGAGTCAACCAAGGGGGACAGGGAGAAAAGAGAGAGGGAGGCAGGCGAGGAGAGGGGGATGGAACAGAAGGAGGGGTAGTGGATTGTATCCCTGACTGACAGCTGTCAGCAGAATGAGTAGGCAGTTTGCAAAACCCATCACACACACACACACACACCCCTTGAGGGAGTCACAGCGCTGTGTTTGATCTGGGTGGAGAAGAGAGAGGGGGATGACACATCAGCCGTGGCTTTGCTGAGAGAGAGGAGAGAGAATGAGCGAGACAGAGAGGAAGAGCAAGGCATTCCATCTCCCTTTAAAGACTAGTGTGGATTATTCAACAAACACCAAGCTGTGATTCAAGATGTGTTTATACTGAGCTCCCAACTCCACATGGCAAACCTCAACTTAGTCCGTCATATATGCAAGCTCTGCCTCGTTCTCTCTCTTTACATCCCTCACTTCCTTGGTACATTTGTCACTCATGACCCTGGCATCTCAGTCGTTGACTCATAAAGCCAAGTCTGATTCTGTTTTCACCCAAACCCCACGAACGAGTGTGTCACACACACAAACACACGCGCACACACACACACACACCGCCCACCACAATGTTCCCATTGGGTAATAACTGAAAAGGCCACGAGCCCACATAAACAAAAGCATCAAGCGACTTAAGCAATGGCTCCATAACTCTCAGCCTGCCCTTTAAACCGCTCACTCTCAGGTCTTTGTGGTCCATGCCTTATTTTCCCACCAGAAATAAATGAGAAACCCAAATAAGACCCTGGGCTCGGAATTCCAGCCTGGGTCTGATCAGTCATTCCGCAACCGCATCTCAGATTGAAAGGGGAAGACAGGACGGGAAACGGGACTGGTTGCAGCTCTGAGCCCCGGGGTTGAGCCGGGGGTGGAGCCAGGGGTGGAGCCGGGGGTGGAGCCAGAGGCTGTGGACTGGAACACCTGAAATAGATCAGTATTCGGAGAGATGGGAGGTAACACTAACAGTTAACAGCCAGTGGGTACATGTTGCAGGAGAGTTGGTTCAAACGATCATGTAAAAACTTCCATGTCTCAGATAGCGTATCACTACCAAGAAAACCTGTCCGTACACGCCTTTCTGCTCTCCTGAGACAAGTCAGTATTACATTGATGTCAGGAACAAAAACATATAGGACTTCTAGAACAAAGCAGACAAAGAGCCTCTCAGAGTCTGAGCCTTTAACCTCCTCGGTGTCTTTACAAATTCCTAAGTCCTAGGAAGACAGTCGCTCCTGTCAGTCAGGACAGCTCCAGTAGAAGAGAATGACAGTGAGCTAGGGCCCCAGTTTTGTTATGTTTAGACAGAAAGGAATGGCCTCCTCATTGTTCCTATTGTCCTGACGCAGCGAGAATGGTATGCAGAGCGAAGAGCGAGGACAAACCAGTTGTCCATTTGTCTGACAAAAAGTGTACTCTGATCGGTACATTTCAGACAGTGCTGTGATAAGTCAATGATAGCCTATCAGCTAATTGGGTGTTTGAGAAGGAACAATAGCACTATATGAACAACACCCAGTTCTCTGTTCAGTTCAACCTGACCTCCCACCATCTTGCTCTATCTGCCATTTTGTTTTGTTGTTGGGAGAGTAGCAACTGGGTGGCATTTTGTGTAGCTGTATTAGCAGGCTTTGGTTGCTACGCAGAGAAGGGAGAATATGATAAGCAGAGACCGGGGAGGAGGGATGGATGGGGGGATGAGGGAGAAAGAGAGGATGTAGAAGGGGGGTGGGGGTGTCAGAGAGGTGATGATGAAATATTCAGAGAGTGTGCTTCTGGATGCTTTTGTCTTTTCTTCCTCCACCTCTGGGGCTGACCGGTTTAGTTATTGGGGTCCCTGTGGTTCAAGGAACTCATTTGCAGGAGTTTGTCCTTTGCACACTAAGTGTACTGAGAGACAGGCAGAGAGAAGTGTGTGTGGGGGGAGGGGAGGGGGGGGTGGGAACAGGACTGAGCTGACATTCATGAACAACTGAGCAGAGTTTGCGTCAGAGACCAGAGAGGACAGGGATCTGTGGGAGGGTTCAAGCGAAGGAATCACCCTTCTCCTTCAGCTGCATTACGGCTGAGAAGCTCATGGTCAACCTATCAAACAGCAATGTGAAGGAGGGAAGGGGAGAGGTGAAATTCTGAAGCCAGTTTATCAACTCACCTATCGACCTAGATGTGTTGATCAAACTGGGAAACAATTGATACACTGTTTGTGCAGATTAGCGCTGGGTTAAGAAGCAATAACATGATTCTCAAAAGATAAGAAAAAAAATCTATGGCACCTGCACCATGCCCCAAATCCTAAAAGCAGGCCCCATCTTCAAAAGACCCCATCATTGGAGAGATAGACGTCTGTAATAGTGCCTGATAGGAAACAGAAAGCAAAGAGGGCGAATGAGAAACAGAAAGACAGCTGGCCATCAGTGAATTTGATGAGCTGGGTGAAAAAAAAGAGACAGAATGGCATAATGATCAGGTTCCTGGGTTCAGCCCTCCACCCCCACTCAATCCCTCCAGCCCTCTACATTGCCTGTTTCCAGTCAACCACAATGGCTTTGAAGGTTCTAAGGCAACAGACGGTTCTAAGGCAACAGACGCAATCCACTTAAAAACTGAGTCTATTCGCTCGCCTTGCTGTATCACAGCACCTGCTGCTATTGCGAATGGGTCCGTCTCTCATACACACTCTCTCCATTCTCTGGGCGGTCAAAGATGGTGCAACACCAATGCACAAGGCCTATGATTCCAACTGATGAATACATTCTGACCTAGTCTCTGTGATAAGAGGAGGAGACAGAGAGAGAACGAGGGCCAGGCTTCACCACATGCTGGCTCTACAACAGGACAGAGAAATGAAAGGAGTGCAGATGAATAAAACAACATTTGGAGTAGATGGAAACCTCATTCCTTATTTTTCCACAGCGCTGAGATGTGGTAGCCAATAGGGTTTGGGTGTATTCTTTGCACACAAGGAGATGGGCTATCTGGGCTATCTAACAAGATATTCATGGCCTCGACCGCCTCCCAGACACTAGCCCAATCAGTCACGATCACCAAGCTGCAGGAGCACTTGAAGCACAAAGGTGGCCAGCCGATGAAAAACAATGATCGTCACAACATAATACACACACACACACAACAGTATATTTTCACTGGACACACGCTCAAGAGCTCTTTCGCTCTTACTGTCTCCCACATACAGGAACACACACACACACAAAAAAAATGCACACACACAATAGGACAAAGAAAATATCAGCAAATCCATCTCCCCATTTCTCAAGCACACGTTGATACCCCTCCTCTATGTGCCTGTCTGAATCACAAAGAGATTACACAGGTGCAGAAACACTCCACCAGCTTATTCATGCCTTGTCAGGCGAGGATTTATAGGGAACAGAAACAAATAGTCCCTCTTTTCACTATTGTCTTTCAATCAGTCAATATACAATTAGATTCATACATTCAGCTCCGAATTAATAGCCTTCATTTACGAGGAGAAATGACAATTTAAAGGGCAAGACTACAGCCTAAATATTAAAAAAGTTGATTTGAAGTAGGAAGAGAACAGGCTGGTTTTATAGATGGGCTGATGCTCTCATATTGACATGGTGACTCAATCATTTTTCAATTCCATCCACTCCCGAATCCTCAATACAATTAAAGAACAATGATTTCCAGTGGTGTCTGACTGGCTGGTTAACTAGCATCTTGATAAGGTGAGTATTGGGCAGGGGTCTGGAAAAATAAACATATTGACCAATTGCATTGAGCAGTATCGTACACACACAGGCCCAAACAGACACATACACATGTGCACGCACACACGCACGAGCACATCACACACATTTTATGATGTACTTCTAATATCTTGTCTAGAAAAGAAGAGTAAAATATGACTATAACATGAATGGACCATATAGTTAATAGAGCTGTGACAAGACAAGGCCTTATCAGACAGAGCAACCTGCGATAGCAACGCTCCACCACCAACACACAGAACACTCCTCTACCTCCTGGTGACCTTTCCCCTCCTCCTCCTTATCACCCACACTCCTTCTGCCCATCGTCCTTATCTTTGAGTCCCTCCTGTCATTCCAAACATCCTCCCTCTGTGGTTCAGAACAACCTGTACACAACACGCCGCTACACCTTAAAACGAATGGCGTGACTCAGCAAGGCCTTCTATACCTCCCTCCAGCCCTGCATTCCCCCTGTCTGGCCCGGCCCGCCATGCTCCCTGGGGGAGTGGAGTGACTGGAAATGACAAGAGGGGTGACCGAGGTGACTCATATATTGTTAGATCCCACTATTTGCATCTGTCCGTTTTCAGACACAATAACAATTCTGGGTCTTATTCAGAGACCAGCGTTGGCTGGTGGAGGAGGCTGTTGGGAGGAGGAGGTGAGAAAACGTAGAACAGAAATGTAAGAATGTACTCCTCAGGGACCTGGCCAAGACACCGCCTCCCCAAAGACAATATATGTACTTCCTCCAGAACAACATGGCAATCTTCTCCTCCCTCCTATCCTTCCAGCTGGGCTACACATTGATTTTGAAATGGCCTCGTAGCACTGTTTCACTCAATTGGCTCCAGCCTATGTGGAAAACAGTCATCGGGGAGACCTAAACCTAAAGCTTGACTCTCGGCCATTGTTTTGTATTGGAGGGTCGGTTTGCTAGGCAGGATTTGTGGATTTGACTGGGGTTTATGCTTTAAAAGTGGAACAAAAGGGTGAGGTGGGGGAAGGGCCGTGTGTGGGGGATGGTTAGGTTATGGGGCTTGGTTTCATACAAGCGTCAATGAGCAAACACTATCACATACAAAGGACTGGACAATCCTTATTTTCCAAACTAAAACATCAAGCAATAGCAGCTAATGAAGCTGACTATAACCAGCCATGGTAAACACTCTTCATCGACATAACATATTTCTCAAACACAGACTCTGTCTGAGTCCAATTTCTAAGAGGCATTTTCTCATTCTTCCATCAACAGAAGAAAGCCTCTTAAATATCGTCCCATTCCGCCTCATGAATTATAAAGCAGGAATCAATTCTCCCTGATAGAAACACGTCAAATCAGGTTTATACTGGCATTCTTATTTTACTGGGTTTTCATTCTTGTCTGTGCATATGAGCCCATTGAATGACTTACCAGGCAATAGTTCCACCAGCTCACATTCTTACAGTAAAGTCTTGGAGACAAGAGGCGAGCTTGATGAAGGAGGAAGTCATACCAAAGTGACTCAAAATGACTATAGGTCTTCACTGCTGTTACATACCATATTTCTCATACACAGACATTACATCACTATACTCTGTCTGAGTCCAATTTCGAAGGGGCATTTTCTCATTCTTCCATCAACAGAAGAAAGCCTCTTAAATACAGTTTGCTCCACAGAGGCGCAATCCCAGGCTCAGCTCAATCTAAGCCTATCTCGGGCAGACAGAGGGTGAAAAACCAGCCCAGTCTTGATGGACTTTCAGGAGGTGGTGGCTTAATGGAGCTTAGAAGTCAGGAGAAAATTTGCCTGGGAAGTCAAGCAGAGGAATTAAGGGAGCCAGTGCCCTTGACAGAGTCCAGCCTATTCTACCATAGTCAAAATACAGCAGGACATACAGTCGACTGCAGGCAGCAGGCAGGCACTGGGCAGAGAACAAGACTTGCAAACCACAGCACATTCAAATGATGGGGCCATTGATGAGTTCCGATAATTGGCCTCCCTTTCCATAAAACACTTTCTTTCCTGCTCCACGAAGTCTGAAATAGTTCTCTCCCGGGAAGCCACCTGACTGGGCAGCGAGCTGAGTACTCCTCCAGAAGCAGACTAGAACCATTATAAGCTGGGCTTCTATGAACACACTGGACTTCCTGGCACATTACCTGATCTCCAACCCTGACCAGACCACACATATTTGGGGGGAGGGAGGAGGGTGAGGGAGGGAGAAGCTTAAGCTACCAATTTTCCCGAATGTTACCAGCCAGCCACTAGCCTGGCTATTTTGGAATGCGGGGGGTATCAGACACTTCTAAGAGCTCAGTGCATTGATTGATTTTTGATAGCCCCCAAGTTGGAGGAAGCGAATGGTAAAGCTTGTGTTCCTATTTTTTTAATCTTACCCGGTATCTGTAATCTCTCCCCAATCTATATCGTCCCATTCCGCCTCATGAATTATAAAGCAGGAATCAATTCTCCCTGATAGAAACACATCAAATCAGGTTTATACTGGCATTCTTATTTTACTGGGCTTTCATTCTTGTCTGTGCATATGAGCCCATTGAATGACTTACCAGGCAATAGTTCCACCAGCTCACATTCTTACAGTAAAGTCTTGGAGGCAAGAGGCGCGCTTGATGAAGAAGGAAGTCATACCAAAGTGACTCAAAATGACTATAGGTCTTAACTGCTGTATATGCCCTTTCCTGTTGCCTGCCCCCCCCCCCCCCCCCTGAGAGGAGGAGAGGCGAGGCCAATAGGCCTTGAATACAGAGCTGAGGCAAGTCAGGGTAGAGACTGTTTGAGGTTGTCACTGTTGAATTATGGGAAAGCCTAGACTAGTGGAAACAGCAGTTAATGTGGGCCGCCCAGCGAGGGCGTACCGCATGATGAGAAAGGCGTGCTTCCAGCACACCCAACTCCCACCCACCCACCCACGCACACACACACACTCACTCATCTGTCGTCACCACTGTGCTGTGTGCAGGCAGGCTAGGGGCTGAGCTCACACACACACACACTAACGCCAGGATTTCCAGTGAAAAATATCAGCGGGAGAGAAGCCACACTGAGATTTTGACTTGCTGCTATGTGTTTTACCCGTATGCGTTTCCTGTCCTCAAACTTCATTATCTTGACGTTAGTAGGAAGTAAAACTTGCTACTTCAAAAAACACATTCACAACCCCCAAATAAAGGTGTGCTACTGGTCCATTTTATGTCAAGGTCTTATCTAACATTAGAAACATATTTTTACTGCAACTATGTGCATCACAGACTTAACAACACACCTGGAGTCAGTCAGCTGCTGAGACAGTACGTCATCGCTGTTGTCAGTGCCATCGACTCTCTCACCCGCTCTGAGGTTGAGGAGGTGAGATCAGACCTGATCCCTTTACTTTCACTATTTATCATATCAGGGACTCACACCACTGACTCATATTCTTACTGTATTTCAACAGTTCCACAAAGGTACATCAAGTTCACGGGCACTATGTACTCATGCATGCATTCTATGCTTCCAGGAACTATAGGACACTATTGATCGAAACGCCCATCTGCCAATTTAATGTCTGTTTATGAGTTGAGTCTATCTGTGTTGGCTTCGTGGAGGAAGCTCTATATGGTGAGGGGAGAGCCAGCCAGGGCTCTGCACGGATGGGGGTTTGACTGAACTCTCAATCAGGCCCATGTTGGGTGGGGTTTACCTGGGCACACACACACACACACACACACACACACACACACACACACACACACACACACACACACACACACACACACACACACACACACACACACACACACACACACACACACACACACACACACACACACACACACACACACACACACACACACACACACACACACAGAAGTTGCCAGGAGACTAGAGGGTGTTGGTTTTAATATCCACAGTGGCTAGCTTGCTTGTTTAAGAGGCTAACATTAAACATGGAAAGAGCTGTGTGTTCATCAGCAACCTCACTCTTATCTTAGCTCTTCTCTAAACTATTTTTGACTGCTCCAGCTTGACATGCAAACAGATCTCATTCACTTTTAAACATAATTCAAATCAATGATGTAATCATGGTATGATCTCTAAAGCAGGTATACTAAATGATCTATTCATGAAGGCCACTTAAATAAAATGACTTGAAAGAGTTCTTACCTGAGTTTCTGTTAAACTCTCCAAAGCTTGCATCACTGACTGTTCTGGTCTTGATGCTTGAGACTTCAAAGAAAGGACGAGGAGAAAAGCATGATTTACTTGTAAGCCTAGTAGACAAAGGAGAAAGGCTTGTGCATGCACAGATATGAAGGAGATGGAACCAACACATACTTAATTACCTACATTAACCTGTCTGATATTAATAACACTTTTATTATCTTGAGGCCAAAAAACCCACCTGGGTTTATAGCACAACACACGCTGTTGAGGTGTCTGATTATCCTTACCATTAAGCCTGCTTCAACTGTAGGTACAAGTGTTAACTTGCTCCCATCAGATATCCCTAAGTCCTGGAGTTTTCCTGAACTCAGACGCCTGAGGGGGAGAAAAAAACACCCTGTTAGTTTATAGACAAACGGACATTTTAACCGACTAACTCCTGCATTTAGGAACACTTCCGCCTATTTACTGGATAGCCATTTCATGTGTCATTCTGAGCGGTCTTTTTCAGGACCTCATCAAGTCAACAACAACAAAAAAAGTGGAAAAAAGTTAATGTCATTTTCAGGTTGATGAATGATAATGTAATCAATCACATAGACCACTAGCATTGTCACTTTAATGTCACTCTTCTTAACCGTGACAGTAGGCTAGTGGAAGAGTTGCTTTGTGAAAAGCCTATCCTACTGTATTGTACAGTGTGAACTAAATGTCACCTCTAGCTGAACAAAGGGAGTCAGCAGCCCTAAATTCAGCTATTTGGAGAGATGATTAAAAAAGGTACTCTGTTTAGGGGATGATTTGATTTGGAGGCGATTATTCTAGGGGGATGTGGGATGGTTGTTATTTAAAAGAAAAACAATGGACAGGGCGATTTGCATCAAGTGACAAAGACATCCTTATCATACCACAGCTCTTACATTGTCATTTAAAGCACGAAAATCTGAATAAATTGAAAACCGACTAAAACAGTTTCAGTTGGCTTTATTAAATAAAAAATGTGCAACACACGATTGTAAAGCGTTGTTAAACTATCGTCATATACTCAAAAGCTCCCCTTAACAAAATTGCAATGATGTTCTCTCCATTCATTTGGGATTGTCTCCAGGGGGTTTCCTCGTAATAAAACGTGAGCAGAAAACAGTGAATATGCGTCCGCTGGTATGTAAGGTGATTGTAGAAAGTTGTGTGTAACAATATATCACGAAAAGGGAGAAATTAAAGGGATGCCTTGCGTTCGTCTTCACCTAACCTTCACATAACACTAACCATGGAATACAATGGCGCACCCCACTTGCGTATAGATAGCATCAATTAGATTCTAAACCCAAAGCCTCAGCATAATTGTGTATTTATTTAAGATCAAATATAATGGTCAGACGGTAGCTATATAAATAAAGTAAACATGCACCATTGCTCGTATGCATTTCATTCAGCAAATGCATAAATCTTAGCTGTTAATCATTTGTAAAATATATTTAATCAGTAATGGTATTTATAATGAACGCTGAAGGAATCGATGCAAGTATGCCCCACAAGTTCCTCATCAATAGACTACGGCTCCAACCCGTGACTGACCAGTTTGCGTTTCCATGCCCCATTCCAATACTGGTAGCACTGGCCAATATAGTCTTCCATTGAATATAGTGCTGATACCCAACCTATGCAATTCTTGATCTCCACAATGTTCTACCGTTTAAATAAATGCTAAATATTAATGTAGACATCAGGGACTTTAACATAGCAAATACTATATAATGTATGCATATGTTATACCGTATGACACTGGGATATACTGACGTTTATAGAGGTAGTCTACTCACGTTTCTTTATGTAGAAGGGCGAGTCTTTCTTTTGGTACTTTGAGTCTCTGAGAAAGTCTTCTCTTCAGTCCTTCCACAGTCTCCTCCAGGGGAAGAGCGAGCTCGAAGCGTGTGCCGGTTGTGGAATGGATGTACAAATTCATGGAGGGTTCACTCGGGACGGCCTCGCAAGACGGAGCCCCGCGGCTGGTGCAGCTCCGGGCGCTAGGATGTTGGTCCATTCGATAGCCTGTTGTCAGGGGGGAGACAATGCGAGTTGAACGGGGTTGGAGAGAAAGAGCCGACCCTTTACGCAGTGTCCCTTGTTTTCAGAGAGAGAAACTGCTTGCATTCAAAAGAGAGAAAGAGGCTCTCTCTCTCTCCTGGTGCCTTTCTTTCTCTGTATGCCGAGAGGTTGAATAAACCCGAGTCCTCGCTCTTCTGATACGACCATGAGAATATTCCCAGAACTAGTCTTATAGAGAAAGGCTTTATTGCGCTTTTCTTGTGTATGGGACTTGCTCAAGAGAGGTTCCAACGACTACTCCAAATGTCCCAGGTTTTTTAAACGCTTCAGATGTGAATGAATGCCAAGCAGCAATACAAGTATTTGTTTCACAGGGAATATGCCACGGACCATCAACTACGCAAATAACTATTGCCTTTCTGAGAGAAAATGCGCAACACATGCTATAGCTTTCTGTCCTTATTATTGTTTTAAATGCATGGGACTGAAAGCTGCCTTGAAGCCAAATACAAGACCTACAGAATGCAAACGCCTCGTAAGATTAATATTGTATAGCTATCCACCGGGCACCCATGACCACAGCAGCTCCAATACAAATCGACTATGAACATTGTCTCAAAGTAGCTCACTTCCACAACGATAAAAAAAAACACACACAGTCCGCAGACATTCTACCCAATCACAAGATAAGTTATCGAAGACGCTGTTGATCTAAGCCAATGGCAAAACTAGATTTACACCCACGTGGTGAACAGATGCCTCCCATTTTCTCTCCCACACCATTTTGTCACAAATAACCAATCGGCTTGAAGGGGGCCAGGCCTTGGCGCGTCAAGCAATAGGATCGTTCCAGCACTCAGGCAACTTTAGCCATTCTAATATATTAGTCACAGAAGATAACTAACTATATGTGGTGGAATTTCAAATCCAATACCGAAGACTGCATTAATGAAAACATCCTACCTCATATTCTTACATAGCTAATGTATGTGGGTAGGCCTTTAAATTTAGGACTATGTTTTATTATAGGTTATGCAGGCTACAATGGCAACAATGCACGTAGGTTGCACAATGCACTTAAATTGCCACATTGTCCATTTCCTATAACTATGTCACGAAATGTACTATACAATCTTGTGCAACTTCAGGTTACACACGTTGGGTATCATCGTCATTATTAATAGTACAGTGCTGACGTCATCTCCTTCCTTCGACTGGCTGCATCCAAAACCATTAAAGTAATCGCGCACGGTAAGCAAATTACGCATTAGATGGGGTATTCCCTTCATGAAGTGCGGTTCTTCATCAGCTCTTTGAGATGTTCTCGGGATATAATGTACACTGGAGATATACAGGGTTCAGTTCCTACGTCATGCAATTCCTACAGTCAGCGTTGTAAGAAAAAGTGGCAATATTGGCTACTCAGTTCGACACTATCCCCATGTTTATCCACTGACTTCTCTGAATGCACATACTATTTATTCTGCAACATAAACTCACATACCCTACTTGGGCAACTGTTATACCTGTCAACCCCTAAATATCAAAGACATCAGTTTACTTAAAATAACTGTCTCCAACCCCAGTTTTAAGCCGATCCTGAAAAAGCTCAATTTGACCACCGACCCACGGGATACATAGCTTTAAGAGAAAAGTTTAAAACGGGTCGCTTTGACTACTGTAAATATCGTAGCCTACATAGTAAAGTGCGAAATATGTATTCCATAAAGAGCAAATGTTGACAGAGTTTATGATAGGAGCTTGGGAAAAACAAGATACTCGCTCGCCATCCAGTGGTCAATGGAGGCACTTGGGGAGCCTTTACTTGTCTATTTGTTGTTGAAGATGTTTATAACACATTTCGAATGAAAAGTAGGCTAGCCTACGGGGATTTTCCCTCTGAGTACAGCTGCAGCTAACTGTAATCTGTAATCTGGATAAGGATATAATATCACAGACTCTGCACTTGGCATCTATACAGAAGGTAGGCTAGACTGTGTTGTCGGTTTATAATTGCATAACATATGGATGCGTGCTGTCATCAATAAAAAACAGCCCATTCACGGTCTGCAGATAACACCAATTCCATTGACAATATCAATTTCATTATTAAGTCAATTGGCTACATGTAGATGCATAGTTTAGAAACTCTTAGAAATGGGCAGAAATCCATTTGAATGCAATGCATGTAACCAAAACAAACGTTGAGACAATGTATCAAGTCCGCTATCAAATAGGTGCCCCAGGTGACCTTTTATAAACGCAACAAAGATAAGAGTTATGTCCAAATCTAACCCACTCAAATTTCTAACCTTAATTCACAGGTAGGCTATTAAAACTTTAGAATCATCAATGTACATAGTTATCAAATATTCACTAAGACTACTCTTAGGTTTGACGTGAGTCCAACGTTTGAATGTAACTTACCAATTATTGTGGCGAGAACTGTAAAGCTTTGCGATAAAGCTTGGATTTTTCCAACACGTTTCCCCAGCTTTGGCATGTAAATCTTCCTAAACTATGAGAAATACTGAAGTAGGCTATATCCAGATAGGTCAGTAGTCTATCCACTGTGACAGTAAATTCGTAGACAAATGTGTGCGTCTCGAGTGTAGGAGTAAGGACAGGCTCTGTACTCCTCTTGCTCACTGCTTGAGATCCAGTTGTCCTAAAATGCCTGTATGACGTTTACCCACCGGTGTCTTTCGTATTACAAGTGCAATTCGGGAGTCGAGAGACCTTTTAAACGAGCCCTCTCAGTTATGGGTGGAGAGTAGACTACGGTTCTTGCTATGTCAGGTTGCCATTTAAGGTAGCCACGGAATTCTTCCTCACGTGAGAGTTCGTTTCCAAGATCTGCTGCCTAATTCGTTCTCCACGGTTGGAAAGAATGCTCTTGGGCAGAGCTTTAAATCATGCACGGGATTTGTAGTGTCTGTGATTGCGCATCTATTGTAGTCTAAACAAGGGTAAGGACTTTTATCCCGAAGAAAAAAAACATAAATCATATTCAACTGAGTTACGACCTTAACAAAAAGTTAACGAAGTAGCGATTTCAGGAGGGGGTGTAACCTTCCACTGACAACAGAAAAAAAACATTGCTAGGCAACCAGTGCAGGACAACACAATGCATGGATACAGCCTACCTGGATATACATAAAGGTTTATTTGGCAAGGGACCAGTTCTGCAGTTGATGACTTCCAGGTTGTTCCTCAAACAATGACAATCCTATGCCAGGAATCATACCTTGACAGTTATTACACATTAATACAAGTGATTCATTGTTCATGTGGTAGGCTAAGACCAAGTATTGTGGGCAAACTTATCAATAAACCCTTACCTGAAGTCCACAAGTAGATGTGATACAGTAAATCGCTATGTAGATAGTAATGTTACATTATAAGTAGTTATATTCATTTGTGTCGTGTGTCATCATGGTAGCACACTTTACAAAGATGCCAATATAGTTTGAAACAGAATGATTTGATAAACCCGATGCCCCTTATTTCCTTGAAGACAGGGGACACAGTCTTGTTGAGGCAAGTGAGGCTGAAGTGCTTCAATGATGAACCCATACCCACAGGCAGAGACGCTGCAGAGATGCCTCTAAACGAGTCACAGTCCCAAACATCACAGCATGATGAGTCAGCCTCTCCCAGGACCAGACATAGGGGAGTGGGGGTGAGAGAGAAAGAGAGAAGGAATGAGAGAGGGGGGATGAGAGACAAGAACCACACTGCTGGAGGAGTCTGAGAGATGCACAACATGACCAAAAGTATGTGGACACCAGCTCACTGAACATCTTATTCCAAAATCATGGGCATTAATATGGAGTTGTTCTGCCCTTTGCTGCTATAACCCCCTCCACTCTTCTGGGAAGGCTTTCCACTAGAAGTTGGAACATTACTGCAGGGACTTGCTTCCATTCAGCCACAAGAGCATTAGTGAGGTCGGGCACTGATGTTGGGCGATTAGGCCGGGCTCGCAGTCAGTCTGTGTTCAAATACATCCCAAAGGTGTTCGATGGGGTTGAGGTCAGGGCACTGTGCAGGCCAGTCAAGTTACATTACATTACATTTAAGTCATTTAGCAGACGCTCTTATCCAGAGCGACTTACAAATTGGTTCTCCCCCAACGATATCGCAAGCCACTTCTATATGGACCTCACTTTGTGCAAGGGGGCATTGTCATGCTGAAACAGGAAAGGGCCTTCCCCAAACTGTTGCCACAAAGTTGGAAGCACAGGATAATCTAGAATGTCATTGTATGCTGTAGCGTTAAGATTTACCTTCGCTGGAATTAAGGGCCCTAGCCCGAACCATGAAAAACAGCCCCATACCATTAGTACTCCTCCATCAAACTTTACAGTTGGCACTATGCATTTGGGCAGGTAGCGTTCGCCTATCATCCGCCAAAACCAGATTAGTCCGTAGAGCTACCAGATAGTGAAGCTCGATTCATCACTGCAGAGAAAGAGTTGCCACTGCTCTAGAGTCCAATGGCGAGCTTTACACCACTCCAGCCGACACTTGGCATTGGGCATGGTGAACTTAGGCTTGTGTGCGGCTGCTTGACCATGGAAACCCATTTCATTTAGCTCCCGACGAACAGTTATTGTGCTGACGTTGCTTCCAGAGGCAGTTTGGAACTCGGTAGTCAATATTGCAACTGAGGACAGACAATGTTTACGCGCTATGCACTTCAGCACAAGGTTGTCCCATTCGGTGAGCTTGTGTGGCCTACCACTTCGCAGATGAGCCGTTGTTGCTCCTAGATGTTTCCACTTCACAATAACAGCACTTACAGTTGACCAGGGAAACTCTAGCAGGGCAGAAAGTTGACAAACTGACTTGTTGGAAAGGTGGCATCCTATGACAGTGCCACGTTGAAAGTCACTGAGCTCTTCAGCAAGGCCATTCTACTGCCAATGTTTGTCTATGGAGATTGTATGGCTGTGTCCTCGATTTTATACACCTGTCAGCAACAGGTGTGGCTGAAATAGCCGAATCCACTCATTTGAAGAGGTGTTCACAAACTTTTATATATGGAGTGTAAGAGAATACATTTATGGCACTGAGCACCACACACACACAATATGGTGAAACACTGCTCCTATTGAAGCTCTGAGGCTATAGGCTACCTCATGATTGCACCCCCCCCCCGCACACACACGACAGCTTCCTGGCACTGATACATATGCTGGTTGTCCAGTGTTTACAGGACAAAAAAAGGGTTTCATAATCAGACAAACAGCCTGTTCTCCTCAGGGGGCAAAAAAAACGTTCTTGGCTGAAAAGCGGGCATTTCTTTTAGAGGGAGTGACACATTCTACCATCGCCCTTTGCTTATTTCTTAAAAGTTTAATCTGTTGGGGGAGGGGGATTCTAAACTGGCATATGGAATTGTTTAAAGAAGGTCATACCATAGATCATTTAGCTAGAATTTTAGGACCCCTTTAGATATCTTCTGAAGATATGTGAAGTGAATGTCTCCTGGTCTGACAAACATAACTGTAGCTCTGCCACTTCCCACCGCAGAAGCGGAAGAGCGACATAGGCGGATGAGGTGGATTAAGACGCCGCCCATGTAAAAAACACATCTAGCTTAAATTGATGGATATTGATGGGGATTTTTTTATTATGTTACTTAGATTTACAGGTCAATAGACTCTAGGGGCTTATAGGGCAAATATTATCATAGGGATCAGAAGATCATAAGAAAACAGCCATACATACGGATTACTGTATGTGGTTGGGTAACCATGTGTAGGCATACTAACAGAGTTAACATATACAGTATACAAAGCAACGTCTCACATTCTTCTGGACAGGAAAGAGTTTATTGACAAGGGAGCATGGGAGTGGTGTGGGTGGGTTGTAAACATTTCACATTTGATATCAGATGTGTGTGACAGTGAGTGTGAGTATGTTTGTGGGAGTGTGACACTGTGAACGTGTCTGTCTGTGTGTCTGTGTGTGTGTGTGTATGTGGGACCTGTGTGGGCATATGTGTGTGGGTGAATGGCATTCCAGTCCATCAAAGTCACCAGTGGGCCGCCCTCGGCTTTGGAGAAAGAGACAAGCCGGATTGAAGCGGTTCACGGCTTGTTAATCTCAAGCGATGATATCTTCCTGAATCACACGGCAAGGCAGTGGGACACACCTGCCACAGCCGAATGACACTGTATATAAAGAGAGTAAGTGGATACACAGACACAGATGAGTGAGCCTTAAAGATTTACACTGTGGGAAGTTAACCAACCTGAGAGTTTAGAGATGAGTCAGAACTTGAGTTATTCAAGTAAGTCATAGGTGCACCTATATACTGGAGGGCAGAATATTGTTATTCAGATCATATAGCCCATGGCAGATCATCAAACCTCTTAGAATACATGGAATTTACTTATGGGAAAGCTCCCACTCACCACTACAACCAGTTATCTGACCCCCAGGCCTGTTTGAAGAGAGAGCCTTGGAAGTACAGTAGTAGGGCTGGAGGGCTGGGCTGGGGTACAGTCAGGGCTATGATCCCACACCTGCACCAGGAGGAACTCCTTTCAACTGAAGTGGTTCACAGCTCAGTCACAGACGGTTGATGACACATCAGTGGTTTTCCAGACGACAGTGCAGAACATGCGATTGAAACGTGCCAACTAGGTTATTCAATGTTCACATTATAAATGGTTAGACTAGTAAGTCAAACATGGTTTCCAGAATAAGTCATCAACACCATTTGTCATGTTTTAAAAATGTATCTGTACTGTACACTACAAATCCATACAACAAATATATATACTCTCTCATTAGTGAGTTTAACTTTGAACCAGAAACTTGGTAGCCTCTTGATGGATATAGTCCAAGCATTTCACCATCAGGCTGACATTTACTCCATACAACATATGGCAGTTACGGTGTATCTTGGCACACTGTTCTTCTATCTTTCAACTGTCATTGAACAACATTTGAGGTGTCATCACACGATCACAGTCTTGGTCAACACATTCCTAAGTATCAGTTATAATACGATAAGCGTACCTTTTCTACTGTGTAATCAAAGAAACCATTTGTCAATGATAGGTCATTCAACTGTTGAGTAACATGACTAGCTCTTACACCTGGACCAGTGTCTATAGGCAGGGCTGTGTCAATCAGGAAGAGAAGTGTGGAGCTATGAGCTTGGCCCTCCAGGCAGCACTGTCAATGATGGCTATCTAAACATCAATTACCTCACCATCCATGACTAAGAATTCTGACTTGAATTCTAACTATTTGGTTCAGTATGTAGTGTACTGCTGCTACATCATTGGACAAACACCAGGAAATGACTCAAAGCTGGTGGTTGTTTTCAGATCATGTCCTGAGCCATAATTATTTCTCTCAGCAGGAGCGGTAGAGATACTCTCAATGATTGGCTATGAAAAGCCAACTGACATTTACTCCTGAGGTGCTGACTTGTTGCACCCTCGACAACTACTGTGATTATTATTATTTGACCATGCTGGTCATTTATGAACATTTGAACATCTTGGCCATGTTCTGTTATAATTTCCACCCGGCACAGCCGGAAGAGGACTAGCCACCCCTCATAGCCTGGTTCCTTCTCTAGGATTCTTCCTAGGTCTTGGCCTTTATAGGGAGTTTTTCCTAGCCACTGTGCTTCTACACCTGCATTGCTTGCTGTTTGTGGTTTTAGGCTGGGTTTCTGTACAGCACTTTGAGATATCAGCTGATGTCAGAAGGGCTATATAAATAAATGTGATTCTTATTTCACAGCACATCCCTTTTCGGGAGGCGGACAGTCGGACACCCTGACTGGCTCCTCAGCCAGACATCACCCCTCCATCCCAGCAGCCACTCTTACAGAGCACAGCCAGATCCAAATGGCAACTTAACACCCCCACAAAGTGGACCTGATAATTGCTGCCTTTTATGGCAGTGGTGTTGTCACATTGAAAGGCACCACAAAAACACTCCCCGCCCACCCGAGCACGATAAGAACCTTTATAGCGGTGAAATTGGTCACGCCGGGAGGGTGTTAAACTCAATTTGTTTATTTGCTTGTTTGGCAGCCAGATGCAGTGTATCATAGGGACATAGTGTGGACTGGAAAAATGTTAGACGTCAGTTCATGGAATGAGAAGAAGTGCCCGGCAGAGTAGAACATGGGACACCTTGGTACTGAGGAATGAACTTCTGGTACATCACTCATTTCTTCTGTTAAGTCTTAGTGACTTCTTTGAGACTGGCCTTATGAATATGAATCCCATTAGTTATACAACACCTTTCCAGCCAGCGGTCATTGACATAATAGACACTGCCATGTTGCTGTTCCTGTGTTTTCCAGTACATATAATAGGTCAAATCAAAGCATACAGGTACACACATTTGCAGGTGCAGCAAAATGCTTTTCTAGCTTGAACAATGCAGTAATGCCGAGCAATACAAAACAATAAACACATAATCCAAAAAGTTAAAAGAAAGAAATTAAGAAATATCAGAACAAGCAATGTCAGATTCCTGAATATACAGTATGGAAGGTTTATGAATAGAAAAGGTGTGTACAGCAGTAGTTATACAGGATGACCCTTGACTAGAATAAAGTATATACGTGTAAAGGGGGTAAAACAGTATGTAAACATTATTAAAGTGACCAGTGTTCAATGACTATGTACATAAGGCAGCAGTCTCTAAGGTGCAGGGTAGAGTACTGGGTGGTAGCCGGCTAGTAACAGTGACTAAGGTTCAGGGCTGAATTAAGCAGTATCAAGGCAGATGCAGATACTGTGCACAGATATACTGTGTACAGTACACAATGATCAGTACAAGATACACCCATTTCCTATCTTGGTCCAAACAAGTTGAGAAACCACCCACTCACCCTCCTCCCACACACATGCATGAACACATCCACACCTACATGCCTGGACTCTGCAGAATCCCCTGGCCACTAATCCTTGCTTATCCTGGGCTTATCGTTGGACGAGCTAGGCTAATTTAATCAGCACTGGACGGGCACTTCTCCTCCACCTTTTTTCTCTCGCTCTCTTCATGCAGTCTTTATTTACTCCATTTCTCCTCGCAATCTCTCTTTCTCTGCATCTCCTACTCTCATGGTTCTCTCTCAGAGCAGGGGCTCTGCTCTGCAGTGACTGGCTGCAGACCTGCAGCAAACTGACATTTCCCCTGTATCCTCTCCTCTCTCCTGGCTGCAGTAATCTAATCATTGATACAGAAGGTCATTATCAGTCACAGAGCCCCGCCTGCCCAGCCAGTCAAGGCTAGCAGAGCAGCCTGATTTCATCTATGACGTCATGGGAGTAGAGCGCGCTGGCTGCGGCCTTCTCCCTATCACATGCTTCAAATAGCACTCAATCGTCACTGGAGAGAGACGTCATTCACTCCTGTCTCCTTCTGGTTTGGTCCCGGGCGCCCCCCTCTTCTCCCCGACTTTCCTCTCTCCCTCTGCCAGCTCCTTTCTCTCTCCCCCTTCTCTGATAAACAGTGGAAAGCTTCAGGTTCCTCGGCGTACACGTCAATGACGATCTGAAATGGTCCACCCACACAGACAGTGTGGTGAAGAAGGTGCAACAGCTCCTCTTCAACCTCAGGAGGCTGAATAAATTCGGCTTGGCCCCTAAGACCCTCACAAACTTTTACAGATGCTCAATTGAGAACATCCTGTCGGGCTGTATCACTGCCTGGTACGGCAACTGCACCGCCCACAACCGCAGGGCTCTCCAAAGGGTGGTACTGTCTGCCCAACGCATCACCGGGGGCACACTGCCTGCCCTCCAGGACACCTACAGCACCCGATGTCACAGACTGTTAAATAGCAATCACTAGCCGGCTACCACCCAGTTACTCAACCCTGCACATTAGAGGCTGTTGCCCCATATACATAGACTTGGAATCACTTTAGTAATGTTTACATACTGCTTTACTCATTTCATATGTATATACAGTGGGGCAAAAAAGTATTTAGTCAGCCACCAATTGTGCAAGTTCTCCCACTTAAAAAGATGAGAGAGGTCTGTAATTTTCACCATAGGTACACTTCAACTATGACAGACAAAATTAGAAAAAAATCCAGAAAATCACATTGTAGGATTTTTAATTAATTAATTTGCAAATTATGGTGGAAAATAAGTATTTGGTCAATAATAAGTATTTGGTCAAAAGTTTATCTCAATACCTTTTTATATGCCTCTTTGTTGGCAATGACAGAGGTCAAACGTTTTCTGTAAGTCTTCACAAGGTTTTCACACACTGTTGCTGATATTTTGGCCCATTCCTCCATGCAGATCTCCTCTAGAGCAGTGATGTTTTGGGGCTGTTGCTGGGCAACACGGACTTTCAACTCCCTCCAAAGATTTTCTATGGGGTTGAGATCTGAAATCTGGCTAGGCCACTCCAGGACCTTGAAATGCTTCTTACGAAGCCACTCCTTCGTTGCCCGGGCAGTGTGTTTGGGATCATTGTCATGCTGAAAAACCCAGCCACGTTTCATCTTCAATGCCCTTGCTGATGGAAGGAGGTTTTCACTCAAAATCTCACGATACATGGCCCCATTCATGTATTGGGCTTCCACTAGATGTCAACAGTCTTTAGAAATTGGTTGATATTTTTCTTTAGAGAAATTAAGAAGTACAGCTATTCAGAATGAGGGTTCAGCCTAGTGTACTCTTTTGTTTGAGGCGCGTGACCTAAAGCTTGCTCCACCTTCATTTTAGCCGCAAACGAACACAGTGTATTCTGTCTTAAATTTGATCAATTATGTACATTTTAAAATCCCTAAAAATGGATTAGGAAAGTTGTTTGAAAAATTTGGACCAAGATTACAGGTAATTTATTTAGTAAATGGTAGTCATGTTGGGCGAGTTGGAACCGGTGTTTTTCTGAATCAAACGCACCAAATAAATTGACATTTTGGGGATATAACGACGGAATTAATCGAACAAAAGGACCATTTGTGATGTTTATTGGACATATTGGAGTGCCAACAGAAGAAGATCTTCAAAGGTAAGTTATGAATTATATCGTTATTTCTGAGTTTTGTGTCGTGCCTGGAGGATTGAATTATGATTGTCATGTGTTTGTTTGATGGTGTGCTGTCCTCAGATAATAGCATGGTTTGCTTTCGCCGTAAAGCCTTTTTGAAATCTGACATGGTGGCTGGATTAACAAGAAGTTAAGCTGTATTTTGGTGTATTGCACTTGTGATTGTATGAAAGTTAAATATTTCTAATAATTTATTTTGATTTTCACGCTCTGCAATTTCACCGGATGTTGTCGAAACCCCTAGCCATAAAAGTTTTTTTTAGTGCTCTCAATAGATCATTTCTGACTTCAAACTTACCGTCTATATCTACACTATTATATCATATGACTAATGCAGGGGAGACTTGAGAGATCAAAAGGACAGAGTTGAGTTCATAAGCAGCCAAAAAGGAATTTGTGGCTCGACTTCTTAACTACCCACTGCCAGAGAAAAGCATCCCGTAGCTATAAAACTTGTGAGGGGAGAATTCTCCGCACCAGAGACACTTCTAAATGTTTTATTTCAAGGATTGCATTATTCTCTGAATAATTTATATTAACAGATTTTTTGTTGCACAAAATCCTCACACTGTCTAGAATAATCTGGGGGTAAAAGACCCTAGTCAAGGTTAATACTGCAAACTAAGTCCAGCGAGATAGCTATCCGGCTATGTTTAGTCAGGTTGGTGTACTATTTCTGTTGACGTTACTTGATACAGCGAGTCAGCCAACAAAAACTTCAGAGTTAATTAGTCAGATGTGCCTATTTTTACCATCCAGTTGACATCTGACATTAACTGCTTGTTAAGGATGTGTTTATCATGCAGACCTAATATTAGCCAAATGAATTATTTAAGAAAATACTTGGCAAGGGAGTCAGACACCTAATAATGGATAATGTAATACTCCTGACCTAACAGTATGTTCTCATAGATGCAACACTACATTATTTACTTTGACTGTCAATGAATGATAAGTACCAAGTACCACTTCAAACACACATTTCCATCTTTCAGAACATTTCAGAAAAATCCCCTGAGAATCTATTTGTAGGGAGTTCTGGAATTACCTCCGTCCTTTCCTAACACACGTGGGGCATTGACAAATGACGGCATATTGTGGATGCCTGACCGCCCTGGCCGGGGCTGAACGCACTCATAACCACTGAAATACAATATGTCCTCTGACAAACATAGCTGCAATGGAAAGGGGCAAATTGGACCATATCTGTCCCTGTAGCCCTGTTTGGTCTGACATATTAGGTCGCTAGGGCACAGGCCATAATATGCAGAGATACGCAGTGAATGTGGTTTTCAAGACCATGAGGGTGGAAAATCCTAAATGGGCTGACGTGGGGGGGTGAGCCGAGCCAGGGTATAGGAGGTTGACGCAGGACGGATATCATTGGGAATCCTCTATGGAACATTCCCCCTTTTGAAAGGGATACAAGCTGGTGGTGGTCTCTTAGCCTATACCAATCTACACGTGTCTATCTTTGGGGAGTCCTGCAGTCCAAACAGGTTCACTGCTATCAATTGAGATATTGCCAAACCCCTGCATGGGCGTCCCTGTCATCGTTGTTTTTGTCATTTCCTACAAAGTGTTACTGGCCAATCAGCACGTAATAACTGTGATAACCGTACTCCTCTGTGCCCTTAGTGCCGGGCCACAGCCACACGACAGGCCTTCGGAGCTGACATTGGTGCCTGCGCCACTGTGCCCTGGACTGGAAGTTGTCGGACGGAGGTTGCATGCAGGCGTGAGGAGGACAGCGCTGGAATCTGGGCCCTGCCAGAGCTGGTCTAAGCGTTTGAAAGGAGCTATGCCTGCTTGCCTGCCTTGGTTGTCCTCGGTGGAAACTAGCTCGATGACATATTTTCCAAGTGCTTCAGCAGAGGCATGTGATTAGGGAACCACTGAGCACTCAGTCACACAGGGAGAGGAGAGTCACCTAGCGAGCCAAGGAGAGGGGAGGAGGTGACGTGAGTGACAGACCACGCATTGTGGGTAAATTCTGTTTTAAAGTCCACTGAACTTCACTGCTTGTCAAAAGTTTCCAAATAACTCATGAGCCAGAAAAGAGAAACAAGATACCCAAAAAGGTGTTCCCCTTGGTATCCGTTCCCTCTGGCACTACCCCCCAATAAAAGTTCCTTCCAATCATATAACCACATTATACTTGTCTGGACCTACCAGTACGCTGACATGCCTGAGCCATCACTTGACTGTCTTGAGTCCTAGATGTCTGTCTGTGCGTGCCTGTGTATCTGTGTGACGCACGCTTGGGTGTGTGTAACCAATGCATTCCTTTGTGGTGCTCTGTGTTACAGAAAGAGAGAGAGCAACCAGCTTAGTACTGTAACCTTGATACAGAGGAAAATGGACAGCTCATATAGGAGTGACTGATGGAGAGTTGGAGGAGGAAGAGCCAAGGAGGAGAGGGATGTAACTGGACAGGAAAGCTCCACACAGCCAAAATATATTACTAAGACAAAGGCTAGTGAACTCAGGTGCACTGAACCAGCATGGCTACAACAGCAATCTGCAGTGATACGCCATCCCATCTGGTTTGCGCTTAGTGGGACTATCATTTGTTTTTCAACAGGACAATGACCCAACACACCTCCAGGCTGTGTAAGGGCTATTGAACCAAGAAGGAGAGTGATGGAGTTCTGCATCAGATGACCTGGCCTCCACAATCACCCAACCTCAACCCAATTGAGATGGTTAGGGATGAGTTGGACTGAAGGAAAAGCAGCCAACAAGTGCACAGCATATGTGGGAACTCCTTCAAGACTGTTGGAAAAGCATTCTAGGTGAATCTGGTTGAGAGAATGACACGAGTGTGCAAAGCTGTCATCAAGGCAAAAGGTGGCTAGTTTGAAGAATCTAAAATATATTTTGATTTGTTTAACACTTTTTGGGTTACTACATGATTCCATGTGTTATTTCATAGTGATAATAGTGAAGACATCAAAACTATTATTCTAGAATGTAGAAAACAGTACAGTGGCTTGCGAAAGAATTCACCCCTCTTGACTTTTTTCCAATCTTTTTGCCTTACAACTTGGAATAAAAACAAACGTTTTTTTGGGGGGATTTCTTGGAACAAGTTATTTTTTTCATTTCACTTCACCAATTTTGAATATTTTGTGTATGTCCATTACATGAAATCCAAATAATCCATTTAAATTACAGGCTGTAATGCAACTAAATAGGAAAAATGCCAAGGGAGATTAATACTTTTGCAAGGCACAGTGAAAAATAAAAACCCTGGAATGAGTAGGTGTTTCCAAAACTTTGACTGGTACTCTCTCACTCTCTCTTTGTGTTTTATTGTAACATACACTGGATTGGTGCAGTGAAATGTTGTTTTACAGGGTCAGCCATAGTAGTACAACGCCCCTGTAGCAAATTAGGGTTAGTGCCTTGCTCAAGGGCACATTGGCAAATGTTTTACCTTGTCGGCTCAGGTATTCGAACCAGCAACCTTTCGGTTACTGGCCCAATGCTCTAACTGCTAGGCTACCTGTCGCCCTAGAAGAGGCTCTTCCAATGGACCAGGCCGCCATGCAGTATAATGGTAGTAATACGCTGTGAATAACACGTAGAATTGACTGTGCGTGATCAGTAATGACAATACATCACAGGATGAAAAGGTTACTATGACATACAAAAACATAAGTGTTCGTCCTTCGCAAAGTCCCCTCTCCCTCCCAACATGAATACATCACTGGCCAATTGGACATGAATGGCTTGGCAAATTAACAACATTGATGCAACGTTATATTTTTACCGCTGCTGCAAAGTAATTTTCGACCAACCTATTTATTGACTAAATCTAAATGTACATAGGCCTACAATTTTAGTGGGAGCATGAAAGCACATGCTGCTTGCTCAATGAGTGTTTGCCCCCACTTACACAGTGAATCACACAAGTGTTAGTAAGTGGAGGGGGTTAACACACTTCTAGACCCATGTGCCCACAGCCTCACCCTGGCACTCCCCAAATCCCTCTAGAATGTGACACCCCTCCTATTGGAATGAAACACTGAAACAAAAACATTGTCAGCAGTCCCAGGAAGAGCCGGGGATATTTTACACATCGACCCCAGCCAAGTCACAACCACGCCTAGACCCAGACAGAGACACACCCTTTCAGCCATTTTGTACTGCACAACGTCAGAGGATTCATTAGGCCCAAATCTATGGATTTCACGTGACTGTGAATACAGATAAACTAACAGATGTCTAAGATACCTTAAAAAAATGGGCCTCAGTGCCTCGTCAAGGTATCGCTGTGAATTCAAATTGCAATTGATTAAATGCAATTATGTTCGTTGTCTATGCATGCCCATACCATAACCCTATCGACACCATGGTGCATTCTGTTCGCAACGTTGACATAAACAAACCACTCGACCACACGCGGTCCGCGGTTGTGAGGCCGGTGGACGTACTGGCAAACTCTAATTAACATTCAACTCTCTGGCAACAGCTCTGGTGGACATTCCTACAGTGAGCATGCCCATTGCACACTCCCTCATGACTTGAGACATGTGGCATTGTGTTATGACAAAAATGCATATTGTAGTGACCTTTCGTCCCCAGCTAAAGGTGCACCTGTGTAATGATAATTCAATTTAATACGATTCTTCATATGCCAAATCAGATGGATGGTTTATCTTGGAGAAAATGCTCACTAGTGCACAAAATGGAGAGAAATAAGCTTCGGGTGTATGGACAATTTATGGAATCTTGTATTTCAGCACATAAAATATGGGACCAACTCGTTGCATTTATGTTTTTGTTAAATGTACATTGCTTTTATACCAATAGAGGTCTTTACAAACAAGTATCCAGTGCGCCCTTTATACGCAAAAGACACTTGAGTGGCTGTAGGGCTGAAGTTTGTCATCTCATGAACAGACATATCTACTATATAAACATAATTTGGTCATAACTACAGTACCATTTATGCAAGACTTTAGTTTTGGGTTAAATGAGATTAGTAAATGAGTCACCATCTGTCAGCATAGACTGAAATAGAAGTTCAATAAGCCTGGTGCAGTTAAGGGGGACTGACAAAACGTTTAACCAGCATATGGCATCATGTTATGACATATTGTTGAGCAATGCTATTGCAAAACCGCTCAGCGATGAAGCCACTGCTCCAAAACCGCCAAAAAGCCAGACTACGGTTTACAACTGCACACTGGAGAAATGTCCTCTGGTCTGATGAAACAAAAAGAGAACTGTTTGGCTGTAATGACCATTATGTTTGGAGGAAAAGGGGGGATGCTTGCAAGCCGAAGAACACCATCCCAACCGTGAAGCACGGGAGTGGCAGCATCATGTTGTGGGGGTGCTTTGCTGCATGAGGGACTGGTGCACTTCAAAATAGATGGCATGAGGGAAAACTGAAAATATTGAAGCAACGTCTCAAGACAGTCAGGAAGTTAAAGCTTGGTCGCAAATGGGTCTTCAAAACGGACAATGACCCCAAGCATACTTCCAAAGTTGTGGAAAAATGGCTTAAGGACAAATAAGTCAAGGTATTGGAGTGGCCATCAAAGCCCTGACCTCAATCCTATAGAAAATTTGTGGGCAGAACTGAAAAAGTGTGTGAGCAAGGAGGCCTGCAAACCTGACTCAGTTACACCAGCTCTGTCAGGAGGAATGGGCCAAAAGTCACCCAACTTATTGAGGGAAGCTTGTGGAAGGCAACCAGAAACATTTGACCCAAGTTAGATTTAAAGGCAATGCTACCAAATACTAATTGAGTGCATGTAAACCTCTGACCCACTGGGAATGTGATGAAAGAAAAACCATCTGAATAAATCACTCTTCTATTATTCTGACATTTCACATTAAAATAAAGTGGTGATCCTAACTGACCTAAGACCAGGAGTTGTGAAACACTTTAGCTAAATACATTTAAACTCAGTTTATGTAAACTTCCGACTTCAACTGTACTTGCACACAATAATTAATTAGAGGCCTGGTGAGAGTAAACATTAATGAAACCGGTTGTGGTTGAAAGACTGAAAGTCTTGAGTCAGAACATGATTAGAACTCTGGAGTGCTTTTGTTAAGATGGAACCTATGGTTGAGACCAGAGGCCTTTTTAACACTAATTGCGGTTTTAAAATGGACAGCACCACAACAACCTGAGGTAACCATATTGACTCAAAGAACATTCCCACACCGAGAGACAGAGGGAGTGATGGAGATCTTTACATGGTCAACATGGTATTTTTTCCCTTACAAAATTTAGCACACAATATCAGTCATTGAATCCTACATAAAATGAACAAAAATACAGAATTATTGGCAGATAAATCCAAATAAATTTATTGGTCATTTCATTCCACTGTACAAAGCAAGCATGAGATCTTGCAGTTACTGACTCGACTGGTCCGGGAAACAGTTGGAGAATTTTCATTTCCTTTACACCTGGAACAAAGGCAAAAATCTGATTACGGTAAGTACACAGTCATCCAGAAATAAAAACAGTCTGACATAACATTGGGGTGTGCTGAAGACCCAACAACCCGTTCAAATACTTGCTGAACCATAGAGATAAAATGGTAGACTCAGCTTGAACCCCTCAGTCAAGGACACATGGACCTTTGATATTTCCAGTGGTATTGTTAACAAAACACACCCCCATAAAGAAAACACGAATAAAAAAAAAACAGGTCTAGCCCCTGGTTTGTCTGATCTGGCAGTTACTCCACTTCTGTTGGTCTAACCCCAAGTGGTTCTGGAAAACGGTTAAAGAAAATAAACCCTCCTCACAGCTGCCCATGTCCCTTAAAGTTGAAGTGTTTTTTACTGACAAGAAGCACATGGCTGAGCTCGAATCACCACTATTAATTCAGGATTCCTATGCCTCAGCCATGCCTCCTTGCCCGTCCAATATTTCCTCATCTCCCACCCCTTCTAAAGCAACTATACCTGATGCTTCGCTCTTTTCCCCTGCCCCTCTACAAAGTTTCCCTCTGCAGGCAGTCACCTAGTCAGAGGTGCTAAAGGAGCTCCTGAAACTTGACACAAAAAAAACTATTTTTATTGACTTGGCCAAAGCTTTTGATAGGGTGATACCTACTGCAGCCCTCATCCTCCACATACAACACCCGTTCTGCCAGTCACATTCTGTTAAAGGTCCCCAAAGCACACATATCCATGAGTCACTCCTCTTTTCAGTTCACTGAAAATTGATTGTCCGATTGGACATAACTCCAACAGGGTCACCAGGATGGATCAGCCAATGAAGTAGAAAGTCCAACCCAGTTGACTATATTAAAACATTATAATCCCTCAATGGCACTACCCATGCCATTAAAGCCTTTTGGCTACCAGAGGCCTCTATCATTCTCTAGGGTCCCACCTAGTTGACTACTTCTCAACGGTGAATGTACTCGATAGCGCTGCCCATGCTGAAACAAGCTCTAAACTCACTTGCGTGAGATCAGTGATCAAGTCATGGAAATCTCTCCTTCAAACAGAGCGCATGCTGGCAATTCTGTTAGCCAACGTCACAGCTTGGTAACAAGATCTACCCTGCACCTCGTGGCTGAAATGTGCATACCTCGTCATCCATTAAGTCACTGTGCTGTCTGCTTTCAAAATCAAATAGCTGGTAGGCGATTAGCTCGGCAAGTGTAAGCCTTTAAAATACACTGATCGCTTCAAGGAAGATATGAGTGAGGATTGGATGCATTTTAAAGATTTTCCAACAGCATCTAGGTCAGATGTGAAGCTCATATGCTCTACACTACCACCTGACAGAGGTACATGGTTGCAATACGTACCAAAGACCAGTCGCGCGGCCTACTCCAGGGCTTTGACGATTGCCTCGTTGGCGTCTATGTTGATCTGGACCTCGGCCCTGGCAGCCTCGTCAGACGCAGACGCCATTTCAGACTGGGCCTTCTCCAAGTTGACCTTGGCAGCCTAAAGAGCAGAGAGGTCAAATACAGAACCATAACCCAGTATCCATACTAACATCATGCATACTAAATATGCTAGCACAGTACCAGTCTTTTTTTTATTCTCTTTTTTTACATTCAACTGAATAACCAATTAAGGCTAACAGTTTTTGGGATGCTTTTACACAGGCAGCCGAATTCTGAAATATTTCACCATGTCTTTATTTTAGTTTTTTTGTTTACCCCTTTTTCTCCCCAATTTCATGGTATCCAATTGTTTTAGTAGGTACTATCTTGTCTCATCGCTACAACTCCCGTACGGGCTCGGGAGAAACTAAGGTTGAAAGTCATGCGTCCTCCGATACACAACCCAACCAAGCCACACTGCTTCTTAACACAGCGCGCATCCAACCCGGAAGCCAGCCGCACCAATGTGTCGGAGGAAACTGTGCACCTGGCAACCTTAGTTAGCGTGCACTGCGCCCGGCCCGCCACATGAGTCGCTGGTGCGCGATGAGACAAGGATATCCCTACCGGCCAAGCCCTCACCAACCCGGACGACGCTAGGCCAACTGTGCGTCGCCCACGGACCTCCCGATCACTACAGAGCCTGGGCACGAACCCAGGGTCTCTGGTGGCACAGCTGGCGCTGCAGTACAGCGCCCTTAACCACTGCACCACCCGGGAGGCCTCACCATTGGTCGTTTGACCAATCAAGTCAACTCTAATGCCAATAACTGGGCAAAAGAACTGGGCTGCATGAGTAACACAGCCTTAGACAAGGGTCAGAGCTAGGCAGCGGGTCCCTGTAAGCATAGTTTGGGGAAACACTGCTTCAGCGATGCTAAAGCTGCATAATCCAATCCTGTGAGGATAAATCTTTGAGCATAGAACATTTTTAAAAAAGGACATCCTGTTCTTTATGCTTCTGCCAGGCAAATAAACTCTTTTCAGTGGGTTTGATCCTCAATTAAATTGAGGTGGTATCAATAACTCACTTTTTTTCTTCTTCCATGAACACCAAACATTACTGGATCTTCCCCAAAAATACAACATTACTGAGTACCGCTCCATATTTTAAGGCACAGTGTTGACTTAATCATCTTATGGGTATGCTTGTAATCGTTAAGGACTACGGAATTTATCCAGGACAAAAAAAAGAAATGGAGCCAAGCACATGGAAAATCCTAAAGGAAAACCTGGTTCGGTCTGATTTCCACCAGAAACTGCATCAAATTCACCTTTCTGCAAGACAATAACCAAAAACAAATCTATACTGGAATTGCTTATCAAGAAGACAGGGATTGTTTCCAAGTGGCTAAGTTACAGTTGAGACTTAAATCTATGGCAATAATACGGTAATATGGTCAGCGTAACAGCCCTAACATGTCCTCTCCTTGCAAGATAGACTAATTGAATAGGAAGTTTAAACAAACCTGGTACATTTCTGCTTTACTAGATCAACTTGACAGCCTATGGATTTTCTGAAGGCACAATATATTTTTCCTACACTTTGAAGTAAACATACCTTTGACAAGATACAATTATAAATTAATATTTAGAATATTGTCTACATTTTTATTTAGGTCCTTGAATTGCACAACGAGCAATAGGAATGAACAAAAAATGCATTAATAGAATCTAAGCCATGGGGGTATCTACTAAGAAAATATGGAATTGTTTTAAGATAGTCATACTATGGATCATTTAGATTTAGCTATTGGAATTGGAATTTTAGGACCCCTTAAAAATTATCAGAACTGTTTTTAATTGATTAAACATTGGATTTGGCCTTAGTGCTATTCGCCCATAGAAACCTTTAATAACAGCTTCATACATGGATAAAAACTAAAAAAATGTGGAAAGAGAAGTTTGTTCTGAAGTGTCTGTCCTATAGCTGACAGATAAGGATCACTATCCATTTATTTTGACAAGCATTTAACACATTTTAGGGATTAAAATATCTCCATATATAAACCCAGCAACTAAAGAAATATCCTCACTGTCAACTGCATTAATTTTCAGCAAACTTAACGTGTGCCCAATCTGTTCGGACACTACATAGAGGACGGCAGATCGGCTGTACCGACTACAAAACGAGTCCCATGATGCTTGTGGGTCATAGAGTACTATCGTGAGGCTCTCAGACATGTTTGTGGGAGCCAAATCTTTCCATAGTGGGGTCATAGTTGTAGGCCAAACTGTTTGGGCGCCAGACTGAGAGAACACCGCTCTAGTTCGTCACCTTTCACAGCAGATGCGGAAGGGCAACGTTGGCAGATGTGATGGATTGAGACGCAGCCCATGCAAAACATCTTTTAAACTGACAAGATTGATGGGGATTCTTTTATTATGCTAATTAGATTCCCCACTGGGAGCAGACAGTGACTCCAGAGGGCTAATATTCTTTTTTTTTTTAAAGGTAGGCAAATTAGATTTTTTTGTGAAGGATGGTATCAGCAGAACAGCTCTCTGCCATGCCTGTCTCCATCCATGCAGAAACGCACACTGAACTATCGCAACACCACATTTCCTTTCTCGCCAATGCGCTAGCACCTACAGTTGCGGAGATTAAGTGCTCACAAGAAAGTATTCTCTTAGGTGACTAAATGCTGTAGCTAACTACTTCCGTCGTAATGATGCCTTTTCTCCTCGCCCAAGTCTTCAGATTGGATCACTTCCAACTTCAGACAGTTGGGTCAAAAACCACAATGTGCCAACGAGAAGCCTATTTTAGGGCATCTTTTCATTCCAGCATATTTTAACCTAAAATTGTGCGCATGTTGGTAGGTCTGGAAGAGAGAGACTAGCATTGCAAATTCACATTGCCTCTTTCCTGTGAAAGGCCCATTTGTTACAGTAGCGATTACAGCGTAGAAATGCCAAACATAGCTGGGAGTTAAAGGTCTCCCAGTGGGAACTTGGCACATCTGCTATAACTCAACAGTGACTGACCTTTCCTGCCTTATTAACAGCAGGGTTTCTCCTGTGCATTGTTCTCAGAGGAAAAAAAAGAAAGAGTTATCAATTTCTTTGGATTCAACTTGACAGTATGTGCCCTTCTTAGGACAGGGTCAAAGAGAAAGAGGGAGCTCCTTTACGATGAACGCGTTTAGTCAGCTGATGGGGCTATGAAAAGTAAAGAGCAACATGGCCTTAGGGACATCACACACAAATACATATTTTGACTGACATTTGAGCCAATGCTGTGCGGAATTCTGTTGAGTACGGAATTTGGTCATTTCATAGAAGGCTTCCTTTTGCAAAACTATGGCTAAGGTCTGACTGAGCAGAGCTGCACACAGTTAACATCTTTATAAAGGGGTTTGGGTTTCAATCAATGACTGACTGCATGGGCTGAATGATGCCAATCACAATTCTAGCCTAGCTTTTCAGAGAACAAAGCAATCCTAATGTAGAGGATGGGAAATGTTCATGCAATAGTTATTGCTCTGATGAAGAGCATCTTGTGATTGCTCTGGTTCAATGATTTAAGGACATTCTGCTCCCATTGGCAAAGGAAACGCAAGGTATCCCCTCTGTGGCCCATCTTCCTGCTCAGCTCTAACACACACCAGGTGTGTAACCATTAGCCAAACAGTTGAAATAGAACAAATTCAGGTAGGTTCAGTTGTTTGCTTCAATTAAATAAATGTTTCGCAAACAGAATTGTATCCACCCCAGGGGTGTAATCATTCCGTCAATGCTTTGCAAAATATTTTGTCTGTTGCAAAATGTTTAACAGAAACCGTTTACTCCAAAAGGAAAATGAATTTATATTTGATAAATTCAGGTAGGAACCTCTGTTTCGTTTTGTTTCTTCAATGGTAAACGGTTCCCGTAACGAATACACCCCAGGCCAACTATACAACTATGATTAGTTGATTACTAGAATCAGTTGTGATGCGGTGGCCTGGAAGACAAGCCTGCCCACCCTGTGGCCTGCAGGACAAGTTGCCCACCCGTTGCCAAAGAGATAATAGGTCTATGAGTGGGTGCTGGGTACTTACAGCCACATCCAGCTGGTCCAGGGGGAAAGCCTCTTCAGCCAGTAGTTGCACAGAGGAGTCTGCGTTCACTGTGATTGACCCGCTGCTCACTGAAACAGACAGAATTTGAGTAAAGCAACCTATTCCATTCAGCCACCCACCCATCATACCGGGCAGACTCTTCTCTGTATACATCAATGATGTCGTTCTTGCTGCTGGTGATTCTCAGATCCACCTCTAAGCAAACATGGTACTTCTGGCCCTTCTTTGGACACTTAACTAATCTTCAGATGAGCTTCAATGCCATACAACTCTCCTTCCGTTGCCTCCAACTGCTCTTAAATGCAAGTCAAATTAAATGCATGCTCTTCAACCGATCGCTGCCCGCACCTGCCCGCCTGTCCAGCAGCACTACTCTGGACGGTTCTGACTTACATCCATATGTGGACAACTACAAATAGCTAGGTGTCTGGTTAGACTAAACTCTCCTTCTATACTCACATTAAGCATCTCCAATCCAAAATTAAATCTAGAATCAGCTTCCTATTTCGCAAAAAGCATCCTTCACTCATGCTGCCAAACATACCCTCGTAAAACTGACCATCCTACCGATCCTCAATTATGTAATTTACAAAATAGCCTCCAACACTCTACTCAACAAATTGGATGCAGTGTCACAGTGCCATCCGTTTTGTCAAAGCCCCATATACTACCCACCGCAACCTGTACACTCTCGTTGGCTGGCCCTCGCTTCATACTCGACCTGGAGCCAGTGGGTTTGGTGACATCAAGTCTCTGCTAGGTAAAGCCCTGCCTTAGCTCACTGGTCACCATAGCGGCACCAACCCACAGCACGCGCTCCAGCATGGATATCTCACTAGTCACCCCCAAAGCCAATTCCTCCTTTGTTCCAGTCATTGGCAGCAGAGCAGCTCTCAGATAACTGCACCTGTAAATAGTCCATCTTACTACCTCATCTACATACTGTATTTCATTATTTATTTATCTTTCTCCTTTGCACCCCGGTATCTCTACTTGCACATTCATCTTCTGCACATCAATCACTTCGGTGTTTAATTGGTATATTGTAATTGCTTCGGCACCATGGCCTATTTATTGCCTTAACTCCCTTATCTTAACTCATTTGCACACACTGTATATTTTTCTACTGTGTTTGTTTATTCCATGTGTAACTCTGTGGTATGTGTCGAACTGCTTTGCTTTATTCTTGGCCAGGTAGCAGTTGTAAATGAGAATGTTCTCAATTAGCCTACCTGGTTAAATAAATAAAATATACCTCCCAGCCCCATGTAGACAACTTAACCCATTGAAATTAAATAAATGCATTGCCTTCATGCACAGACTGCAACAGTCTCTTAAAGTTCAGTACAGTCACTAACATAACATTTTATTTGAGCTGATTTCAATCCAGGGAAGTAAACTACGATTTGAAAGTGTTACGCTAAGTCTAGGATGCAGTCATCCCCACAATTCAAGACAGGCCTGACCCCTGTTGGAGGTTCCATGTTAAAAGAGGTCCAATGAAGCAATTCTCAATATCAAATGATTTCTGGGTAACAATTAAGGCTCTGTGATTAATTGAAAACAACTTGTAAAAAATATCAAAGAACAATCAAGCAATAATGTTGCTAGGACTGGGTTTGAGTGGAGAAAAGTGAAAAGGAGCCGTTATTAGGAGATGGGTTTGAACTGTTATGTCTTAAATAATTTACCACCTGGTGATATCACCAGACATGCCAAAACTCCAGCCCACCAAAACAGGCTGAAATTTCAGGCATTTAAAATTGTTTTTTTTACAAACAGCTCTTACACTAAAAAGGGGCATTATACATTTTCAGAAATCCACAGTATTATTCCAACATCACCGTGGATGGAGAGGTGTAGCTCCATATAAATAAAACTGGAAAATACAAGATAGACTGCACTGGGACTTTAAAGTAAGGATGGGCAATGTGTAGTGTTATGGTATGGATCCACATAACGAAATACAATATTTATACTACAATCTATTTCTACTCCCTAACCTCGTTTCACATACACCCATTAAAAATGTTCAGTGCAGCCACTTCTGCAAATGTGCCATTTTGTTCTATTCTAGTGGATTTCAAAGCAGGGGGAAGTAGGGTAACACTTTCAAAAGTAGGCTAAGTTATATTTCTCCAGGTCTAGGATGCAGTCATCGTCTTCCCCACAATTCGAGATAGGACTGACCCCTGCTGTATGGTCCACATTAAAGTGGCCAGTTATTGATATGGAACTTACTATTGCGATCACCTAGAAAACACAGAAGGCATGCGCAAGCACTGTCCCCATTTTGTATCTAAGTAGCTTAAATATCTGATTAATAAAAGCAATGATTTCTAAGTTGATGTCACAAGGTCATTAAATCAAAGTGTTCAAAATGATGTACCGGCCTACCACATACACTGGTATTTGTACACATATGGGTGTCAGGAAAAATCTAGCCATAGTGAATCAAATCCATTTTTAGGTGATACCACTAGTCGCCTCATGCCATAAACAGAGGTCAGAGACTCACCCACCATTTCATAAAGGGTTAAGAACAGAGGAATTCCCACCATGTTGCTATACCTATTGAACGAACCCTTTTAGTTAGAGCTCATGCAAGGGACTAGGTTAGGGACCGAGCCTATGGGTCGTATTGTGGATTGGGCGATCCTGGAAAGCATCCTGTCTCACAGCATAAACTTGTGTGATAAGAGATTTTACACACTATGAAACAGACAAGACAGACTCACACAAACAATGACGTCACCCCTGCCCAGACCCACATGCTCCCAGCACCTGCAAGACTATTCCATATGACCTCGAACTGCTCCACTGCCTTGGTTACCCACACCCTTTTCAATATTCAAATAATAATGCATTTGATTCTTACACCGTCGCATCAATGGAGGATCACTTGATTTCCAGTTAATATGCAATCTCTTGAAACAGAGCACTAACATTTATTAACTGTAATTTTGTTAATTATATGTCCAAAAGACATCAGCTCGAACTTGTGATAAAAGTTGCATGTACAGTTGAAGTCAGAAGTTTACATACTTTTCAACCACTCCAAAAAATGTCTTGTTAACAAACTATAGTTTTGGCAAGTCCGTTAGGACATCTTTGTGCATGACAAGTAATTTTTCCAACAATTGTTTACAGAGATTATTTCACTATATCACAATTCCAGTGGGTCAGAAGTTAACTGTGCCTTTAAACAGCTTAGAAAATTATATCATGGCTTCAGAAGCTTCTGATAAATGTCAATTAGCCTGAGTCAATTGGAGGTGTACCTGTGGCTGTATTTCAAGGCCTACCTTCAAACTCATTGCCTCTTTGCTTGACATCATGAGAAAATCAAAAGAAATCAGCCAAGACCTCAGAAAAAAAAAAATTTTTGTAGACCTCCACAAAAGTCTGGTTCATCCTTGGGAGCAATTACCAAACGCCTGAAGGTACCATGTTCACCTGTACAAATAATAGTACACAAGTATAAACACCATGGGACCTCGCAGCCGTCATACCGCTCAGGAAGGAGAGAGATGAACGTATTTTGGTGCCAGAACAGAGGACCTTGTGAAGATGGAGGAAACATGTGCAAAAGTATCTATATCCACAGTAAAACAAGTCCTATACAGACAACCTGAAAGGCCGCTCAGCAAGGAATCCACTGCTCCAAAGCTTCCATAAAAAAGCCAGACAACGGTTTGCAACTGCACATGGGGACACAGATTGTACTTTTTGGAGAATTGTCCTCTGGTCTGATGAAACAAAAATAGAACTGTTTGGCCATAATAACCATTATGTCTGGAGGAAAAAGGGGGAGGCCTGCAAAGAACACCATCCCGTGAAGCACGGGGGGGGGGTGGCAGTATCATGTTGTGGGGGTGCTTTGCTGCAGGAGGGACTGGTGCACTTCACAAAATAGATGACATCATGAGCATGGAAAATAATGTGGATATATTAAAGCAACATCTCAAGACAGCAGTCAGGAAGTTAAAGCTTGGTCACAAATGGACAATGACCCCAAGCATACGTCCAAAGTTGTGGCAAAATGGCTTAAGGACAACAAAGTCAAAGTATTGGAGTGGCCATCACAAAGCCCTGACCTCAATCCATAGAAAATAAATGTTTACTAAGATTAAATGTCAGGAATTGTGAAACACTGAGTTTAAAATGTATTTGGCTACGGTGTGTGTAAACTTAGGACTTCAGCTGGATTTGGCTACGGTGTGTGTAAACTTAGGACTTCAGCTGGATTTGGCTACGGTGTGTGTAAACTTAGGACTTCAGCTGGATTTGTAAATGTCGACATTGGTCAGTCCAAATTTCCTTTTTAATTCTGTCATTGAAGTGTTATTTCAATGTTAGGTTTTCCATGTGGGCGAATTTCAGAAATTACTATGGATCGTTATGCCATTTGATTCTGAGTTTTAGGACACCTTTAGATATTACGTGCTGTAGATTGTTGGTACCCATCCAGGCGCTAGTGTGTCACACTCCTCGCTGAATGACAAATGGATGAACAGGTGATAATTGTGCACCTTACTTCACAATTCAATTTAAAATTAGGCCTAACTGAATGATGAGGGTGAAGAGGGTGATTTAAACTTAGAAAGACAAATTGTGTAAGGAGTGTGTTATGCCTATTAAAATCAGCAACAAATAATTTGACAGTGCGCCTTGCGGGTTGACACTGTTCTCTTTTACGTTTAACTTTGTAAAAATAAGCAATTACAGGATAGTTTTATTTACTGTAACCATTACTAATCAAATGTATTCTAATAGAAATGAAAACATACTGTGTTGCAGTAGGCCTTCACAATAATGCAAGACATATCCTTGACTCTATCCAACTTAAGCGGGAATCAAAATATGCCAGTCAGCATGCACATCGAAACAATTTCACACAATAAGAGAGCCTATAGACAAGATTAAATTGACAATCTGATGAGTGACAATATTAGGCTTAACAGCTGTCAGATTGTACATAGATGGGCGCACCGTTAAATTTAAAGATGCAGGAAAGGATCATCCCGATCAAATCCTCCTTCAGTCACATGCAGGTAAAACCTTGATTTCTATACCGTATTAGAAAGCATAATCTGGTGTTTCGATGACACTTACCTTTGTCATAATTCAAGAGGTGCAGCTCTATTTCCAAATGTCACTTTTTGCAAGAATATGCGCGCTGTCCATGCCTTCAGCACGACCGCTCACACAGCAGCGTTGCTCTGGCTTACTAACCAAAAATATGCAATTTATGTAATTCATCCCTTACAATTGTTCATGCACTGGCGCTTTTGTTTAACTTTGGCACCTGTCTGGTTATATTAATACATTATTTGTTTCTACCATGTCAAAAGAAGCTGTAACTTCACTTAACTAATCAAATCAACAAATAAAGTTGATCAAATGGATTGCACTAATGTTATTGTAAGGGAAACTAAAATAAGTTATAGGCATTGTTTTTCTAGGACTGTAGAATTATATTATACATATCATTGACTAACAAATAACTTCTTTCAAACATATATTCCCACTAATAAACTCAGCAATCAAAGACATCCTAATCAAAGACATCCTCTCACTGTCAACTGTGTTTATTTTCCAACTTAATGTGTAAATATTTATAAGAACATAAGATTCAACAACTGAGACAAACTGAACAAGAAGTGGAATAATGTGTCCCAGAACAAAGGGGAAGGCAAAATCAAAGCATTAAGTACTGCAGTGCATCTCCTCCTCATGGACTGCACCAGATATGCCAGTTCTTGCTGTGAGATGTTACCCCACTCTTCTACCAAGGCACCTGCAAGTTCCCGGACATTGCCATGTGTGGGGGGCCTCAATCCAATCCAACAGGTCCCAGGCGTGCTCAATGTGATTGAGATCCAGGCTCTTTGCTGACCATGGCAGAACACTGACATTCCTGTCTTGCAGGAAATCATCCATACGGCTCATTCTGTGCGTGGTGGCATTGTCATGCTGGAGGGTCATGTCAGGATAAGCCTGCAGGACCGGTACCACATGAGGGAGGATGTCTTCCCTGTAGCACAGTGTTGAGATTGCCAGTAATGACAAGCTCAGGGTGATGATGCTGTGACACACCGCCCCAGACCATGGCGGACCCTACACCTCGATCCCGCTCCAGAGTACAGGCATCGGTGTAACACTCATTCCTTCGACAATAAATGTGAATCAGACCATCACCCCTGGTGAGACAAAAACTGCCAATCGTCAGTGAAGAGCACTTTTTGCCATTCCTGTCTGGTCCAGCACGGTGGGATTGTGCCCATAGGTGACATTGTTGCCGGTGATGTCTGGTGAGGAACTGCCTTACAACAGTCCAGCCTCTATCAGCCTATTGCAGACAGTCTGAGCACTGATGGAGGGATTGTGCGTTTCTGGTGCAACTCGGGCAGTTGTTGCCATCCTGTACCTGTCCCGCAGGTGTGATGTTCGGATGTACCGATCCTGTGCAGGTGTTGTTACGCATGGTCTGCCACTGCGAGGACAATCAGCTGTTTGTCCCGTCTCCCTGTAGCGCTGTCTTAGGCGTCTCACAGTACAGACATTGCAATTTATTGCCCTGGCCACATCTGCAGTCCTCATGCCTCCTTGCAGCATGCCTAAGGCACATTCACGCAGATGAGCAGGGACCCTGGTCATATTTCTTTGTGTTTTTCAGAGTAGAAAGGCTCTTTAGTGTTCTAAATTTTCATAACTGTGACCGTAACAGCTTACAGATGGTAGGCAATTAAAACACTAACAACCGTTCCACAGGTGCATGTTCATTAATTGTTTATGGTTCATTGAACAAGCATGGGAAACAGTGTTAAAACCCTTTACAATGAAGATCTGTGAAGTTTGACTTTTACAAATTATATTTGGAAGACATGGTCCTGAAAAAGGGACGTTTCTTTTTTTGCCAAGTTTATTTATTCATGCAATTAATCCTTTATTTATTAAGCATTGGCGCTTAGGATTCCTGCACCTTTCAGGATAATATGCATCTGATGCATATGCTTAAGTAGACGGCCGGCAATGTTCTCTAGCAAGTACTTATAGCCTGAAAGGCCAGGCAGTTCTAGTGTTGAAGGATTTCTGTAGACCCTGAAGTTGTCTTTCTCCATATAGTTTTTTTTTTTTCCATCTCAGGATATAAAATTATTTTCAAAATTTTAAAGGGGGCATTTAGTTTAATAACAGTCAGTTATATCGTTGGCAAATAAGCTTAGTTTATATTCATCTTTACCAATACCTGTTATGTTTGGGTCCTGTCTAATTCTTTCTGCAAGCAGTTCAATTGCTAGTGCAAACAGGATGAGGGAGAGAGGGCATTCCTGTCTCGTGCCCATTTCTAAAGCAGTTTGAAATCAGTGTATTTTAAAGAAATGTATCATTTGAGCTGAAAAGTTGAAGATTTGAATAGAAAAGGCTATTCAAGACTTTCGACAGCCATTATTGATACATCTACATTAATTTTGTTAGTGTATTATATTGAAACATGTTCTTGTATGGTAAGACTTGCCATTCTGCTTATGAGTTACATTCTTTTCGTTGCCACTTATGGGTCTGAAAGCTGCAGAGGACTCCAGATTTTCCTGGATTTAATATAACGGTTTGATACATGGAACTCTGAAGCACCGACTTGAGTGATGTGTGACGTCATTTGAGTAAATAGGGGAGCTTCTTCTGTCCCAGAATGCCAACTCAATTCTACAGGAAAGCCGTCCATACTTTTTGCCTTGAACTTTGTAACAGCACCTATTTATTTATTTTTAGATTCTTGGTCTGCTGATAAATCTTAACTAAATGAAGCTTTTAAAATTGTTATGTTCAGAGAATATATTTTCATTCCCTTATTAAAACTTACCAAGACTTATTTAAAACAAATTTACAGTCTTCAAAGAGCCATGATATAGGATCATTCTCCTGTATCATGCAGAATTACACCAACAGAAAAGTCTGTTAAATGCACTTAGCGAAGGAATATGGAGAACAAACAGAGCTAAATGTCTTAAATGCGTAAGCATAAACGTAAAAATAAAGACCTTTTAGCATTACAAATGTAGACAGAGGAAAGCAGACAGATGACATAATTTGGGATCCTTTTTATGCATTCTTTAGGGTAATGATAATCTCATACTCAGTTCAAGTTAAATCTGAGTAAAGTTTTTTTTTAACACTAAATGTTAGAAAAAGCCCATAAAGTATTTACAAGATTTAAAAAATAACATTTCTGAACATAGGCCAGAATATGATATGTTAATTTTGAAGAGAGCCAAACTACAGGTTAAACCAAAATAAAACACTGCAAATAAACCTGGTGAACACCTCAGACATCCCAGATTTCATTGTCATTCAGATTTCATTCAGATGTCAACTCTGGAGTTCAGATAGCAATAGAAATCATGCTATATTAGAGCAAACCCAAAATAGATTATTTTGGCAGGTGACCTAAATCAGTCATCTCGTTTGACATAGCAATAAAGGAAAATAAAATGTTTATATATAAATCCTTCTTGCCTGCTTTCACAAGCCAAAAATGTCCCTCTCCAGCTCCCAGTTCTTTCCTCCATAGCAGACAGGTCCTGGACAAATCAAATAGTCTGGCCTTGGATTTTGACCAACATCCCCCTTGACTTTGGTCTGAAAGTTCCATAGTTTGATGATACCCATGAGTGGGTATTTAGCATTGTTCTGTTTCACTAAGATCCAGTGGTATCATTCCAGATTCTCTGGTGATATACCCGTGACAAGTTCCTCTGATAACAGCTTGACCACATTGCTGGAATTTCTCCTTTTTCGTAATCTTCTGGTCAGGACACTCTCATGTTACGGATTGTGTTTTCTTGCTGGTCCAATTCTCCTCAAGTTCACAACCTTGTTCCCAAAAGGCCAATTTTGTTAATTCATGCGCACGCCTTGTTTGTGCGTATCTAACACAATATCCTCTGTCTGAGTGAATCTTATATTTTTTTTTCTTCAACAATTGTAGCAGTTTTGGTGTGCATTGAGAGTATTAAAGCTATGTTTTCCTGGACAGCATTTAACTTTTCAGAACTTCTGTTTGCGTCTCCAAGTTGCCATTTCCTTCGAAGGCGGCAATGGTCTGTTGGATTCATGTCGCGGCGCTGTTTAACAAACGGATTGCTCACTCTCCCAGTTTCTTGGAGACTTGATTAATCAAGGGGCTTGCTTTAACTTTGTTATCTGGTTTCTACATATAACCACAGTTGACCGTACAAAACAGAGCTACTCACACCTCATGAGCCTCCTCTTTGCCCTTTATGTTTGAATTATAAAATCACATGAGGTTATCAGACCACTGAGCCATCATGCAAAATCTCACCAAAGAACTTCGCTGCAGAGCCATCATCGTTGAACACGGTGACCACTCCGGGCCGGAGAACCTGCAGCGTGGGGACATGGGCAGGGAGGATACCGAAAGCACCAGTCAGCGTGGGCACGTCAACCTGTTTCACACTGGCCTCCTTGAAGTACACCTGGGAGAAGGAGAAACATGCATTACATTGACTATTATTGATTTTCTCAGAATTGAAGTTTAATATTATCTGTGGAAATATACAGTATCTGCATGCAGTACTAGATAATTGTTCTAATGGATAAAGTCCATGCATATTTACTGAGATGTTACTATATTTTAGTTGTCAATGAGGTTCTGGTAAGGTACATTGCAGTTATGTTTTCATAAGTGATATAATATGCCATTCGTGTCTGACAGGTTGAAAAGCAAACAATCATCTTATTTAATGTTGACTTATGTAACTAGGTAAGACTGTTTCCAACAATCTAGCAAATTACTGTCAAATGCACTTCAGTGACATCTAGCTAGCTTTAACGCTAACTTGTACCTAGCTAACTAACAGAATAGCTAGCTAGTTATGTGGGTGACAAAGAAGGTGGAGTCAGCACACTCCTGAAAATTTAGCCAATCTAATTATTAAATCAGAAATGGTTGCTAACAATTGAAGAGTACTGTAATCCATTTATAGTCCCAAGGTGAAATCATAAGAAAGTGCAAGGGCCTGTGATCCATTGTGGTAACTAGCTTTGACAAACAGGTTATTTATTGCGATCTAACGTTAGCTAGCAAGTGGCAACACAGGGACACATTGTTGCACAGAACAATTTAGGCATGCCAAACTGATTTGGCGAGGCTTGGTTGGAAGAATATACACGCGCGAGCGTAAATTTACAACTAACTGTTACATGCACAGGTAAAAAGTAGGTAAGCTAACGTTACCAAGTTAAACTAGGTAGCCATTGAGCGGTGTGCACGCCACAGGGATTTGTCGCTAGCTAACTACATGCGTATGGTTAGATAATGTCTTTATTATTAAGAGAGTGACGTTATATCGGTCTTTGGTTACATCAATGGAGATATCTAGCTAGGGCTCTACCGTAGGCCAATAGCATAAGCCTTGTCAACCCCGGACTATATTACCTGCGTTGGCGAGGCAAATGTGAATGACATCTGGGCAGAACCTGAAGGTGCGTCGGCGTAGCATCTTGCTTGCCTCAATACAGGGAGAGAGCAACGAAGAAACCTTGCTGCCATCATTTTGTTTGAATGAATATAATTCAAGTACAAACGAATCCCCAAGCCCTTGCGCGAAGTCAGTCAAACAGTGTGCGTCTGATAGGACAAGGACATTGAACCGAACAGCAATGCCTTTTGAGCGTTCAAAGGATGACGGGAAATGTAGTTATTTTCTAGAGGCAACACATTCAACCTAAGGATTCGTATCCCTCAGTGTTCAATCTGAAAATGTGTCTCGTTCGGTGTGATCTTTAACACGGAATATTTCATATTTTGGTTTATCTGCCGTTGTAAATAGACATATTTATTGAAAAAAAAGTGAAGGCATATGGGCAGTGTGCAACATTTCACAGCCAGGGGGTGGCGCCGTTAGAATGTCAAACAGGATCCACTGATGAGATGATTGATAAGATCATCACTGACCCATCAAGGTGAACAGAATCAAAGTTAAAGTGTTATTCTGTTTTACCAAAAGCTGCAAAATAATACAGAGCCTGATACTACAGTATCCACTATGGTTGCTCAGATAAATGTTTAATATAAAGTATAGTCTATATAATAAAATATTAGAGCTCTATATATAATATTATAAATAATAAGGAATATTAGGTATAGCCTACAAATTCAGAACGGAAACGTATCAACCATTATTCTAGCCCTATTAGAATTCTTCATTCGGAAAACAATGTGAATTTACATATTTTCATTCTGTTCCACCAGAAGCGTGTTCATAAGGTCTCCTACCCTCCCCCCAAACAGCCTACCTTTGAAGGGATGGATGCTGATGATCTTCAGTGCACGCCTCCTCCAGCTCTTCAATCACTTACGTCACGTGGTGCGTCCCGGGTGGTGGGTGTGGCTTCAGCCATAGGGTTTCATTCATAAATAGTTTTGCTTTTAAATCAGACTTTAAGTGTTCGGCGAAGGTTTTGGCGCTATTGGCTTCTGCCAAAGTTCCCTCACATGGACCACCTCAATTTTAATTAGGTGAGTGGCATTTCTTTATTTTTTGGGGGCAAATTCACGTTTGTGATGGACATCAAACCTTAGCCTATCGGTTCCACATTAAAATCAGGAGATTTTAGTATTCTATTTAATCGATTACTGTCCGCATGAAGATTTCAAAATCCATCTCACTATTTTCATTGAATACCAGTTTAAATCGGTGATATTGCAGACAGTCCATGTAGAAAGAATGGAAACAGCTGGCAGCGCAAAGGCCGTTTTTCTCAAATTATTTGACATAAATATAATCAAATATAGAATAGAATAGCCTGTAGATTATCAGGCACGCACAGAGACGCGTTCTTGCTATAGGAATATACAGTCGATACGCTATTAGCGATCGCTATACTTTTATGTTGATCAAAACCAATTCATCCCAACGTCATGGACTGTACAAAGGAAATATCAGAAAGAGACGATCAATTCAGATGTTATGTGCTCTTTATAACAACAAAGGCAAACAACATAAGGTAACATTTGGGATTCAAGGTATTTTGACATGTCTATTGCGTAGCAGTTTATGAGGAATGCAGCAGATCCAGGGAGAGAAGAGAAGGCTGATTTGAGGTGTAAAAGACGAGTGGAGAATTATCAATCATTTTCAGTTTATTACCACCAAAGCAGTCAATTGAGCAGTTACACTGTAAATCATAGACATCATGGATTATTATGCATGTAATAGCATTCAGACAGGTGGTGAACTATAAATAATGACTGACTTATTTGCATGCATGGTTTTACAGTAGGCTACTTAACATACAGGCAGAATATAAAAGTAACATGCAACAATTTCAACGATTTTACTGAGTTACAGTTCATGTAAGGAAATCAGTCAATTTTAATACATTCTTTAGGCCCTAATCTATGAAACATGACTGGGCAGAGGCACAGCCATGGGTGGGCCTGGGAGGGCATAGGCCCACCTACTTGGGAACCAGGCCCATGTCTGATTGCGGATGCCTTGTTGTTGTTGCCTCCTAAGCAGCTGAGCTTCTGGTCAGAGTCTAGGCAAGCCTATGCTGAGAGGACAAAATAGCCCTGAGGAGGCTGGCCAGCCAGGTGGGTGGGCAGAGGCAGGCTGAGAATGCAGCTAGGGAGCTGAGGAAGATCTGAGCAGGGAGACACCGACATCCAGAGCTGCTGCACACAGCCCTCCATCAGGGTAAGACACTCCGACAGGCAGCTCCAGCACATGTCAGGTGCGTGTGTGTGTGTGTGCGTGTGTGTACACTGTATGCAGTGTGGTCGGAAGCAGTAATGGCTATGATCTGCTGTGTGTGAGGGAACGCATCAGGCCTCAGCTGTTGGACCACCACAGCTATCTCACAGTAATGTGATGAGAGAGAGAGAGAGAGAGAGAGAGAGAGAGAGAGAGAGAAATTTACATGGATGCTAGGCTGCCTGGCTAATGACTCTTTTACCATTCAGCAGGCACAAGCTAGTTTTGGTTCTGCTCTCATGCCTGGAAATGTTGACATTTATAGTCATTCATGTATGGACAAATATGTGAAGTTACAGTATATGTACATATATATTGGTATATGTTCTTTACTGTGTTTGTTCAGTTTAAAAGGCACTTTTCTAACAGGTGGATAAAGTTTGCCTATGACTGGGTTGAATTATTATGTTTGCTTTTCTGCATATTCATAAATTATTTTAAAGAGGAACAAGTATCTGCAGATATATTTACAGTAGATATCTGTGATATCAAACAAAAATTTCTACCCAGCTGCCTGTGTTCTGACTGTGAGGAGAGCAGAACCGGTATCCAAATCTCTGTGGAGTGTTTTGTGGTGTGTTCTGGGAGCTTCCTAACTTCCTGTTGTCTGTTGTCTCAGGGGGACGCTCACGCTCGCCTGGACCATGAGCAATGAGTCTACCGTCTGGATCAACCTCACCGAGAACTCCACCGTAAGTCATTGCCAAGACCCCCTCCTCATCCTCCTTCCGTTGTATGTGAGCCGTGTGTGCGTGCCTGTGTGTTTGTGTGTGCTCTGCTAACTGCTCGAGGTGACTGTGTTCTCCTTCTATACAGCCTGACGGGCTAATAGAGAGAACATCCTGGTCTGTGCCTGAAATAATTGAATCCCTGATCTAATCTGGAGTTTAATATCCCCTTTTAGAGAATTTACAATCTGACATCAGTGTCAGCGGTCATTAATGCTGGGGTAACATGCATATTACTGAGTGTATGGTACAGTTGTTAATCTTGGTTACTATGTGTGGTATTAAACAGATGTACATGAGCAGCATACCACTGTATAACAGCTGTGTACTGCTGCTTCTCTTGAGCGGTTTGCATCTAACAATGCAATGGATCAAAGAAGCTGCAGAAATTAGTTTCTGATTGAACTAGCTAGTTTCCAAGCCTTTCTTTTGATAGTAGGGCATCAACAGAGCAGATGCCAATGCTCAGCTATGTTAACTTTTCAATTACCCACACACAGCACACACCCTAGGGCCAGAGTGACTTGATGTGCTGTTGGCAAGGTAAAATTTTACTATCTGGCCAGTGGAAAAGTCGTTCTGCCTTGGCTGATCCAAAAGCTTTTAGATAGACTACACATAATTATATCGAGTCCAACCTCTTTCAGAGTCTGACATTTTTGATAAACTCTAAACTGTGTCTTTGTCAGACAGCTAGACACTCTAAAATCTCCCCTTTGTATTCAGTCAGTTCCAGCCCACCCATCAGAGCATTTTTTTCCTGTCTTAGGTGCAGACGGGTTAATAGCACATGCCCCAATGGATTAATACCTCTGTGGCGTTTATAGATTCATGGTGCACAAACCAGTGGGGGTAAATCAATGGCTTTAAGCTGCATGCTGTAATTGGTAAAGTAATGCCTCTGCCCAGTGGGCTGTTTAGGGAGGCCTTTCTCATAGCATTGTGTGTTTTTCACATCCGAACACTTCCTGACTGAGATGTGGCTTTTTTTGTGATCAGTCTAACCATTCCTGGTCTTACGCAATAGGTAGAAAGAAGTATGTATGGAGTGTAATAATTGCTCTCTAACAAGATAAAGCAATTAAAAGAAAAGCTGTTACAGAGGGAAGTGTAGAGAAGTGCAGTGTTGCTTTTTTCTTCCATTTTAGTGCTCCTGCTGCCTTGTCTCACCTGAATAGCCTGCTCACAAAGGGACCACGGGAACAGTTAGCCAAGAGGCCCTTCTACAAGTGGCTTCTCTCTGGGCTTTGATGTTCATGGGGAAGATGCATGGCTCTGTGTTTTTTCTCTTCTCTTCCCTCCACACACACACAGTCTTAGTGACTCAGGTTTCCGGCCCCGTCTCCCTCTCAGTAAACCCCCATACCTCTCAGGATCTTATAGCCGTGCACTTATCATCTCAACCCCGGAACAATGAGCACACCTGTGTATACTCTCCCTCCACCCACTCACCGCTAACCACAGTAGCATGACACACAGGCAGGGTATGATCTACCAAACCTCAATCTGAAACAATAGATTGAATAATAATGGAGATTAAATGTAATTGTCTGAAGGGGGGCATGTTTTAAAGTTCCAAGGGTTCTTTTCTTTTTTTATCCCTGGTTTAACCACCTTGATTAGTTCTATTATATTCCATTCTTCCATCAGTCCTTCACATCCCTACAGCTTTGTCTCTAGTCTCTACAGTTCCTGCTTTCCCTCATCCTCTCTCCCATGTTTTTTCCAGGGGGTCCCATTTGAGCCTGGTAAACAACAGGATGGTTACGTCCTACTGCTGGTGCTCCTGTCCATCTTCCTGGGGGGAACACTGGTCCTGCTGTCTGTCCTGCTGATCATCTGCAGACGTTGCTGTGATGGAGACTGCCGCCATGCCAGGTCAGACCACTAGTCCAGTGGTTCCCAACCAGGGGTACTAGGACCCTGGGGGTACTTGGCCTATCCACACGGGGTACTTGAGAAGACTCATGAGACCATAAGCTTAGTGGTAAAATGCACATGAGAGGGTACTCCGGGCAGAGTACTCCGTTGGTGGTACAGTAACCACGGCACTAGTATGCATGGTTTAGTGACTATGCATGTCTATGAGTGAGATGGAGACCATTCAAATCCTGTATGCACATGTGTCCATCCTTCTGACATAAAGAGTGCACGCAGAGATGTAACAATGCATGTTGTAAGTATGGTAAAAAAAGACTGTAGAGTGCATTCCGTTATTATTGAGTTCTATTGTCTGTCTACAGACCATTGTTGATCTAACATGGAAACATCTTTATATTCATTTTGTAAGTGATTTTTAATCGTCTTCATTTAGAAATAGCACCTTTGTTGTTATGTCTGAGAGATACAGACTTCTATTTGTATATGATATGTTTATTCCATTTCCATGCGCCCCTCTTTTCAGTACACAGCAACAGAGTCAGGCAGTGGCAGGCTGCAGGCTGGCCGGGGTAGAGTAGTGCAGACTGGTACAAATGATGAGTGTAATGAGATTTCATAGCAGCCATCAACGCTGATTCATTTTGCGTCTCACACTGTCATAAGCTCTAGCTGCAGCACACACACACACACACACACACACACACACACAGACACACAGAGAGAGAGAGAGGAAATGAAAGCACAGCGCCGGGCAGCCAGAGAAATCCCTCAAGTCATTCTCACACAGATATTATGAACTGGGTGGTTTGAGCCCTGAATGCTGATTGTATATCAGATCTTAAACCACAGGTATGACAAAACATTTATTTGTACTACTCTAATTACGTTGGTAACCAGTTTATAATAGCAACAAGTCATCCGTGTTGCGTCGTACCTAAGAACAGCCCTTAGCCGTAGTATATTGGTCATATACCACATGCCCTCATGCATTTTTACTGAAATATCAAATCAAATGTTATTTGTCACATACACATGGTTAGCAGATGTTAATGCGAGTAATGAAATGCTTGTGCTTCTAGTTCTGACCATGCAGTAATATCTAACAAGTAATCTAACCTAACAATTTCACTACCTTATACACACAAGTGTAAAAGACTGAATAAGAATATGTACATAAAAATATATGAATGAGTGTGGGCCGAACGGCACAGGCAAGATGCAGTAAATGCTATAAAGTACAGTATATACATATGGGATGAGTAATGTAGGGTATGTAAACATTATATAAAGTGGCATTGTTTAAAGTGGCTAGTGATACATTTATTACATCAATTTTTTAATTATTAAAGTGGCTAGAGATGAGTCAGTATGTTGGCAGCAGCCACTCAATGTTAGTGGTGGCTGTTTAACAGTCTGATGGCCTTGAGATAGAAGCTGTTTTTCTGACTCTCGGTCCCCGCTTTGATGCACCTGTACTGACCTCGCCTTCTGGATGATAGCGTGGTGAACAGGCAGTGGCTCGGGTGGTTGTTGTCCTGGAGGGCAGGTAGTTTTCCCCCGGTGATACGTTGTGCAGACCTCACTACCCTCTGGAGAGCCTTACAGTTGTGGGCGGAGCAGTTGCCGTACCAGGCAATGATACAGCCTGACAGGATGCTCTCGATTGTGCATCTGTAAAAGTTTGTGAGTGTTTTTGGTGACAAGCCAATTTTTTTCAGCCTCCTGAGGTTGAAGAGGTGTTGCTGCGCCTTCTTCACCATGCTGTCTGTGTGGGTGGACCATTCCAGTTTGTCTGTGATGCGTACGTAGAGGAACTTAAAACTTTCCACCTTCTCCACTACTGTCCCGTCAATGTGGATAGGGGGCTGCTCCCTCTGCTGTTTCCTGAAGTCCGCGATCATCGCCTTTGTTTTGTTGACATTGAGTGTGAGGTTATTTTCCTGACACCACACTCCGAGGGCCCTCACCTCCTCTCTGTAGGCTGTCTCATCGGTGTTGGTAATCAACTCTACCCCTGTAGTGTCGTCTACAAACTCAATGATTGAGTTGGAGGCGTGCATGGCCACGCAGTCGTGGGTGAACAGGGAGTACAGGAGGGGGCTGAGAACACACCCTTGTGGGGCCCCAGTGTTGAGGATCATCAGGGTTGAGATGTTGTTACCTACCCTCATCACCTGGGGCAGGAAGTCCAGGACCCAGTTGCACAGGGCGGGGTCTAGACCCAGGGTCTCGAGCTTGATGACGAGTTTGGAGGGTACTATGGTGTTAAATGCTGAGCTGTAGTCGATGATCAGCATTCTAATATAGCCTAAAGGAACCACAGACACTGACAGAGAAGAGACCTCAGCTGCTCTACTGCTCCAGAATAAGGCTGTGGTGGGAGTCAAAAACACAGTGCATCAGTGAGTTTAGGGCAATTACAGATAATATAATAGGGAGAATTCCTCCACTTAGAGAAGTTATAACGAAGAGAACTGCATATATTTCATTTGTATCAGTAGGCATTTGTAATATGTATTAGTCAAAATAATACTCTATATTAGTATTAGAAAGAAAACCAATAGTATAGAACTGACATCCCATTCTCTACTGAAGAGGTCAAGAGGCCCATTTTCCCTGAAGGTTTCCATGTCACCTGACATGATTTACATGTGCATTGATTATGCTGCTACTAGTCAGATTGACCTTGCTGTGAGAGTATGTTTGTCCTCTCTATGTTCTCCTGTCAGCTCACCTACAGTCTAGGGCTAAGCATATGGCTATATTTCAATTGTCACCTTATTCTAAATGTAGGGCAACACTTTTGATGCGACTCTGATCAGAAGTTATGTACTACTTACAAAATAGGGTGTGATTTGAGACGTAGCTACAGACTTCAGGGGTAAAGATGTATGTGCATTGATCGGTGCTCCTCTGTGCTGCAGGGCCAGCGATGACCCTGAGAAAACCAACACCAGCTACATGGAGGAGTCTCAGCCAGTACATGGTAAATCAAAAACCCATGTTCCTCATTTGTCAGCACTTGTAAAAAATAATGTATAGAAGCTGAATAAAATACTCTTGCTTCAATGCAAATTATTGATTTAAAGTCACAAATGTTTCGGCTTGCCTCCATCAGGGTTACTTTGTCGTCTCCAGTAAACACCCATGGGCATTGGCCATATTGCCATGTACTTTACTTACCCAAGAACAAAAGCTTCTGTCAAAGTGAAGCCATGCTCCTCTGCTGCAGTACGCAGTCATGCCATGTACAGTGCATTCGGAAAGTATTCAGAGCCCTTGACTTTCTCCACATTTTGTTACGTTACAGCCTTATTCTAAAATTCATTCAATTTTTTCCCCTCATCAATCTACACACAATAGCCTTACATAGACAGGTATGTGCCTTTCCAAATCCTGTCCAATCATGATTTTGAAAGGCACACACCTGTCTATATAAGGTCCCACATTTGACAGTGCATGTCAGAGAAAAAAACAAGCCATGAGGTCAAAGGAATTGTCTGTAGAGCGCCAAGACAGGATTGAGTCGAGGCACAGATCTGGGGAAGGGTACCAAAAAAATGATGCATCATTGAAGGTCCCCAAGAACACAGTAGCCTCCATCATTCATTAAATGGATGAAGCTTGGAACCACCAAGACTCTTCCTAGAGCTGGCCGCCCGGCCTAACTGAGAAATCGGGCGAGAAGGACCTTGGTCAGGGAGGTGACCAAGAACCCGATGGTAACTCTGACAGAGCTCCAGAGTTCCTCTGTGGAGATGGGAGAACCTTCCAGAAGGACAACCATCTCTGCAGAATTCCACCAATCAAGCCTTTATGGTTGAGTGGCCAGACGGAATCCACTCCTCAGGAAAAGGCACATGACAGGCCGCTTGGAGTTTGCTAAAAGGCACCTAAAAGGTCTGATGAAACCAAGATTGAGCTCTTTGGCCTGAATGCCAAGCGTCATGTCTGCAGTAAACCTGGCACCATCCCTACGGTGAAGCATGGTGGCGGTGGCATCATGCTGTGGGGATGTCTTCAGTGGCAGGGACTGGGAAGGTAGCAAAGTACAGAGATCCTTGATGAAAACCTTCTTCAGAGCGCTCAGGACCTCAGACAGGGGCGAAGGTTCACCTTCCAACAGGACAATGACCCTAAGCACACAGCCAAGACAGCGCAGAAGTGGCTTCGGAACAAGTCTCTGAATACACTTGAGTGGCCCAGCCAGAGCCCGGACTTGAATCCAATCGAACATCTCTGGAGAGACCTAAAAAATAGCCGTGCAGTGACGCTCCCCATCCAACCTGACAGAGCTTGAGAGTATCTGCAGAAAATAATGGGAGAAACTCTCCAAATACAGGTATGCCAAGCTTGTAGCTTCATACATCAAACCAAATCAAATGTATTTATATAGCCCTTCGTACATCAGCTGATATCTCAAATTGCTGTACAGAAACCCAGCCTAAAACCCCAAACAGCAAGCAATGCAGGTGTAGAAGCACGGTGGCTAGGAAAAACTCCTTAGAAAGGCCAAAACCTAGGAAGAAACCTAGAGAGGAACCTGGCTGTGCCGGGTGGAGATTATAACAGAACATGGCCAAGATGTTCAAATGTTCATAAATGACCAGCATGGTCAAATAATAATAATCACAGGCAGAACAGTTGAAACTGGAGCAGCAGCATGGCCAGGTGGACTAGGGACAGCAAGGAGTCATCATGTCAGGTAGTCCTGAGGCATGGTCCTAGGGCTCAGGTCCTCCGAGAGAAAGAGAGAATTTGAGAGTACATACTTAAATTCACACAGGATAACTGATAGTACAGGAGAAGTTAGATATAACAAACTGACGCTAGCCCCCCGACACATAAACTACTGCAGCATAAATACTGGAGGCTGAGACAGGAGGGGTCAGGAGACACTGTGGCCCCATCCGAGGACACCCCCGGACAGGGCCAAACAGGAAGGATATAACCCCACCCACTTTGCCAAAGCACAGCCCCCACACCACTAGAGGGATATCTTCAACCACCAACTTACCATACTGAGACAAGGCCGAGTATAGCCCACAAAGATCGGGGACGGTATGAAAGAGCCCTAGTAAGCCAGTGACTCAGCCCCTGTAATAGGGTTAGAGGCAGAGAATCCCAGTGGAAAGAGGGTAACCAGCCAGGCAGAGACAGCAAGGGCGGTTCGTTGCTCCAGAGTCTTTCCGTTCACCTTCCCACTCCTGGGCCAGACTACACTCAATCATATGACCCATTGAAGAGTTGAGTCTTCAGTGAAGACTTAAAGGTTGAGACCGAGTTTGCGTCTCTCACATGGGTAGGCAGACCATTCCATAAAAATGGAGCTCTATAGAAGAAAGCCCTGCCTCCAGCTGTTTGCTTAGAAATTCTAGGGACAATTAGGAGGCCTGCATCTTGTGACCGTAGCGTACGTGTAGGTATGTACGGCAGGACTAAATCAGAGAGATAGGTAGGAGCAAGCCCATGTAATGCTTTGTAGGTTAGCAGTAAAACCTTGAAATCAGCCCTTGCCTTGACAGGAAGCCAGTGTAGGGAGGCTAGCACTGGAGTAATATGATAATTTTTGGGGGTTCTAGTCAGGATTCCAGTAGCCGTATTTAGCACTAACTGAAATGTATTTAGTGCTTTATCCGGGTAGCCGGAAAGTAGAGCAGTGCAGTAGTATAACCTAGAAGTGACAAAAGCATGGGTTACTTTTTCTGCATCAATTTTGGACAGAAAGTTTCTGATTTTTGCAATGTTACATAGATGGAAAAAAGCTGTCCTTGAAACAGTATTGATATGTTCTTCAAAAGAGAGATCAGGGTCCAGAGTAACGCCGAGGTCCTTCACAGTTTTATTTGAGACGACTGTACAACCATTAAGATTAATTGTCAGATTCAACAGAAGATCTCTTTGTTTCTTGGGAACTAGAACAAGCATCTCTGTTTTGTCAGAGTTTAAAAGTAGAAAGTTTGCAGCCATCCACTTCCTTATGTCTGAAACAAATGATTCTACCCAAGAAGACTTGAGGCTGTAATCATTGCCAAAGGTGCTTCAACATAGAACTGAGTAAAGGGTCTGAATACTTATGTAAATGTGATGTTTCAGTTAAAAAAAAAAATTGGCTTCATTTGCAGACAACAAAATCAACTGTTTTTGCTTTCTCAGTATGAGATGTTGTGTGTAGATTGATGATTAGAAAAAATCAATTTAGTCGATTTTAGAATAAGGCTGTAACGTAACAATGTGGGAAAAGTCAAGGGCTCTGAATACTTTCCGAATGCACTGTATATACAGACATTTCAATGTGGTTTATCTGAGGATCTCAGCTCTTTCCTGGGTATGATAATTCGGGAGTACATTTACATTCATTAAGTGAGACAAAGTAATTACCTAAAGCAAGGGACACTTAGTACACAATATCAGATCTGCTTTTTCCTGAATATATTAGAACAAACAAAGTTATATTTTGAAAAGTACATGTCATACATATATACATGCACACACTTAGCATGGTGCTTGCCTGGGTCATAGGTTCGATTCTTCCTGGGACCAACCTTCCGTCAGACCCTGACCTCCCTCCCTCCCTCCCTCTCTTACCCCCCCAGGACAGATCACCATCCGTGTAGACGAGTCAGACTGCCTATCGGCCGCCAGCTCCCACGTGGACATGGAGACAGAGCGCTTCCTGTCCACAGGCACCCACGGTGGCCGCCGCGTCTCTTTCAATGAGGTGGCACTCTTCGACCACGGCAAGAAGGCCCAGGAGAAAGGCCGTAGGTCAGACAGATTCCTCCGCCAGACACCCACTCACTTCCCCGCAGTTGACTACTCTGAATACACTCCTATTCTACAATATAATACAACGACAGCCTTAGCAACAAGCTGGTTGTGTGTTTAAAACCCGTGAAAAGATTGGCTCTTACATTAGAAGACATTATGGAGACACTTTGTAAGAGCCATCTGTGTAATACATTATAAAGGCAGTTGGAAGAGCTGTTATGATGCTTTATAATAATAGGGACTGATGTACTGAATGCATCATACACATATTATTCATAGAAAGGATTTCCAAAATGCAGACACTCATAACATAATTGTACAGAGTAGCCTACTTTCATAAGTATTATGTATGGTATGGTAACAAAGCTCTGTATGATCCAATGACTGAATATATGAATGGACAAAGCCATCGATCACATGACACCATTCATTCCTATGTTAAGCCTCAATAGCGCATTGAAACCAAATGTTGTTTATGATAGCTTCTCAGGGAGACATAAAATCAGAGATGAAGCGAGAGGTTTAAGTCCAAAATATGTCCACGAAAATTAGCCCACGAAGTTTGGATTTTTTTTTATGGAGGTCAATGAGTGAGTGTCGAATTTGGTAAAAAAAAAATGCAATTGCTAATTTGCATGTACAGTGCCTTGCGAAAGTATTCGGCCCCCTTGAACTTTGCGACCTTTTGCCACATTTCAGGCTTCAAACATAAAGATATAAAACTGTATTTTTTTGTGAAGAATCAACAACAAGTGGGACACAATCATGAAGTGGAACGACATTTATTGGATATTTCAAACTTTTTTATAAAATCAAAAACTGAAAAATTGGGCGTGCAAAATTATTCAGCCCCTTTACTTTCAGTGCAGCAAACTCTCTCCAGAAGTTCAGTGAGGATCTCTGAATGATCCAATGTTGACCTAAATGACTAATGATGATAAATACAATCCACCTGTGTGTAATCAAGTCTCCGTATAAATGCACCTGCACTGTGATAGTCTCAGAGGTCCGTTAAAAGCGCAGAGAGCATCATGAAGAACAAGGAACACACCAGGCAGGTCCGTGATACTGTTGTGAAGAAGTTTAAAACCGTATTTGGATCCAAAAAGATTTCCCAAGCTTTAAACATCCCAAGGAGCACTGTTCAAGCGATAATATTGAAATGGAAGGAGTATCAGACCACTGCAAATCATTGACCATGAAGATTGCCATTTTTCCATTCACTATAATGGGGATCCTGTTTTCTGCTAACCATGCCTGTGGTACCTAGGTCGGCCTTGAACATCCGTGGCTTCATTGAGAGGAGGCATCCCTTCTCCACTCATGTGCTGTCTCTCTCTCTCACTCTCTCTCTGACTGTCCTAATTCTTTGTTTGAGCCCCACCTCATTCTGATATGCAAATAAGGTTGAGACAAACTCTGTAGGGCAAAATACACAATACAGCTGAGCCTTGAGTTTGAAGTGAGAATTCCTCAGTGTGTTCCTGCCCAGTACTAAAAGGCTTGATCCAACAAATGAAACAGTTGATGATTAGTGAAATCGGGTGTCGTGATAGTTGAGAAGAAAAGCCTTCACTCCCTGCAGGTCCCAAGGAGTAGGATAGAATAATAGTCCTTGAAAGCAGCACTTCTATTGTGTCAGCCTCCAACTCTCTGAACTGTTTATGTTTCTCAACCCCTTTCCACCTCAGATTTACGTTGACTGAGGGTGATTTCCACCACCTGAAGAATGCGCGGCTCACACACCTCCACATCTCGCCGATGGCCCTCAAGATCGTCACCATCCACGAGTGTGAGTCATCTGAGAACAGCATCGCCATGACGACCTGCCCTGCCGCCAAGTCCAGCCTCTCCATCTTCCAGGTGACAGCCGGTCTACTGTGCTGCTATTAGCAATGATACATCATTAGTCATGACTGGGCCCATTAGGTCATCCATCAATGTGGGGCCCACAACATGTATCAAGCCTATCAAATGCAGCCCATGGATAATTCTGCTTCCTCATTCCAATGGGCCATACATTGATTTTGCAATTGTCTGAGGTTTCTCAGTCATTTTGCGATGGACTTGCTTGAACTTGATTTGTCACTAGCTAGTAGGCCAACGACCTTTCCCAGTCCCGATGTAGAATTTGGTCTGTGTATTTGTATCCTCCTGTATCCTCCTTGTATCCTGCCTTGATGGTGTGTATTCTGTCTATGTGCATGTGTTGTGCGTTTGTGTGTGTGTAGCCTCCTTTGTGTGCCCGACGGCCACTGTGTCCCCTGCCCCAGACAGCATTGACCAGTCTGAGTGTCAGCCCCAGCTCAGCCCTCCCTGGGGACACCCTTAACTCGGTGGTGGACACCAGCTTCAGTGAGAGTCCCTTGGCACCGGGTCCCAAGGAGCCCAGCACCAGCAGCGTGAGTCACTTACTCCTATCTGTCAATCAACCCAACAATCAACCATTCACATTTAAAATTATGTGCAATATTGAACACTACGTTAAGGGACTCGGTTCATTATTCATCATCACATACAAAGTGTCTACCTACATATGACCGGCTGAATGACAGCGTTGTTGGGTTGAATCTAAACCTTTGTTTTAATTAACATTTTACTATGGAATACAGTTAGCCACTAATCATGTGTATGATGGGTCTGAATAGAGAATATCATTTTTATTTTATTAATGTCTTGGATCAGCTTTGAAATGTGCATATAAAATTGGAGTTAGATCATTTAAATAGAGATTTGACATGATTGCAATATACAAATGTGTTGCACACACTAAGCTTGAGTGAACATTGAAGCAAAGAGGTTATTATGAAGCCTCTGATGTGTGAGAGGAGAAGTAAGGAGTGTGCATCCACAGTGTCCCTAGTCTCTCTGTCTTAATGACAACAGTGGTAGAGGATGATGGATAAATCAGAGAGATCCTCCGGAACAGCCTTGTCAGGGGAGATTACAGACACCGCTGCTCTCCACATTTGCTCATCGTTCCTGGCTACTCACCGGCCCCGCTCTCCCTCTCCGTGGTAGATAGGAGAAAGTTAACAGTTGCATGGAAAATTGTATAATTTTTGTTTTTCTTAACCTCGGGAGGAAGGAGAGAGAGATTAAAATCACATATTTATTAAAATCACATATTTATATCAACTTCCATTTGTCCTTAGAGTATCTGTCATATTTTATTGTTGTCCACACAATATGGACAACTCCCTTTTATATCCCCTCCCTCTCTCTTCCCCAGATTGAGGTGATGGTGTCTGGCTCCAGGAATGGGGGAAGTCCGTCTTTGAGTGAAGGGGCGTCTGTGACAGGTGCATCTCCTGGCGCAGGGGTGGGGCAGGGCCCGGTGCTGCAGTTCTTCACCAAGCTGAGGCGCCACGCCAGCCTAGAGGGAGCCAGTCCATACTTCAAGATCAACAAGTGGAAGCTAGACAGCAGCCAGCGGGCCTCCAGTCTGGACACCAGAGGTACAGGACACTTGACTTTTAATATCTATTATTATGTTATGATGATATGCTTATGTACATTTACATTTAAGTCATTTAGCAGACGCTCTTATCCAGAGCGACTTACAAATTGGTGCATTCACCTTATGTCAACCAGTGGAACAGTCACTTTACAATAGTGCATCTAAATCTTAAAGGGGGGGGGGGGGTGAGAAGGATTACTTATCCTATCCTAGGTATTCCTTAAAGAGGTGGGGTTTCAGGTGTCTCCGGAAGGTGGTGATTGACTCCGCTGTCCTGGCGTCGTGAGGGAGTTTGTTCCACCATTGGGGGGGCCAGAGCAGCAAACAGTTTTGACTGGGCTGAGCGGGAACTGTACAGATGTACAGATTGATGGAGCATCAGCTTGGATTTACATGATCGTTTGTTTTTTGGATTTAGTGTACAAATTCTATTTCTATCTGGGCCTGGTTTAACAAAAGCATCTTAAGGCTAAGTTCATCATTAGAACCACAATGAACTTAGCCTTAAGATGCTTTTGGGAAACTGGCTCCTGTTCCCTTGTGGAAAAAGACAATGCCTCTTAAGAATGAGGTCCCACTTTAAGAGGATTCACCGGACTGGCAAGGTGCATAGTGCACAATAACACACAAACATGTACACAGGGCTCTCACACTGTGCTCACACTCTAACAGATGGCTTTATGACGTAGGGCTCTTCTCTTCCAAGGCATTGTGAGTCTAACTGAAGCCACCCCACAGATCCCCTCATACACAAACACACATTCCACTCCCTTTCCCACTTCCCCTATACTCAGGGAACAACAGAGCACACAGGACTAACACCCCCAAAATATCTCAAAGCCTGCTGGGATCTCTTCATGACATCATTGTGACACATATATCATCTCCAGATCAATTTTTTAATGCTGTCTTCAGATATGCTGAACATTCACTATGGTGAATGTTTGTGCCAACGTAATTTTCCATCCCATGTCCCTCTGTACCGTCGGACTAATGTCTAAGGTCCTCTGTCTCTGTGTGTCAGGGTCCCCTAAGAGGAGACAGTTCCAGCGGCAGCGCGCTGCCAGCGAGAGCATGGACCAGGAGGATAGCGATGCCCACCACATTGACCTCATCCAGTACATTGCCAGGACCCAGGACGCCACCTATCACCCCTGCCGCCCCTCCGCCTCGTCCTGCCTCCTGCCACACTCCTCCCCCTCCACGCCACCACCCTCCCTCGGCAGGTATCTTTAATTCCCTCGCCATCCTTCCACCCCACTGCTTTGCCTCCATCACTACGGTAGATAGTGCCTCTCTCCTTAACGGTAGAATTAGTCACAGTTGCCTCTAGATACTGATAGGTCAGTTTTGCATATTTTTGGGGGATAGTAAGCTGATCCTAGATCTGTGCCTACCGGCAACTTTTACCAACAGCTGCTTAACAAGCTAGCCCATTCCATCGTTGACGCAGAGTGATGTCATGGACAGGAATAGTTGTCAGGGTCAATGACTACGTTTCAACTCATAAAAGGCACACCCTCGTCTGCTTACCCTCACTTATGCCCTTGGGGGAATCCCCGCGGCCATATTTGTTGTCGGTCCAAATGATTAGCCAAACAAGGGAAGTTTGCAACGTAAAGCCCTCAGCCCTTGTTTTTAATGGAGTTTGCGAATGTACAATTACGTTCACTTTGGGGCCTGAAACGCCTCATAATTCAATTTGCGATGATTGTACATCCTCTATGAAAAGTCGGTCAACTTAAAACCTTAACGTCAATATGGAGTCAACATACAAGTGTAGGTAAAAACAAATGTAAATAAGTTAAATTGTGCTACTAATGCACATGACGGCACAAACACGTCTTGTAAAAGTAATGATGTTTTGTTTGGTTAGCTTTCGGAAATTGTACGAATAAAACATTTTCCTCTTAAATAACCGTGACCAGTAAGATCACAATGTAGGGAAATTTAACACATTTGCAAAGCACATGACATTGGTGCATTGCAATTCAGTGGTTCGTGGAAAACATGCTAATACCATTTCAAGTCATGGTGACCACTTGTAATCACAGCGGCTGCAAACATCAGACATCAGATGTGTGTATGGGCATCATGAGAGTGCTCTGTGACTGACTCTTGTACTGTGTGTGTGTGTGCGCCTGTCTTCGTACTTGTGTGTGTCACCACAGGTTAGAGGTGGAGGTGGTGGTGGAACCCAGCTGCAGCAGGGGCCAGGGGGTGGAGGTGATCGGCTTGTCCCCGGAGCCCCAGGACGAGGCAGCGAGCCTGGGGTACTGTAGACCGGAAAACTCGGCATCAGACCACCAGGCCCTGTACAGAGACATCTGGTCACTCCGGGCCTCCCTGGAGCAGTATGGCTCCTCAGACCAGATCAACGACAGGGACTCTGTCCGCAGCGATGCTGACAGTGTCTGCTCTCTGAGGGGGCCGACCAAGAGGGGGGGGCTAACCAGTTACCTCTCCCAGGACATCGGGGATGGGCCCGAGGGGGATGTGGAGCTGCCCATGGATGAAGGGATGGGAGAGAAGGAGAAAGGGGGGAAGCAGGACAGTGTGGAGTCAGAGAGGGGCAGTGATGGGGAGTCAGGGAACCGTAAGTTAATGCAGATGGACAGTGGCTATACGTCTATAGAGGCTCCATCACGGGCGCCAGAGGAGCTGAGACTGTTTGGCAGTAGTGGCAGCAGTGGCAGTACAGACAGGTCTGCCCTGGAGAAGAGACACTACTTCACCAGTGCAGGGGGCACTGGCACGGTGGTCGAGAGCTTCGAGGCCCGCATCTTCGAGGAAGAGCCAGACGAGGAGACGCCGGCGGGTGCAATGGGAGGCATGGCCATAGAAACGGCCAGGTCTCCCCTGGGCTGGTCTCCGTATGGTCAGATGTTCACCCCACGAGAGGCGCAGCCGCACCCCCAACCCCACCCCCACCCCCCCTTATCAATTCACCACCGTGACTACAGCATCGACGAGAAGACTGACGCGCTCTTCCACGAGTTTCTCCGTCACGACCCCCAGTTTGACCAGCAGGAGACGCCGAAGAAACATCGCTCGCGCATCCACCTCCGCAAGCAGTGGCAGCGCCACAAGCAGTACAGTGACCCAGGCGTTCGCTACCAGTACCACTCCTTTGAGAGGCAGCGGAACCCCCTGCGACGAGGCGATAGCGTCAACTACCCGCTGGACACAGGCTACCACAGCACGCTTCCACGCATCATCAGTGCGCCTGACGAGGAGGCCAGCGAAGGGACCCCCAGCACCCCCCAAACGCCCAAGGCTGAGGCTGTGGTGGCGGGAGGGGCAGAAGGTGCCGAGGTACAGGAAGGAGACAGGAGAGCGAGTCCCGGCAGTAGCACCGTGACCATCACAGACGACAAAGGGATGGCGTCCTGTTCCCCTCCCCCGGAGAGAGAGGGTCTGCTATGGGAGCAGCCCGACCCCCAGGAGGACACTAGGCAGGCAGAACACCCCCCTGAGCCAACTGACGAGCCTCCCCAGCCCCCTGACAAGGGCTACGGCCCACAGACCATCACAGCCGAGCTGACGGACAAGCTGAGCGCCACCCTGGACGAGCGTCTGTACACGGGCCTGCGACGGACAAAGAACCCGGCGGAGGTAACTGAGTGTGTGGTGACAGTCACTCACGCCTCCCCCGACCACAGCCCAGTGTAGCATGTCTCCACTCCTCCCTGATCTTTGTGTTTGATTTGATTTCAGTCTGCGCCAGGTAACTGCGATGTCTCTGTATCTGTCTGAATTAGCATGTTCCAGACCCGTAACATGAAAACAGGCTACACTATACAGTGTCATGTAGGCTAGCTGAAGAATCCACCCCTAGATAGTGTCTACAGTACCGTGGTGTCTCTGACTGCTATGATTCCTTTCTCCTCTGAGAGAAGTGATGATGTTAAAGGGAAACGCCACTAAAACTATCCTTTGATATTTTATTTCATTAGTCCACTGTTGATACAGTACCAAAATGTTTTGCATGTCAGCAGTCCGGTTTCCAAGATATTGGACTTTCAAAAAGCAAAGTGTCACCGGCCACGTCATCATGATGACGCTTTGCTTCTTGAAAGGCCAATAACATTTTGGGACTGTATCAACAGCTGATCAATGAAAAGAAAGTAGAATCATTGTGGATTTTCCCTTTAAGAGCCCGTATTCCCTCTGAACTAGTCTATCCACTGTGAAACCAGGTGCTATTAATCATCTAAAGATCTGGATACAAAGTTTATCTGGGCCCTATAGGCCAGTCCTGGCTGAATATCAAAATAGGTTTATCTATGTTTACATCACTTAATTTCTTACATATGTCTCTGGATATCTGTTGTCTTTGGACATTGACATATATCAAATTCTTTCTATGTGGCATTTTGACTCTTGAAGTCGTCATAATTGTTTTACAAATAATTAGGTATCCCTGATATTTTTTCGAAGCCAAAATTTGACATTGTCCACATGTTTCTCGGGACATATGAATATAGTAATCTACTACTTCAGTACCGTATTGGTCATTAATTGAAGCAATCCTGTAAATTGTAATGTATGATCGAATGCTTTCGGACAGATTTCTGTTGAATCTTGATGTAATTGAATCAGAATCTATGGTACTAGGAACAGAAAACAGTCGACCGTGGATTTGATGATGATGATGAAGATTAATTGTTTCTCATACGCTGTCATTAAATGGATATGACGAGGGCCGAGGCTCTCCTAATTTGGACACTGACTATATTACAGCATTTATATAATTACAGCCTCATCATGTCCACTCTGGATCAGAGCATTATCCTTCGTCAAATGTCCTTGTCGCTGAATGTCTGGACTCATGTTTCTATTCAAAGATGTTCTTAAAGGGGAAAATTGCTTTCCAGAAACGTTCTGGTTGTTAGGACATGTTGTTCAATGCCGTTGTATTTATTGTTGACAGATTTGATTTAAATGTGTCTATGCTCGTTTTATATTTCCTCTGCTTGTGACAATAATTGGCTTACAGGAGGCCAGGGGGAGAGTTAAATTCCAGGTTTTTGCCTAATTTCTGTGCCAGAAAAAACCTTGTCTGCAAATAGAGGGATCGCAATAGTGTTACTGACAACTCTGTTAGGAGCACATATCAAAGGCAGGCTCCTTTGGCCTCCCCCAACAGTGTTGGTTAGTGCAGGTCTATAGCTGTAACAGTTTCAATTAAGGCTTTGAATGGGGCCAATGTTGTTCTCGCAGACATTTGCGTTCATTGAATTTCTTCATACTTTCTCGTGCATGGGTTCACCAAACAGGCTTTTTTTGCTTGCTTATATTCTTTTGTTTCCCCCTCCTCCTGTGAAAGTAGACAACGCAGCAGCGACCCCCCCCCCCCCCCCCCCCCCTGGGCTATAAGGACTGCACTTCCAAACCAGAACAAATTCCACATTTTCTCCTCTGACTTCCTGTGTAGACTTTGCCACCCAATGCTGCCATTCAAGTATAACCACATTATCAGATTATGTTTTATGGGCCAAAAGAAGGCAAGGAATGGCATGCCCATTCCAGAAGTACCTTGGAAACTATTTTGCACTTAGCTGTGAAATGGCTGGGAGTGTGCTGCATCTCCCACATGCTACAGTCAGCAGCTCCGGCTCCCAGCTCTCTGACCCAAACTGTAAAAATAATCCTGTTGTTTTTACGGTAACTTACTGGCAGCCAGTTACCTGTAAGTTACTGTAATAAAAGGTACTGTATGTTACCGTAAATTCAAAATAAACTTTGGTTTAACAGTACATTACTGTAAACTTTATCCCCAGTTTCCTCAGAAGCTAGTTATTGCTTTACGTTTAGAGGAAAGTGCTGCAGGAAAAGGTGCTGAATATGGTCTCTGGCTGAGGGTGTAACACAATTAAGATTAAGATCACTTTATTGGTCAATTGGTCACAAGATCCAACCAAAATTTGACTTCTGCTTTATCCCAACCCCCCCGAAAGACAAGCATACAGATAACTGCAAAAATGATGGATTCAATGTATATTGAAAGCAGGTGCTTCCACACAGGTGTGGTTTCTGAGTTAAACGATTAACATCCAAGCATGCGTAGGGTCATTTATCAGACTTGCCTAGTTAAATAAAGGTTAAATAACAATTTAAAATAAATACATGTATAAAAGTGCTGGGGAGGCCATTATTTTGGCTACCATGGAAACGCTCCCATAGAATGACAATGCCCCATCCACAGGGCACGAGTGGTGACTGAATGGTCTGATGAGCAGGAAAACGATGTGAACCATTTGCCATGGCCATCTCAGTCACTAGATCTCAACCCAATTTAACTCTTACAGTATGGGAGATTCTGGAGCGGCGCGGGAGACAGTGTTTTCCACCACCATCAACAAAACACCAAATTATGGACTTTCTCATGGAAGAATGATGTGACATCCCTCCAAGAGTTCCAGACCCTTGTAGAATCTATGACAAGGTGCATTGAAGCTATTCTGCCTCATGGTGGCCCAACACCTTATTAAGACACTTTATGATGGTGTTTCCTATATTTTGGCAGTTACCTGTACACACACACATACATACATATACAGTGCCTTGCGAAAGTATTCGGCCCCCTTGAACTTTGCGACCTTTTGCCACATTTCAGGCTTCAAACATAAAGATATAAAACTGTATTTTTTTGAAGAAGAATCAACAACAAGTGGGACACAATAATGAAGTGGAACGACATTTATTGGATATTTCAAACTTTTTTAACAAATCAAAAACTGAAAAATTGGGCGTGCAAAATTATTCAGCCCCTTAAGTTAATACTTTGTAGCGCCACCTTTTGCTGTGATTACAGCTGTCGCTTGGGGTATGTCTCTATCAGTTTTGCACATCAAGAGACTGAATTTTTTTTCCCATTCCTCCTTGCAAAACAGCTCGAGCTCAGTGAGGTTGGATGGAGAGCATTTGTGAACAGCAGTTTTCAGTTCTTTCCACAGATTCTCGATTGGATTCAGGTCTGGACTTTGACTTGGCCATTCTAACACCTGGATATGTTTATTTTTGAACCATTCCATTGTAGATTTTGCTTTATGTTTTGGATCATTGTCTTGTTGGAAGACAAATCTCCGTCCCAGTCTCAGGTCTTTTGCAGACTCCATCTCCATTTCTTCCTGTATTTGGCTCCATCCAACTTCCCATCAATTTTAACCATCTTCCCTGTCCCTGCTGAAGAAAAGCAGGCCCAAACCATGATGCTGCCACCACCATGTTTGATAGTGGGGATGGTGTGTTCAGGGTGATGAGCTGTGTTGCTTTTACGCCAAACATAACGTTTTGCATTGTTGCCAAAAAGTTCAATTTTGGTTTCATCTGACCAGAGCACCTTCTTCCACATGTTTGGTGTGTCTCCCAGGTGGCTTGTGGCAAACTTTAAACATCACTTTTTATGGATATCTTTAAGAATTGGCTTTCTTCTTGCCACTCTTCCATAAAGGCCCCAGATTTGTGCAATATACGACTGATTGTTGTCTTATGGACAGAGTCTCCCACCTCAGCTGTAGATCTCTGCAGTTCATCCAGAGTGATCATGGGCCTCTTGGCTGCATCTCTGATCAGTCTTCGCCTTGTATGAGCTGAGAGTTTAGAGGGACGGCCAGGTCTTGGTAGATTTGCAGTGGTCTGATACTCCTTCCATTTCAATATTATCGACTGCACAGTGCTCCTTGGGATGTTTAAAGCTTGGGAAATCTTTTTGTATCCAAATCCAGCTTTAAACTTCTTCACAACAGTATCTCGGACCTGCCTGGTGTGTTCCTTGTTCTTCATGATGCTCTCTGCGCTTTTAACGGACCTCTGAGACTATCACAGTGCAGGTGCATTTATACGGAGACTTGATTACACACAGGTGGATCATCATTAGTCATTTAGGTCAACATTGGATCATTCAGAGATCCTCACTGAACTTCTGGAGAGAGTTTGCTGCACTGAAAGTAAAGGGGCTGAATAATTTTGCACGCCCAATTTTTCAGTTTTTGAATTGTTAAAAAAGTTTGAAATATCCAATAAATGTCGTTCCACTTCAAGATTGTGTCCCACCTGTTGTTGATTCTTCACAAAAAAATACAGTTTTATATCTTTATGTTTGAAGCCTGAAATGTGGCAAAAGGTTGCAAAGTTCAAGGGGGCCGAATACTTTCGCAAGGCACTGTATATAGATAGATAGATAGATACAGTATATATATATATATACACACACCGGTTGGAGCAGGGGGCTGCCACACTGGGCACCTGTGGAGCAGTTGTTGTGGGGGAGTTAAGTCCCTTGCTCAAGGGCACAACAACAGGCAATGGCATCTAGGATTTGATATTAGCAACCCTCCAGTTGCCAGCTCCAGTCCTGACAGATTTTTCCCAGCAGACCTGGGACTCAAACTGGCAACCCTCCGGATGCTGGCTCGCCTCTCTAACTGCTAGGCTACCTGCCATTGCAATAAAGATAGACGTTTCTGTAATTGGGAAAGAGGGAGATATTTCTAGCTGTCATTTCCCTATGTTTGGGTGTGATTGTGCTACTTCACAGCCCTGGGGAATCAGATCTGTTTCCTCTAACATGGAGATCAGACAGCTCCTTGTTATAGCAGAGTGGACTCACAGGCAGAAGGCACCTTCCCTCATTAGACAAAGAATGGTCAAGATGAAAGGTGGTGAGAGGGCTTGAATTTGTCTTCTAGTGTGGAGAGGCTAGTGATATCCTTCCTTTCTGTCTCCTTCACTTAGCCCACACATCAGTGCACATTACGTCACCATGGGAAACCCAGGGGCTTCACATGTTTCAGCACCATATTGTGTTATTACCAGGTGCCTTTATGGAGGTGTTGGAACATCATCAAGGAAGGAAAAAGACTGATCCTTCAGCCAGTCATCTTAGGAACAAACAAGATCAGATGCCTTTGAGGTTACTGGTTACTTAACATTTTCTGATTATTGTCAGAAATTAGAGGAATAGTGCATCATTTCTGCCATTTAGTTGAATTGATGGAAGAAAGGGGGTGATAACACCAACTTAATGAAAAAGTCTAGAGGGGTGAACAAATTAGTACATTTGTACAAAAAGTTACTTTGTTGTGAGATACAAGGACAATGTTGGAGGAGCTAATGTAGTCTATGTCTTTTATTAGGTGTAGACGTAACTGGGGACACTGGTCAAATACTTTTTGTATATGAACAAGTAGCCTGTCCAATGCATTGATGCATTACGGTGCATAGGTTTGCATGACAATTAACCATTTTAATACGTATCTCCATGTTTCTCAGAACTACTGTACCAAATGATTCCATGGTTGTTGGTCGACACTTTTGAGGCAGAACATAGACATTTAAATCAGCACTGGTACTTCTAGAGGTTTTGTATTCTATGACATTTACCTTTGTTTAGGAGTCATGCAATGCTAACTGATAAGCTATGATTGTGAGATTTATTTCCATGAAAGAAAAATATATATATATTTATGTATTCCTGCTTGTTTAGTTATTACTGCTCAATTTCTCAAAGAACTAGTTCAAAAAAGTAGAGCTTTATAAACAACTTAGCCTTTGTTGACCCCTACCTATTTGAGCCTTGAGGGACCAAACAATTGAAAATGTTATTTTGGGGTTTTCCAATCAGTAAATAAATGAATGAAGCATTAATGATTGTGGTTTGTCTCATTTCAACCTTTAATGGTACTCAGAGGAAAAGGAGGAGGAGGATGAGAAGAGGAGTAAGGCACGGTGACTACAAGTCTTTCCTCCAACCTCCCTCACTTCTCTCTCCCATCTTTCCTTCCCACTCCAGTGTGTTGTTCCCTCCAGGTGTTGAGGGTCGACACATGTTGTTACTTTAAAGACTTATTCTAAAATGGATTCAATTATCATGTTCTCATCAATCTACACACAATACCCCATAATAACAAAGAGAAAACAGGTTTAGAGAAATTTCAGCTAATTTAAAAAACAGAAATACCTTATTTACGTAAGTATTCAGACCCTTTGCTATGAGTCTTGAGCTCAGGTGGATCCTGTTTCCATTGATCATCCATTGAGATATTTCTACAACTTGGGAGTCCACCTGTGGTAAATTCAATTGATTTGACATGATTTGGAAAGGCACACACCTGTCTATATAAGGTCCCACAGTTGACAGTGTGTGTCAGAGCGAAAACCAAGCCATGAGGTCGAATTGTCCATAGAGCTCCGAGACAGGACTGTGTCGAGGTACAGATCTGGGTCCCCAAGAACACAGGTACAGATCTGCAACGTTCAAGGTCCCCAAGAACACAGTGGCCTCCATCATTCTTAAATGGAAGGAGTTTGGAACCACCAAGACTCTTCCTAGAGCTGGCCGCCAGGCCTAACTGAGAAATCGGGGGAGAAGGACCTTGGTCAGGGAGGTGACCAAGAACCCGATGGTCACTCTGATAGAACTCCAGAGTTCCTCTGTGGAGATGGGAGAACCTTCCAGAAGGACAACCATCTCTGCAGCATTCCAACAATCAGGCCTTTATGGTAGAGTTGCCAGACAGAAGCCACTCCTCAGTAAAATGCACATGACAGCCTGCTTGGAGATTGCCAAAAGGCACCTAAAGGACTCTCAGACCATGAGAAACAAGATTCTCTGGTCTGATGAAACCATGATACAGAGTACAGAGATCCTTGATGAGAACCTATTCCAGAGTGCTCAGGACCTCAGACTGGGGCGAAGGTTCACCGTCCAACAGGACAATGACCCTAAGCACACAGCCAAGACAATGCAGAAGTGGATTCAGGACAAGTCTCTGAATGTCCTTGAGTGGCCCAGCCAGAGCCTGGACTTCAACCCGACCGAACATCTCTGGAGAGACCTTAAAATAGCTGTGCAGCGACGCTCCCCATCCAACCTTCCAGAGCTTGAGAGGATCTGCAGAGAACAATGGGAGAAACTCCCCAAATACAGGGCTGCCAAGCTTGTAGCGTCATACCCAAGAAGACTTGAGGCTGTAATCGCTGCCAAAGGTGCAAAGTACTGAGTAAAGGGTCTGAATACTTATGTAAATGTGTTATTTCAGTTTTTTATACATTTGCAAAAATGTCTAAACCTGTTATTGGTTTGTCATTATGGGGTATTGTGTGTAGATTGATGAGGGGAAAAAAACAATTTAATACATTTTAGAATAAGAGTAACGTAACAAAATGTGGAAAAAGTCAAGGGGTCTGAAAACTTTCCGAATGCACTGTATACACCAGAGCCAAAGCACATCAATTAATGATGATTCCACAGTGATAAGGATTCCCAGTCTATAGCAGAGGGGAGGGAAAGTATGGAGGCAGTCTCAGCCTTCATGGCTGAGATTACACAGGCAATCAAATTCAGATATTTCTTCACTAATTGGTCTTTTAACCAATCAGATCAGCTCTGGAAAAAAGCTGTTGTGAAAACATCTGATGTGATTGGTCAAAAGACCAATTAGTGGAAACAAATTGGGCTGCTTGTGTAAACCCAGCCCATAAGAACCTTATCACTTAGCCAACATCAGCAAATATGACAGAATGATAAATGCCAGCATTCCATCAGATTCCCTGATAGGTTATTTTAATCATTGGAGTAAATGTTAGTCACATTATCACTATAATAAATAATAAACCACTAGCACTAGGGTTACTAAACTACTGGTAATTTACCAAATGTTACCAGAATCTTCAGTAATTAATAGAATCTATGGTAACTTTTAAAACATGTATTCATATATACTATTCATTTATTATATCTGTTTATATTGTCCATGAGTTTCTAGTAGATAAACCATACTGTATGATTTAAGAAAAATAGCCAAATTAATTTAAAAAGCATCTAATCAACAATGGCATTATTTAAAATTAACTCTGGAACTCTTGCAACAATTGACTTTTTTCACAACTGCCACCAATTTGGCGCCAAAACATTTCAAACAAAACCATATTTCTATAAATAAATAAATAAATGTGCACAAAAAAAAGGATATTTCATGCTGAGAGACCCTCATATTTAAACACCAATGGTATTCACTAAGTTGATTATTTATATTTAGGATAATATTTTACAGCTTTGTCATTCTGTTTTATTTTAGAATAATTTTCTAAGATTATTCGATCCCCGGGACCACCCATACGTAGAATGTATGCACACATGACTGTAAGTCGCTTTGGATAAAAGCGTCTGCTAAATGGCATATATTATTATTATTATTATATAGTCTGCTAGAGCCACAGAAGGCCAGAGATAGTTACACCACACCTGTTATAATCTGAAGAACCCAAAAAGGCCACTAGATGTCATCCGATAAAATTCCCCAAAAACTTTAAAGTTACCAAAATGATGGTCATTTACTGGTAAACTTAGAAATATTTTAGTAATAAACCCTCCCTTTGCAACCCTAGATTAGCACTAATGTGTGGATTTACTTACCACCCTACAGCAAAGCTATAACTTCTGTTCTTTCTATTTTGCTCTTGGTTTTATGAAAAATCTACTGTTGCATAGTTTGAGAAGCATGTTGGGTCTGTGTGAAGATTCCTCTTTTGTGCTCCAGTTCAGGATAAAGTAACACCCTGGATCAATACCTTGGCCAGGCCAGCTCTACTAAAACAAGCCCGTCACAGCAGGAGCCACATATTATCTTATCAAAGCAGGCTGCAGCAAACCCTCCCACCAGCCAATAGACCAGTAAGAATAATACATCAAAGTCAAGGTAAAGTGATCTGCAGTACAGTGCTGTGGCTCTAAAGCAGCCTGCAGGGTTGACTGCAACAGAAACTCATGTAACCAATTACAGCTGTTCTTTAAAGAAGCTGGAGAAGTGAAAAGCAGACCAAATTAATTTATGTCAGTGAAATGTCATACGGTTTGTAATCTCGCCCATCAGTCAGCTCTCTTTCTCTCTCTCTGAACCTAGAAATTGAGCATGGGGACGAGGTTCTAAAGTTTCAAACTGCCTATTGTTTGATTGACCAGATACATTTATAATGCAGCCACAAATAAAGAGAAATCACTGAAGAAACACAGCTGGTGAGGTTGGGGTGCGTTTTATATAAATAATAATGAAAAACATATTGTGGGGAATAAAAACCTGAAACAAAACCCAGACCCAAAATTAAAAACCAAGCCAAGACATTCCTGAATAGTTATGTATGCTTGGCGTATCTATAGATCCCTTTCTTTTCGCCTGCATGGCATGCAGTTTATGCATTTTATATAAATGATCATTATTCTTACCAATAATGTAATTTATTGAAATGATCAATGTCATTCAATGCACACCACGATGTGCACTTTAATACAGAGTAACTGTAGGATAAACAGTGTAGTAGTCTAAAACGAGCTACATTAATACAGAGTAACTGTAGGATAAACAGTGTAGTAGTCTAAAACGAGCTACATTAATACAGAGTAACTGTAGGATAAACAGTGTAGTAGTCCGAGCTACATTAATACAGAGTAACTGTAGGATAAACAGTGTAGAAGTCTAAAACGAGCTACATTAATACAGAGTAACTGTAGGATACACAGTGTAGTAGTCTAAAACGAGCTACATTAATCCTAGTCCTAGTCCTCCTACCCTCTTCTTCATTTCTTTCTGGTGTTTCACTCTTGGATCATCATCATCGTTTTGTTTTCAGTCTTCAGACAGGCAGATCAAGTGAAACAAACCATTGTAGTGCAGCATGTCCTGCTATCGCATCCTGTAGGCCAGGCTGTCAAAACATTCATCTCCCCAACATCAGGAGCAGGGAATTAGAGACCTACGAGGGAACCAAAACACACAATTAGCTCAAGACTTTTACAGTATTACACAGTCAGTCATTTAACATTTACACAATACAGTTAGTGATGTCTGAATAATGGTAATAGTATTACAGTCTATGACACCAATGGAACCAAGGTTTTATGTATAGTGTCCTGCATCTGTATCTGTCCAGACATTCAGTTGGCGCTGTAATCCTCCCTGTGGCCACTCTCAGTGAGTGGGATGCCGCCCACACAGAATCAGCCAGCGTGACACGCAGAGACAGATGTGGAGGATTTCCCTCTGTGAACCAACCAGGCAGCAGGCTGTTACTGCTGGAATCTGCTGGACATTATGTCAGACAGCAGGCTGTTACAGCTGGAATCTGCTGGACATTCTGTCAGACAGCAGGCTGTTACAGCTGGAATCTGCTGGACATTCTGTCAGACAGCAGGCTGTTACAGCTGGAATCTGCTGGACATTCTGTCAGACAGCAGGCTGTTACAGCTGGAATCTGCTGGACATTCTGTCAGGCAGCAGGATGTTACAGCTGGACTTTCTGTCAGACAGCAGGCTGTTACAGCTGGAATCTGCTGGACATTCTGTCAGACAGCAGGCTGTTACAGCTGGAATCTGCTGGACATTCTGTCAGACAGCAAGCTGTTACAGCTGGAATCTGCTGGACATTCTGTCAGACAGCAGGCTGTTACAGCTGGAATCTGCTGGACATTCTGTCAGACAGCAGGCAATTACTGCTGGAATCTGCTGGACATTCTGTCAGACAGCAGGCTGTTACAGCTGGAATCTGCTGGACATTCTGTCAGACAGCAGGCTGTTACAGCTGGAATCTGCTGGACATTCTGTCAGACAGCAGGCTGTTACAGCTGGAATCTGCTGGACATTCTGTCAGACAGCAGGCTCCAGACTGCAGCCAGGACCTCGATCAGTCCGACTTTTACCAAACACAATATCCTGTCCAGTCCACTACGCCCAGTCTCAGCCGGGCTTGTGAGTCATTCATTGCACAAACTAATATAGATTGGATGGTGTCCCCCTCCTCCCCCACCACCACGTCCTCCATTCCACCCTTCTCTCCCTTATTGTGAAAAGGCTTCTCAGTATTCACGGATGTCTCTGGGATGATGCTGTGGAGGAGTGATCACCCTCTCCCCCTCGGCAGACTGCGTGGGAGAAGCCTGCATGCCGATGACTCAGAAAGGATGCCGCTTGGCTCGTTGCTGCTATTGGACAGCTATTCCATTTCTCACTGATTAGCTGTGGTCCCAGATCCATCCATGTGACTGACGGCATAAAAACAAGTTGGAGATGATGTCATCTTATCGGTCACACTCAATTACATACAGTACTGTAGATGATGTGGCATTTCAAATATGACAATACAATTAGTTCTCCGGACTATTTTATTTTAACTCATTATTTTGAACAAATTGTCAGACAAATAGTTTTTGTTCATATAGTACCATCACAATGTTGTAAACTATGATAAAATGGCCAAAAACATGTGGGTTAGGAAGGAATATTGTTAGTATCAGAAGTAATTCTTCAATCAACATCAGAATCCCCTATTGGCTCGGGAGGTGGTGTGAGGGTATTTGTGTTGGAACACAAAGCATTTGTACGATCCTGTTAACCAGGAAGGAGTACAGCAGCACATTTGATGGGATCCTTAATTTCTCCTTCAGAAAGAGGAATGTGAGGCGTGAGGCAGGGGGAGCTTTTTAAAGAGTCAGAGCGCGTACTCAGGAATGACTCACAGAAAGAGACTGAGGGAGAGAAAGAAAGGAGTGAGAGAGGAAGAAAGAGAGGAACCCATATGAATAAGCAGGTGCCACAGGGGGAGCGCGGAGAGAGGGAAAGAGAAAAACAAAAAGGGCCGACAGAGAGAAAAATATATAGAAAAAGAGGGAGAAGAGAAAACACTCAAAAAAGCTGATTATGCTGCATCTCCCTTCCACGCAGTCTGCCCACACACTCCTCCTCTCCTCCTCTCCATCCATACAGAGCATCAGCGTCAGTCAGGGCTCTTCCTGCCTCCCCCACCCCTCTCAGCACCCTAAACTGCGTCATCCAGCCCCCATCCAGGCTCTCCACCAAACCAGCCTGCCTCTCCTCTTCTCTCTCTCCCTGGAGACACCCAGGCAGCACCACTCCACTGTTCTATTTGGCTCCATAATTACACTCAGACTCTTCTGGCCTGTTGTTTACATACAGAGTGTCTCAGAAGAAAGAAATCAAGGCACTGATGAATAATTACTCCAGGTAGACGAAATCAGAATCTTATTTCCCTGATATGTTGGGTGGGGGCATACATTTTCAATTAGCTGTACGTTTCAGTAGGGGATCAAGGGATCAGTTCATCCTTTTATTTGTATTTATTAAGGATCTCAGAGAAGAGAACATCTCAGATAAGACAACATTTTAGTTGGATTAAGTAGCATTATCATCTTAAAGTCACAGGATCAGCCCCAAAGGGTGTCTCCATACACTTAAGTAATAAAGCACGAGGGGGTGTGGAGTATGGCCAATATACCACGGCTAAGGGCTGTTCTTATTCACAACACAGAGTGAGTGGATATATTGGCCATATACCACAAACCCCCAAGGTGCCTTATTGCTATTATAAACTGGTTACCAATGTAATTAGAGCAGTAACAATAAATGTTTTGTCACACCTGTGGTATACACTCTGATATACCACGGTTGTCAACCAATCAGCATTCAGGGCTCGAACCACCCAATTTATAATTAGATGTAGACCACAACATTGTACAGGTGTCCTGTATGACTACTCCTTCTCTTCACCTGTCCAGTGTGTGTTCAGGGTTTGGGGACTCGGGGGCTGCTCTCACTGCTGCTTACAGTTGGACAGCTTGCGGATGCGGCTGTAGGTGGACACTCCTTTGCGTGAGGGGTTGGAGGAGGAGCTGGAGAGGCGTTCTGATCGGGACCTGGTTTTGCTGGTGGTTGAGTAGTGGTCCTGGTCTGTTTCTGTGTCTGTGCCGTTCACACACAGGGTCCTGAGCCACAGCCCCGGCCCCACACATCCCACCTGGTACCCGTTCTGCTCCAGCCCGTCCTCATGCACCCATCCTGGGGAGAAGACACAGAGAGGCAGGGGTTAGAGGTCAGCGGTCTGAGATGGCTCACTAGAGAAACATACAGTATGCTGTCAGCCATCTTGTTAGACTCCAGGTAGAAATCGGCTTTATGCACAAATCTAGGATCAGCTTACCATTAGGAGGAAATGACAAATTGACATTAGATCTGTGTCAGACACTGTAAGTGTCTAGTAGGATGAACTTTTTCCTTCTCACCTCCACAAACTGTTAGAAACAGGTCAGAGTAATCAAGATAATGAGGGAGGTGAGCACAGAGCAGCTTTGAACAACAGTTTGTAGACAGACAGAAAGTGCTGGGAGACTTGCTAAATGTAGGCCTATTTTTACTGTGTGCTTTTACAAAATGTAGGCTTATTTTTACTGTGTGCTTTTACAAAATGTAGGCTTATTTTTACTGTGTGCTTTTACAAAATGTAGGCTTATTTTTTAACTTGTGCCTCTGTGGTTTGCATTTTTACAGAGATGGTTGATGACAGGCGCTTTTGACTGACTGGCTAATTTCTAAGATTCTTTTATTAGGACATTTTGCATAGAAATCTAACTCTGCAATTCACAAACAAGAAAAAGCACATTCACACATTAACTGCTGATGAAAATTTAAATGTCTCGCCTACAGAGAATATATTTAATTTCAAAGTGTTTCATGCTATTTCTGTGCTCTTCACTGTGTGAAAGCACAACCCAAAACAGCCTGCTTCATTTACAGCTGATATAGTTCTTCTGCTATCTACATATAGCAAACCGTATTCCCACTAGCACAGAGCACAGCTATCTACATATAGCAAACAGTATTCCCACTAGCACAGAGCACAGCTATCTACATATAGCAAACAGTATTCCCACTAGCACAGAGCACAGCTATCTACATATAGCAAACCGTATTCCCACTAGTAAAGAGCACAGCTATCTACATATAGCAAACCGTATTCCCACTAGCACAGAGCACAGCTATCTACATATAGCAAACCGTATTCCCACTAGCACAGAGCACAGCTATCTACATATAGCAAACCGTATTCCCACTAGTAAAGAGCACAGCTATCTACATATAGCAAACAGTATTCCCACTAGCACAGAGCACAGCTATCTACATATAGCAAACAGTATTCCCACTAGCACAGAGCACAGCTATCTACATATAGTAAACCGTATTCCCACTAGCACAGAGCACAGCTATCTACATATAGCAAACAGTATTCCCACTAGCACAGAGATCTACATATAGCAAACAGTATTCCCACTAGCACATAACACAGCTATCTACATATAGCAAACAGTATTCCCACTAGTAAAGAGCACAGCTATCTACATATAGCAAACAGTATTCCCACTAGCACATAACACAGCTATCTACATATAGCAAACAGTATTCCCACTAGCACAGAGCACAGCTATCTACAAATAGCAAACAGTATTCCCACTAGCACAGAGCACATCTCTGTACATATAGCAAACAGTATTCCCACTAGCACAGAGCACAGCTATCTACATATAGCAAACAATATTCCCACTAGCACAGAGCACAGCTATCTACATATAGCAAACAGTTTTCCCACTAGCACAGAGCACAGCTATCTACATATAGCAAACCGTATTCCCACTAGCACAGAGCACAGCTATCTACATATAGCAAACAGTATTCCCACTAGCACAGAGCACAGCTATCTACATATAGCAAACTGTATTCCCACTAGTAAAGAGCACAGCTATCTACATATAGCAAACCGTATTCCCACTAGCACAGAGCACAGTTATCTACATATAGCAAACAGTATTCCCACTAGCACAGAGCACAGCTATCTACATATAGCAAACCGTATTCCCACTAGTAAAGAGCACAGCTATCTACATATAGCAAACCGTATTCCCACTAGCACAGAGCACAGCTATCTACATATAGCAAACCGTATTCCCACTAGCACAGAGCACAGCTATCTACATATAGCAAACCGTATTCCCACTAGTAAAGAGCACAGCTATCTACATATAGCAAACAGTATTCCCACTAGCACAGAGCACAGCTATCTACATATAGTAAACCGTATTCCCACTAGCACAGAGCACAGCTATCTACATATAGCAAACAGTATTCCCACTAGCACAGAGATCTACATATAGCAAACAGTATTCCCACTAGCACATAACACAGCTATCTACATATAGCAAACAGTATTCCCACTAGCACAGAGCACAGCTATCTACAAATAGCAAACAGTATTCCCACTAGCACAGAGCACATCTCTGTACATATAGCAAACAGTATTCCCACTAGCACAGAGCACAGCTATCTACATATAGCAAACAATATTCCCACTAGCACAGAGCACAGCTATCTACATATAGCAAACAGTTTTCCCACTAGCACAGAGCACAGCTATCTACATATAGCAAACCGTATTCCCACTAGCACAGAGCACAGCTATCTACATATAGCAAACAGTTTTCCCACTAGCACAGAGCACAGCTATCTACATATAGCAAACCGTATTCCCACTAGCACAGAGCACAGCTATCTACATATAGCAAACAGTATTCCCACTAGCACAGAGCACAGCTATCTACATATAGCAAACAGTATTCCCACTAGCACAGAGCACAGCTATCTACATATAGCAAACAGTATTCCCACTAGCACAGAGCACAGCTATCTACATATAGCAAACATCATTCTCACTAGCACAGAGCACAGCTATCTACATATAGCAAACAGTATTCCCACTAGTAAAGAGCACAGCTATCTACATATAGCAAACAGTATTCTCACTAGCACAGACCACAGCTATCTACATATAGCAAACAGTATTCCCACTAGCACAGAGCACAGCTATCTACATATAGCAAACAGTATTCTCACTAGCACAGAGCACAGCTATCTACATATAGCAAACAGTATTCCCACTAGTAAAGAGCACAGCTATCTACATATAGCAAACAGTATTCTCACTAGCACAGAGCACAGCTATCTACATATAGCAAACAGTATTCCCACTAGTAAAGAGCACAGCTATCTACATATAGCAAACAGTATTCCCACTAGCACAGAGCACAGCTTTCTACATATAGCAAACCATATTCCCAGTAGCACAGAGCACAGCTATCTACATATAGCAAACAGTATTCCCACTAGCACAGAGCACAGCTATCTACATATAGCAAACAGTATTCCCACTAGTAAAGAGCACAGCTATCTACATATAGCAAACAGTATTCCCACTAGTAAAGAGCACAGCTATCTACATATAGCAAACAGTATTCCCACTAGTAAAGAGCACAGCTATCTACATATAGCAAACAGTATTCCCACTAGTAAAGAGCACAGCTATCTACATATAGCAAACAGTATTCCCACTAGTAAAGAGCACAGCTATCTACATATAGCAAACAGTATTCAAAATCAAATCAAATTTATTTATAGAGCCCTTCGTACATCAGCTGATATCTCAAAGTGCTGTACAGAAACCCAGCCTAAAACCCCAAACAGCAAACAATGCAGGTGTAAAAGCACGGTGGCTAGGAAAAACTCCCTAGAAAGGCCAAAACCTAGGAAGAAACCTAGAGAGGAACCGGGCTATGTGGGGTGGCCAGTCCTCTTCTGGCTGTGCCGGGTAGAGATTATAACAGAACATGACCAAGATGTTCAAATGTTCATAAATGACCAGCATGGTCAAATAATAATAAGGCAGAACAGTTGAAACGGGAGCAGCAGCACAGTCAGGTGGACTGGGGACAGCAAGGAGCCATCATGTCAGGTAGTCCTGGGGCACGGTCCTAGGGCTCAGGTCCTCCGAGAGAGAGAAAGAAAGAGAGAATTAGAGAGAGCATATGTGGGGTGGCCAGTCCTCTTCTGGCTGTGCCGGGTGGAGATTATAACAGAACGTGGCCAAGATGTTCAAATGTTCATAAATGACCAGCATGGTTGAATAATAGTAAGGCAGAACAGTTGAAACTGGAGCAGGAGCATGGCCAGGTGGACTGGGGACAGCAAGGAGTCCTCATGTCAGGTAGTCCTGGGACATGGTCCTAGGGCCCAGGCCAGTTGAAACTGGAGCAGCAGCATGGCCAGGTGGACTGGGGACAGCAAGGAGTCATCATGTCAGGTAGTCCTGGGGCATGGTCCTAGGGCTCAGGTCCTCCGAGAGAGAGAAAGAAAGAGAGAAGGAGAGAATTAGAGAACGCACACTTAGATTCACACAGGACACCTGAATAGGACAGGAGAAGTACTCCAGATAAACAAACTGACCCTAGCCCCCCGACACATAAACTACTGCAGCATAAATACTGGAGGCTGAGACAGGAGGGGTCAGGAGACACTGTGGCCCCATCCGAGGACACCCCCGGACAGGGCCAAACAGGAAGGATATTCCCGCTAGTAAAGAGCACAGCTATCTACATATAGCAAACAGTATTCCCACTAGCACAGAGCACAGCTATCTACATATAGCAAACAGTATTCCCACTAGCACAGAACACAGCTATCTACATATAGCAAACAGTATTCCCACTAGCACAGAACACAGCTATCTACATATAGCAAACAGTATTCCCACTAGTAAAGAGCACAGCTATCTACATATAGCAAACAGTATTCCCACTAGCACAGAGCACAGCTATCTACATATAGCAAACAGTATTCCCACTAGCACAGAGCACAGCTATCTACATATAGCAAACAGTATTCTCACTAGCACAGAGCACAGCTATCTACATATAGCAAACGGTATTCCCACTAGCACAGAGCACAGCTATCTACATATAGCAAACCGTATTCCCACTAGCACAGAGCACAGCTATCTACATACAGGGCCAGTTTCCCCAGACACAGATTGACACTAGTCCTAAACTAAAAATCATGTTCAATTGAGATTCTTAATTGAAAATGTGTTTTTTTGTCCAAGACTAGACTTCTGTGTCCCAGTAAACCGTCCCCTATTGTAGAGTAGCTGATTCAAACTGAAGTTGTTCAACAACAGAACTTCAGACAGGAAACCCACATATTAGATGACAACACATGTGGTCTTGGCATTAGGCTCTGCTCCTTCAGGGGAGCTCAATCAATTATTACCATTATTAATCAACTACAGGCAGTGATATATATACAGTGCCTTGCAAAAGTATTTGGCCCCCTTGAACTTTGCGACCTTTTGCCACATTTCAGGCTTCAAAGATAAAGATATAAAACTGTATTTTTTGTGTGAAGAATCAACAACAAGTGGGACACAATCATGAAGTAGAACGACATTTATTGGATATTTCAAACTTTTTTAACAAATCAAAAACTGAAAAATTGGGCGTGCAAAATTATTCAGCCCCTTTACTTTCAGTGCAGCAAACTCTCTCCAGAAGTTCAGTGAGGATCTCTGAATGATCCAATGTTGACCTAAATGACTAATGATGATAAATACAATCCACCTGTGTGTAATCAAGTCTCCGTATAAATGCACCTGCACTGTGATAGTCTCAGAGGTCCGTTAAAAGCGCAAAGAGCATCATGAAGAACAAGGAACACACCAGGCAGGTCCGAGATACTGTTGTGAAGAAGTTTAAAGCCGGATTTGGATGCAAAAAGATTTCCCAAGCTTTAAACATCCCAAGGAGCACTGTGCAAGCGATAATATTGAAATGGAAAGAGTATCAGACCACTGCAAATCTACCAAGACCTGGCCGTCCCTCTAAACTTTCAGCTCATACAAGGAGAAGACTGATCAGACATGCAGCCAAGAGGCCCATGATCACTCTGGATGAACTGCAGAGATCTACAGCTGAGGTGGGAGACTCTGTCCATAGGACAACAATCAATCGTATATTGCACAAATCTGGCATTTATGGAAGAGTGGCAAGAAGAAAGCCATTTCTTAAAGATATCCATAAAAAGTGTCGTTTAAAGTTTGCCACAAGCCACCTGGGAGACACACCGAACATGTGGAAAAAGGTGCTATGGTCAGATGAAACCAAAATTGAACTTTTTGGCAACAATGCAAAACGTTATGTTTGGCGTAAAAGCAACACCCTGAACACACCATCACCACTGTCAAACATGGTGGTGGCAGCATCATGGTTTGGGCCTGCTTTTCTTCAGCAGGGACAGGGAATATGGTTAAAATTGATGGGAAGATGGATGGAGCCAAATACAGGAAGAAATGGAGATGGAGTCTGCAAAAGACCTGAGACTGGGACGGAGATTTGTCTTCCAACAAGACAATGATCCAAAACATAAAGCAAAATCTACAATGGAATGGTTCAAAAATAAACATATCCAGGTGTTAGAATGGCCAAGTCAAAGTCCAGACCTGAATCCAATCGAGAATCTGTGGAAAGAACTGAACACTGCTGTTCACAAATGCTCTCCATCCAACCTCACTGAGCTCGAGCTGTTTTGCAAGGAGGAATGGGAAAAAATGTCAGTCTCTCAATGTGCAAAACTGATAGAGACATACCCCAAGCGACTTACAGCTGTAATCGCAGCAAAAGGTGGCGCCACAAAGTATTAACTTATGGGGGCTGAATAATTTTGCACGCCCAATCTTTCAGTTTTTGATTTGTCAAAAAAGTTTGAAATATCCAATAAATGTCGTTCCAATTCATGATTGTGTCCCACTTGTTGTTGATTCTTTACAAAAAAATACAGTTTTATATCTTTATGTTTGAAGCCTGAAATGTGGCAAAAGGTCGCAAAGTTCAAGGGGGCCGAATACTTTCGCAAGGCACTGTATATACCAATTCCCCTCTGAGAAGAAAAGCAGCCAAACAGGAGCAGGCTGGGGTGCAGGTGAGCTAACAGAAAACAGACTAGTATAGAGAGTAGCAGCAGTAGTTACAGCAGCAGCAATATGCAGCTGGTTTCACTTCATTATTGAGAGCAGAACATGTTACATCTGTCAGTCATCTGTTGCTTGAGGAACCAAGATTACAAAGTGTCTAACAGGTAAGTAAAATATGCCAAGTTGAAATAGGAAAATAAAACTCAAACTACATGACATTAATAATAATAAAGAGTCATGATTTTTCATGAATTGGGCAATGAGTTGGCCCTGATGTGAGCACAGGTTCATGTGAACACAGGTTCATGTGAACACAGGTTCAAAGCACCAGATGACTAAAGCCACACTCATAACGACAATCATCCCCACAATTAACCAAAATGTACATCCGCACATTATTAGACTTGTTCAATCAGAAATCCAAGCGCTCTGGGCATTCTCAGCAAATGAAGACCAGCTAAATGAAGTCTGTCTGGGCGCGCTCTCTCTTCCTTTATCCCCCCCCTGTGAAGCTGTCGACACTGGGCTTACTGATTAGCCTGGGCCATAAATAAGTAATCAAAGGCAGCACAGCGACACTCGGGTTGCCCTCATCAAACTCCCCGTCACAGCGCCTCTCTACCATCCTTGACTCAAGACTCTAACAGTGGCTGACCTGTAAAGACCTGCATCTGCCACCCCCTCTGACGACAGCAAAGGTGACAAAAGAAAAGGTAGAATCATACGGTGTCAGAGCAGAGCGAGAGGGAGGAAAGGAGGGAGAGAAGGAAGAGGGAGGGATATACAGTGCAAGTGTGACTAAACTGACCGCAGAGGGATGACTCACCCAGTTGCCATGGCAACTTAAACACTTGCTACTCTCTAATCGGCAATTTCAAACTGCTGCTTCTGGAGCCGGCGAGCGGAGGGAGGAGGGGGAATGTATGTTTGCGGAAATCATTGAAATAAGTGGTGGTGGTGTTGTGTGTGGGCACAAACTGAGCAAGAAAGGATGATACTGGGGTCACAAACCAGGACGTTTGACGTCAAATACACCACAGGCCATATGAACACCTCCCTCTCTTTCTCAAAAACACCTCACCGCTCTAATGTAGTCAAGCTATGGCTCCCTCTATAGTGGGATGCATTGTTGCACAGTAAGAGTTGGTGCTGCAGGGGTGGTTTCTGGTCTCTAGATAAGCAGCGGTGGTATACTGAGCTTCCCTACACACATATAAACCCCATAGGAATTCTAAAACCCCTTAATGCTTCAGCCTTCAGCGGAATGACAACGAGAGAGTGAGAGAGATACAGAGATAGAAAGACATGGATTAATGGAGGAATGATGAAGAATACAGGACTGTGTGTTGTGCAGTATAGGAAGCTCAGACTGGGGAGGAGTAGGGCTGGAAAATAGATTACTATATGAACAAATTTAACTCAATTGAATTTGCACATTTCTATCACACTTCTACATACTAACTGTAGTTCTTCTTTCTCACAAATCAGCCTCCCAACAGGCATTGCCCTACAAAGCCACGCTAGTACAAATGATTGTGATTCCAGTTATTTTTAAGCTCTATTCTACATGTTTTAACAGCCACAGCATGGCACAGAGAGCAAACACACAACAGACGGCAGCAAGGGAAAAGGAAAGTATAGTGGGTATAATTTCACAAATACCTTCCACAGGCCGCCCAACAGTGGAAGCAGCGGTGAATCAAATCGAAAATACAAAATCATCTTTTTGTGCTTCCCTTTGAAGGGGAGAGGTGGGAATGACATTTTCCCCCAACATAAACAAGATGCAGGTTTAAATGGGCTTAACGTTGATTAATTGGCAACACACAATGCACAAGAAAACCCAGCAGACAAATGACAAAATAAAAGACTGCTGTTTAGGGGAAGAAAGGTAATTGATGGAAAGGAGAAATACGTGATGGATAGTCTCTCTCCATGTTGTCCTCATGTAATTGGGTAAGGCCAGATTGGACACCTTATCACAGTTCAAGCAAGCTCATAAAACTCTATTGTGGAAAGATGAATAAAGTAATTTACTTGAGAGCTAATATAATAAAACAATTTCCATCACTTCTTATCTCTAATATAAGACAAGAAAGAAAAACTAGGAATGATTGAATGAGTGTTGATTTTAAACTTCCCTGTGTTATCAGAGAGGAGGCAGTTTGGGCAGTATTTTATATGATGACTCAGGTAGGCAGTCAATAGGAAAAATTAGCAAATGAACCCAAAACTAAACACTAAAATGAGTCATTAAAACAGGCGAGTAGCTGTATGGTCTTATGGCATGTATCAAATGTACTGATATCAGTGAAAAATCTGAATATTACAGGGACAAAGGAAGAATCAGATTTCAGATTGTATGGCATCTGGGAATCTAATCTAATCTTTTGATGTCAAATGACCGATGTGCTTTTTGTATTCATTCAATACTGGATCCCTCCCGTTTTGAGGTTCTGAAATGTATAGTAGGCTATAGCCTTGAAATACATTGTTTTCTGTGTAGTGTGCCCTACATCACAGCCAGTGTCTAGGGCTTTAGCAGTGGGCCAAGAATGACTATACTGTGTCTCTAACCAGAGCCATGACACCAACAACATGCAGTAATTAGCCAAGGCAGGCGAGGACATATTGAGTGCTTCTAGCACCTTATGTTACAAAACAAGTACAAGACAGCAACATAAGTTCACCTTCAGGCCACAACTACTGCTATACCAGCCTGTCACATTCAACAATGTTAGTGCCAATGTCATCCAATATAATGAATCAGATATCATGTGAAAGTCCAGGCGAGCACATCACAGCATCTGCCTTGTGTAATAAGAGAGAAGTTGACTGAGTGATTAGATAAAGAAATGAGTTCTTCCATGGAAAGTGGAAATGATCCCAGTGACCAAGTCCATGGACATTCTCTGAGCCTGACGTAGTCAGCTTCACCTGCTCTGCTCCTTCCTCCATGGACATTCTCTGAGCCTGACGTAGTCAGCTTCACCTGCTCTGCTCCCTCCTCCATGGACATTCTCTGAGCCTGACGTAGTCAACTTCACCTGCTCTGCTCCTTCCTCCATGGACATTCTCTGAGCCTGACGTAGTCAGCTTCACCTGCTCTGCTCCCTCCTCCATGGACATTCTCTGAACCTGATGTAGTCAACTTCACCTGCTCTGCTCCTTCCTCCATGGACATTCTCTGATTCCTGATGTAGTCAACTTCACCTGCTCTGCTCCCTCCTCCTCCAGACTCCTCTCCTATCAGCTCTGACCTTGTTCAATCACTAGTCTCAGCCTGGGCAAAGTGACTCACTGGTACATAGTGGCTACCAGCCCACATACGCACTAGGCTGACACAATCACAGACAGACTGACAGACAGCATCTTGATCAGATCCTCTGCAGTGAAGGACACACCAGAACACACACACAGATAACAATCCAATCCATACGAAGGAAAAACGTTCAGTGAGAAGCGAGTAAAACTTTGATTTGAGGATGTGGGCTCTGACGCATGACATAACTGGCGTGTTAATGACACCACTACAGATGGCTAACAGACAAAGGATTGTGCATCCATGCCAAACAGTGCTTTTGTCATTCAAAAAATATCCAAAAGAAAACACATAACATTGACATTTGTCTTAGTGTGGTTCCCCAAGTAGGTCCTAGTGCTGCACAATATCAGCAGCATCTGGTTGGCTCCACCAGGCCTGGCTGTCTCCTCTCCTGCACTAGATAAGGCTCTGGCTATTGGCAACATCACATTATTATGACAGAGACAAAGAGGAGAGGGGAGGAAAAGAGAGGGGGTGGAGGGACTTCATTAACTCCATTAAGGTGAAATATTTTGGGAAACTAATAAGTCTAGCAGGTCTACACAGAAGTAAGAACCGGCTGACACAACACTGCTGTTTGATGTGTTGCTCATATTTTAAACATCCTTCAAATAAAAATTGTGCTTTGATGTGAATATGGCATTTTAACAATCATATTCCAAAAACAGGACAGGTCAAAGTAAAATGGACAACACGTAATGGAGTTTGTAGCCGTACATTTTTGACAAGGTGATCATAGGGAAAAACACAATACTTCTGCATTACCCGCTGTGTAAACACATTGATTCTCATTGAAAACAGGCTCAGGATAACTCCTGATACAGTTGGACAGCTGACACTCAGAGCTTAAAGCTGCAATATGTAACTTTTTGGGTGATTCACATAGACAATGTGAGTTACAGATCTGCCATTCTCATTGAAAGCAAGCCTAAGAAGCGATAGATCTGTTCTATGTGCTCGATTTGATTGCTGACCGTTCTTACATTTTGTTTTGGAGTCTTTTACTTTCGGGTTTTGTACACCAGTTTCAAACAGCTAAAATACAATATTTTCATTTATGGAAAATATATTTCACAGCGGTTTAGATGTTACAATGATTCTCCACAATGACTGCTTGTTTTGTCACATACAGTAAACTGAAATTAGGAGCACTACTGGAATTTTAGAAATCAGGAAATGGTGGAGAGATTTCTGTATATTGTATCTTTAAATAGCCAAATTGATTAGTCACAGGAATCAGGACTAATAAAGCCAATGCAACTAACCATTTCACAAACGTTAGGCCTACCACATGGATGGCCATTCATAAAATGTAATTGTGGGTCGACACTGTAGGCTACACCACAGTAAGCACGGACCAACGCCAATGTACATTTTTTAAATAAATGGTGCGGTCTAGACCTTCCTTGATTTCAACAGACAGACCGGACCAAATCTGAACCAATCATAGACATCCACATTGATTGAACTGGCCAGACATTAAACTCAATTATTTAGGTTATATTATTATCCTATTATTTCAAGGCTATAGTCTACAAATAAATAAACTGAAGTATTTGCGAGTGCGACACACTAGGCTGGCAGGAACATTATAGTCCTCAGCATTTAAACATTGTGTTAAATCATTATAGTCCATAAATTGCGCATATAGGCTGTGACTTAAGACTTAAATAAAAATGAAACAAGAAACCCCTTATTAAGCATGAGTTTGGTCACAGTCTGTGGCTTCAGACTCATGTGGTGGTGCCTGGAGAGTAGGCCAGCAGCAGAGAATACCCTCTCCCCACCAATGCACTGGAGATGCTAAATAGCCTTCGGGACACTCTTTTTTTGTTGTTGTTTTTGTTGTTGTTGAATTTTACCCCTTTTTCTCCCCAATTTCATGGTATCCAATTGTTGTAGTAGCTACTATCTTGTCTCATCGCTACAACTCCCGTACGGGCCCCTGGAGAAACGAAGGTTGAAAGTCATGCTTCCTCCGATACACAACCCAACCAGCCGTACTGCTTCTTATCACAGCGCATCCAATCCGGAAGCCAGCCGCACCAATGTGTCGGAGGGTACACCGTGGAGTCGCTGCCGACCAAGCCCTCCCTAAACCGGACGACGCTAGGCAAATTGTGCGTCGCCCCACGGAACTCCCGGTTGCGGCCGGTTACGACAGAGCCTCGGCGCGAACCCTGGGACTCTGATGGCACAGCTGGCGCTGCAGTACAGCGCCCACCCGGGAGGCCCTTCGGGCCACTCTTGCCAGACTGGGCAGGGATGTGGAGTTTTATTTTTTTCTTCTATAGTTAGGCCTAAAAAAAAGGTATTTAGGTCAAATAACCCTAATAAAACAGAAAGCTTGAAAGAGGTAATATTTCAGGCCTACAAGGGCAAAATCAATGACAGCGTATTATATATAGTGAAAAATATATATAACGCAACAATTTCAAAGATTTTACTGAGTTACTGTTCATATAAGGAAATCAGTCAATTGAAATAAATAAATTAGGCCCTAATCTATGGATTTCAAATGACTGGGCAGGGGCACAGCCATGGATGGGCCTGGGAAGGCATAGGCCCACCCACTTGGGAGCCGGGTCCACCCAGTTTTTCCCCACAAAAGGGCTTTATTACAGACAGAAATACTCCTCAGCATCCCCCTCCACCTCAGATGATCCCGCAGGTGAAGAAGCCAGATGTGGAGGTCCTGGGCTGGCGTGGTTACACGTGGTCTGCGGTTGTGAGGCCGGTTGGACGTACTGACAAATTATCTCAAATGACATTGGAGGGGGCTTATGGAAGATAAATTAACATTTAATTATCTGGCAACAGCTCTGTTGGACATTCCTGCAGTCAGCATGCCAATTGCATGTAATTCCCTCAAAACTTGAGACATCTGTGGCATTGTGTTGTGTAACAAAACTGCACATTATAAAGTGGCCTTTTATTTTCCCCAGCACAAGTTGCACCTGTTTATTAATCATGCTGTTAAATCAGCTTATTGATATGCCACACCTGTCAGGTGGATGGATTATCTTGGCAAAGGAGAAATGCTCACTAACAAGGAAGTAAACAAATTTGTTGCCAAAATTTGAAAGAAACATTTTTGTGCATTTGGAACATTTCTGGGATCTTATTTCAGCTCATGAAAAATGGGTTTACATGTTGCGTTTATATTTTTATTCAGTATATATAACAGAACGAAAATGAAAACTTTTAAGAGATCTGATTTTTAGTTTAGAAATACTTTGCTACAATGACACACTTAGCTAGCTAGCCACCTCCTTCCTTTCTGTTAGCATGTACACATAGTAAGTATGTAACGGCTTCCGTCGTCAGATGAGGAAGAGTAGTCGGACCAAAGCGTAGCGTGGTAAGTGTTCACGTTGTTTATTGAACTGAACACTAATACAAAATAACAAGAGAATAAATTAAACCGAAACAGTCCCTTATGGTGCAAATACTAAACAGAAAATAACTACCCACAAAACCCATGTGGGAAAAAGCTACCTAAGTATGGTTCCCAATCAGAGACAAAGATAGACAGCTGTCGCTCTGGATAAGAGCGTCTGCTAAATGACTTAAATGTAAATGTAATGTAAATGTCCCTGATTGAGAACCATGCCCGGCCAAAACAAAGAAATACAAAACATAGAAAAAGGACATAGAATGCCCACCCAAATCACACCCTGACCAAAACAAAATAGAGACATAAAAAGCTCTCTACAGGTCAGGGCGTAACAAAGTACCCATCATACTTGCGGGATGTGTGTCTTTTCAGATCTCACAATGATTATTTAGTCGTAGACACTACATCATTGCACTCCCTCTCTTGCTCTTGGTCCTCCTCATCTTTGTAAGTCACCTTTATTTTTAACCTGTTTGTTTTATCAGTTTCTTTATGAAAATATTTAGCGAACTCCATGACAGTAGCTAAAGCAAGGGGCTATAGCAGCACACAAGTAGCCTACAAATGCATGCTGGGCTGGGTATGCCCAGAGCTCGTGAAGTGAGCACTACTGGAGTGTGCAAGAAGGCCGACGGTTCAGCCTTTGTCAAACTCGCTCTGCGCTCCAGTCAAATCGGGCACACTCCACACCTTGATCTACTCCAGCTCCGCTCACATGCTCTGCCCAGGACCTCTACAACAAGCAGTGTCAGGGGAAAGCTCAAGAAATGGTCAAAGACTCCAGTCACCCAAGCTATAGACTGTTCTCTCTGCTACCACATGGCAAGTGGTACAAATGCACCAAGTCTGCAACCAGCAGGACCCTGAACAGCTTCTACCCCGAAGCCATAAGACTTTTAAACAAGACTGATAAATAGCTAATCAAATGGCTACCCGGACTACCTGCATTGACCCTTTTTGGACTAACTTTCTTGCACACACACTGGACACGCACACTGGACACGCACACTGGACACACAGCTGCTACTGTCTATTATCTATCATGTTGCCTAGTCACTTTACCCCTACTTACAGTACCAGTCACAAGTTTGGACACACATACTTATTCTAGGGATTTTCTTTATTTTTACATTGTAGAATAATAGTGAAGACATCAAAACTATGAAATAACACATTAAATCATGTAGTAACCAAAAAAGTGTTAAACAAATCAAAATATATTTTATATTTGAAATTCTTCATATTAGCCACCCTTTGCCTTGATGATAGCTTTGCACACTCTTGGCATTCTCTCAACCAGATTCATGAGTTAGTCACCTGTAATGCATTTCAATTAATAAATAATAATAATAATAATATATGCCATTTAGCAGACGCTTTTATCCAAAGCGACTTACAGTCATGTGTGCATACATTCTATGTATGGGTGGTCCCGGGGATCGAACCCACTACCCTGGTGTTACAAGCGCCATGCTCTACCAACTGAGCTACAGAAGGACCAAAATTAACAGGACCAAAATTAACAGGTGTCCCTTGTTTAAAGTCAATTTGTGAAATGTCTTTCCTTCTTAATGCGTTTGAGCCAATTAGTTGGGTTGGTAGGGGTGGTATAGAGAAGACAGCCCTATTTGGTAAAAGACCAAGTCCATATTATGGCAAGAACAACTCTAATAAGCAAAGAGAAATGACAGTCCATCTTTACTTTAAGACATGAAGGTCAATCAATCTGGAAAATTTCTAGAACTTTAAAAGTTTCTTCAAGTGCAGTTGCAAAAACCATCAAGCGCTATGATGAAACAGGCTCTCATGAGGACTGCCACAGGAAGACCCAGAGATACCTCTGTTGCAAAGGATAAGTTCATTAGCCTCAGAAATTGTAGCCCAAATAAATGCTAGAGTTCAAGTAACAGACACATTTCAACATCAACTGTCTTCAGAGGAGACTGCGTGAATCAGGCCTTCATGGTCGAATTGCCGCAAAGAAACCACTACTAAAGGACACCAATAATAATAAGAGACTTGCTTGGGCCAAGAAACATGAGCAATGGACATTAGACCAGTGGAAATGTTTTACTTTGGTCTGGAGTCCAAAATGTAGATGTTTGATTCCAACCGCCGTGTCTACGTGAGACGCAGAGTAGATGAACGGATGATCTCTGCATGTGTGGTTCCCACCGTGAAGCATGGAGGAGTTGTGATGGTTTCCTTTGCTGGTGACAATGTCATGATTTATTTAGAATTCAAGGCACACTTAACCAGCATTGCTACCACAGCATTCTGCAGCGATACACCAACCCATCTGGTTTGCGCTTTGTGGGACTCTCATTTGTTTTTCAACAGGACAATGACCCAAAACACACCTCCAGGCTGTGTAGGGGCTATTTTACCAAGGAGGAGAGTGATGGAGTGTTGCATCAGATGACATGGCCTCCACAATACCCGACCTCAACCCAATTGAGATGGTTTGCAAGTGGCCAACAGTGCTCAGCATATGTGTGGAACATTAAATAATGCCACTTAAATAAGGATTACATATTTTGTTTTTGTTTTACTCCATGTGTAACTCTGTGTCGTTGTATCTGTCGAACTGCTATGCTTTATCTTGGCCAGGTCGCAATTGTAAATGAGAACTTGTTCTCAACTTGCCTACCTGGTTAAATAAAGGTGAAATAAATGAATAAAAATAAACATATCTTACATTACTCATATCATATGTATATACTGTATTTTATACCATCTATCGCACCTTGCCTATGCCGCTCGGCCATCGCTCATCCATATATTTATATGTACATATTCTCATTTACCCCTTTCAGTGTGTGTATTAGGTAGTTGTTGGGGAGGTGTTAGATTACTTGTTAGCTATTACTGCACTGTCGGAACCAGAAGCACAAGCATTTTGCTACACAACAATACAATTTTATTTGAAACTCCGTTGGAAAAGCATTCCAGGTAAAGCTGGTTGAGAGAATGCCAAGAGTGTGCAAAGCTGTCATCAAGGCAAAGATGCCAGCAACTATTTTGATTTGTTTAACACTTTTTTTGGTTACTACATGATCTTTTACATTTTATTTAACTAGGCATTTCAAGGCTTATGGGTTCATGGGTTTCATAGTTTTGATGTTTTCACTGTTACTCAACAATGTTGAAAAGAGTAAAATAAAGAAAAACCCTTGAATGAGTAGGTGTGTCCAAACTTTGACTGATACTTCAAATGTACATAGCTACCTCAATTACCTCGTACCCCTGCACATTGACTCGGTACTGGTAATCCCTGTATAGAGCCATGTTATTTTTACTCGTTATTGTTATTTGTTATTCACTGTGTATTTATTCCTGACGGCACTATTTAAATAGTTTATCTTTAACTCTGCATTGTTGGAAAAGGACCCGTACAGTAAGTAAGCATTTCACTGTTAGTCTACACCTGTTGTTTGCAAAGAATGTGACAAAGAAATGTTATTTATCTCTCAAATTCTCTCTCCCAATAACCCTCACTCTCCACCTCTCCCTCCATCCCATGTCTCTCACCTTGCATAGCAAAACCCTGGTTGGAAATGTTCTCCTAGTCCTTATAAAATCACTCTATTAAGTCATATCTCCCACATTCTCTCCCTCCATATCTCTGTGTCTCACCTGGCATAGTGAACCCCTGAGAGGAGATGTCTCCAGCTCCGTCAAAGAGTTCATCATCATCCTGGTCGTCCTGGTCGGTGTAGCCGTGCAGGTGCTCCAGGTAAGGCAGTACAGTCCTGCTACGCCACGCATCCCTCCCATCAGCACTGGGGGGCATTGGCACCAGAGGCTTCATGGCAGGGTGTTTCTTCCTCAACCAGCTGTAACCACACAAAGATTAGTTTCAAGGTTATACAGTTGAAGTCGGAAGTTTACATAAACCTTAGCCAAATACATAAAAACTCAGTTTTTCACTATTCCTGATATTTAATCGTGGGAAAAAATTATTGTCTTAGGTCAGTTAAGATCACCACTTTATTTTAAGAAAGTGAAATGTTAGAATAATAGTAGAGAATGACTTTGTGACAACGTGTGTCCAGGTGGTAGGTGTAGGAGTCAGGCGCAGGAGAGCAGGGATGTCTGAGAAGCGTGTTTAATAAGAAAGTCCACCAACACAGGAATGGCACAATCAAAAGGACAACCCCCTCGGCAACAGAAACCCCGTACAAAGTTACGAGGAACAAACAAAGTTCCGACACTCATATACATCAGAACCCGTGAAAACAAATAACGGTAATACTTAACCGAGCACCTCACAATCAACGACTAATCCCGCACAAATTTAGGCAGGCAACAGGTTACAATTATACACACAGAAATGAACCCAAATGAAACCAGGTGGGAAAAAGAACCTAAGACAAAACAATCAGAAAAGGAAAATGGGCTCGTGATGGCTAGTAGACCAGCGACGTTGACCGCCGAGTGCAGCCGAACAGGGAGAGGAGGTACCTTCGGTAGAAGTCGTGACAGACTTCTGAAAATGATTATTTATTTCAGCTTTAATTTCTTTCATCACATTCCCAGTGGGACAGAAGTCAACATACACTCAATGTGTATTTGGTAGCATTGCCTTTAAATTGTTATACTTCGGTCAAATGTTTCAGGTAGCCTTCCACAAGCTTCCCACAATAAGTTGGGTGAATATTGGCCCATTCCTCCTGACAGAGTTGGTGTAACTGAGTCAGGTTTGTAGGCCTCCTTGCTCGCACACGCTTTTTCAGTTCTGCCCACAAATGTTCTATGGGATTGAGGTCAGGGCTTTGTTATGGCCAATCCAATACCTTGACGTTGTTGTCCTTAAGCCATTTTGCCACAACTTTGTAAGTATGCTTGGGGTCATTGTCCATTCGGAAGACCCATTTGCGCTTTAACTTCCTGACTGATGTCTTGAGATATTGCTTTAATATATCCACATCATTTTCCTCCCTCATGATGCAATCTATAGACCAGTCCCTCCTGCAGCAAAGCACCCCCATAACATGATTCTGTCACCCCCGTGCTTCACAGTTGGAATGGTGTTCCTTGGCTTGCAAGCCTCACCCTTTTTTCCTCCAAACATAACGATGGTCATTATGGCCAAACAGTTATCTTTTTGTTTCATCAGACCAGAGGACATTTCTCCAAAAAGTACAATCTTTGTCCCCATGTGCAGTTGCAAACCACAGTCTGGCTTTTTTATGGTGGTTTTGGAGCAGTGGCTTCTTCCTTGCTGAGCGGCCTTTCAGCTTATGTCGACATAGGACTCATTTTACTGTGTATATAGATACTTTTGTACCCGTTTCCTCAAGCATCTTCACAAGGTTCTTTGCTGTTATTCTGGGCTTGATTTGCACTTTTTCGCAGTACGTTCATCTCTAGGAGACAGAACGCGTCTCCTTCTTGAGCAGTATGATGGCTGCGTAGTCCCATGGCGTTTATACTTGCGTACTATTCATGGTACAGATGAACGTGGTACCTTCAGGCATTTGTAAATTGCTCCCAAGAATGAACCAGACTTGTGGAGGTGTACAATTGTTTGTCTGAGGTCTTGATGTCAAGCAAAGAGGTACTGAGTTTGAAGGTAGGCCTTGAAATACATCCACAGGTACACCTCCAATTGACTCAAATGATGTCAATTAGCCTATCAGAAGCTTCTAAGGCCATGACATAATTTTCTGGAATTTTCCAAGCTGTTTAAAGGCAGAGTCAACTTAGTGAACGTAAACTTCTGACCCACTGGAATTGTGATACAGTGAATTATAAGTGAAATAATCTGTCTGTAAACAATTGTTGGAAAAATTACTTGTTTCATGCACAAAGATGATGTCCCAACCGACTTGCCAAAACTATACTTTGTTAATGAACAAGAAATTTGTTGAGTGGTTGAAAAACGAGTTTTAATGACTCCAATCTAAGTGTATGTAAACTTCCGACTTCAACTATATATGTTGTATATACACTACCGTTCAGAAGTTTGGGGTCACTTAGAAATGTCCTTGTTATTGAAAGAAATAAACATTTTTTGTCCATTACAATAACATCAAATTGATCAGAAATATAGTGTCGTCATTGTTAATGTTGTAAATGATGATTGTAGCTGGAAACGGCTGATTTTTTATGGATTATCTACATAGGCATACAAAGGCCCATTTTCAGCAACCATCACTCCTGTATTCCAATGGCACGTTGTGTTAGCTAATTAATCACTAGAAAACAGTGAAGAGTCGACTCCGGGATGCTGGCCTTCTAGGCAGGGTTCCTCTGTCCAGTGTGTGTTCTTTTGCCCATCTTAATCTTTTATTTTTATTGGCCAGTCCGAGATATGGCTTTTTCTTTACAACTCTGCCTAGAAGGCCAGCATTCCGGAGTCACCTCATCACTGTTGACGTTGAGACTGGTGTTTTGCAGGTACTATTTAATGAAGCTGCCAGTTGAGGACTTGTGAGGGGTTTGTTTCTCAAACTAGACACTAATGTACTTGTCCTCTTGCTCAGTTGTGCACCGGGGCCTCCCACTCCTCTTTCTATTCAGGTTAGAGCCAGTTGCGCTATACTTCTCAGCACACAGCGTTGTACGAGATCTTCAGTTTCTTAGCAATTTCTCGCCTTCATTTCTCAAAACAAGAATACACTGACGAGTTTCAGAAGAAAGTTTTATTTCTGGCCATTTTGAGCCTGTAATCAAACCCACAAATGCTGATTCTCCAGATACTCAACTAGTCTAAAGAAGGACAGTTTTATTGCTTCTAATCAGCACAACAGTTTTCAGCTGTGCTAACATAATTTTAAAAAGGGTTTTCTAATGATCAATTAGTCTTTTAAAATGATACACTTGGATTAGCTAACAAATACGTGCCATTGGAACACATGAGTGATGCTTTTCTGATAATGGGCCTCTGTATGCCTATGTAGATATTCCATTAAAAATCATCAGTTTCCAGCTACAATATTCATTTACAACATTTACAATCTCTACACTGTATTTCTGATCAATTTTATGTTATTTTAATCGATTTTTTGTTGTTGTTGATTTTCTTTCAATAACAAGGACATTTCTAAGTGACCCCAAATTTTTTGAACGGTGTCACGAATATTACCGAAGGTGACTCCCCTTCTTGTTCGGGTGGCGCTCGGCGGTCGTCGTCGCCGGTCTACTAGTTATCGCCGATCCGTTGTTCTGTGTTCGTTTAGTTTTGTCTAATTGGTAGCACCTGTTTCTAGTTTGGTTGTTAGGATAGGGTATATATAGTCTGTTTAGCCCGCTTCTGTTTCGTGCGGGCTTGTTCGTCTGTTTTGTTGGTTGAGTGTATTTTGTTGTATTTTGGGGTTACACGCTGTCCGGTTATATTTCTGTTCATTTGTGTTTTCACTTTGTACATGTTGTGTTTCGGGACATTAAAGCGTGTTGTTTTTCCCACATCTTTGCTCTCTGCGCCTGACTCCACACCTCTTCACTCATAATTGTGACAGAAGCCCGCACCACGATATGGAGTTAGCAGGAGCAGCGACCACTCCTCTTCCCACTATGGAGGAGAGAGTCCAACATCACACATCCATCCTCCATCGCCTAGGATCAGCGATGGAACGGATGATGGAGAGGATGGATCGTTGGGAGAGGAATGGTTTCCCTACTACTCCACCGACCCTCCCACCAGCAACTCTACCATCTGCCCCATCTGGATCCGGTTCCAGCGCTCTGCTCATGACGCCTCCGAGGAAATACGATGGAACAGCGACAGGGTGCCAGGGATTCCTGCTGCAATTAGACCTCTACCTGTCCACCGTTCGACCGGCCCCCTCAGAGGAGGAGAGAGTAGGGGTCCTCATCACCTGCCTGTCTGGTAGAGCCCTGGAGTGGGCTAATGCGGTCTGGAACGGGCCCGTCTCGGCAAGAGACAACTACTCAGAGTTCATCCGCCATTTCAGGGCCGTGTTCGATCACCCTCCAGAGGGTCGTGCGGCAGGTGAGAGATTGTTCCATCTGAGACAGGGGAAGAGGAGCGCGCAGGACTTTGCGCTGGAGTTCCGGACCTTGGCTGCGGGAGCAGGGTGGAACGACAGGGCCCTGATAGACCATTACAGGTGTAGCCTGAGATAGGACGTCCGTAGGGAGCTGGCCTGTCGGGATACTACACTTGGCCTGGATGAACTGATAGACCTGTCGATCCGGTTGGACCATCTGCTAGCTGCTCGTGGACGTTCTGAAAGGGTCTTGTCAGTTCTACCTCCTGATCCTCCTGCCCCTATTCCGATGGAGTTAGGAGGTACCGCATCAAGGGAGATCGGAGGAGGAAGCTCCTCCTGTACCAGTTGTGGCCGGAGAGGGCACACGTCTGGTCGGTGCTGGAGGAATTCATCTGGGAATCATGAGGGCAGGCAGAATACTCATCGGTCACCCCAGGTGAGTAAGCACCACACTCTCCCAGAGTTTCCTGTTGGTCACATGTTTCTATTAATTTGTTTCCTAAATTATTCTCCTTCTCTCCAGCATAAGGCACTGGTAGATTCAGGCGCAGCTGGAAACTTTATAGATCGCGGACTCGCTCAGAGGTTGAGGATTCCGTTAGTTAAAGTAAACCCCCCTTTTCCCATGCACTCTTTAGATAGTCGACCATTAGGGTCAGAGCTGGTGAAGAAAGCCACAATTTCGTTGGAGATGATTACGCAGGGGAATCACAAGGAGCGAATTAGTTTGTTCCTTATCGATTCACCTGCGTTTCCAGTTGTTCTGGGGATTCCCTGGTTGGCTATTCATAATCCTACGATTTCGTGGAAACAGGGAACTCTACAGGGGTGGTCTGATGAGTGTTCAGGCAGGTGTGTAGGGGTTTCCATCGGTGCTACAACGGTGGAGAGTCCAGACCAGGTTTCCACCGTGCGCATTCCAGCTGAGTATGATGATTTGGCTATCGTTTTCAGTAAAAAGAAAGCGACCCAATTACCACCCCATAGGCAGGGGGATTGCGTGATAAATCTCCAGGTTAACGCTGCACTTCCCAGGAGTCATGTGTATCCTTTGTCTCAGGAGGAGAAGGTGGCTATGGAAAATTATATCACCGAGGCTCTGGGACAGGGGTACATTCGGCCCTCCATGTCACCTGTCTCTTCGAGTTTCTTTTTTGTAAAGAAAAAATATGGTGGTTTGCGTCCGTGTATTGATTATAGAGGTCTAAATTCCATCACAGTGGGTTTTAGTTACCCACTACCTCTCATTGCTACGGTAGTGGAATCATTTCACGGAGCGCAGTTCTTCACTAAACTGGATCTCAGGAGTGCTTATAATTTGGTGCGTATTCGGAAGGGAGATGAGTGGAAAACTGCATTTAGCACTACGTCGGGCCATTATGAGTATCGCGTCATGCCATACGGTTTAAAGAATGCTCCAGCTATATTTCAATCCTTCGTGGATGAAATACTCAGAGACCTGCACGGACAGGGTGTAGTGGTTTATATTGACGATATTTTGATCTACTCCGCTACACGCACTGCGCATGTATCTCTTGTGCGTAAAGTTCTTAGACGACTGCTGGAGCATGACCTGTATGTGAAGGCGGAGAAATGTGAGTTTTTCAAACAATCAGTTTCCTTCCTGGGTTATCGTATTTCTAGCTCTGGTTTGGTAATGGAGGGTGATCACGTTAAGGCCGTGCGTAATTGGCCGACTCCGACCACGGTAAAGGAGGTGCAGCGGTTCTTGGGATTTGCCCATTACTACCGGAGGTTTATCCGGGGTTTTGGTCAGATAGCTGCCCCTATTACCTCACTGCTGAAGGGGGGACCGGTGCATTTACAGTGGTCAGCAGAGGCGAACGGAGCTTTTCATAAATTGAAGGCGATGTTTACTAAGGCGCCGGTGTTGGCACATCCGGACCCTTCTTTGGCGTTTATAGTAGAGGTGGACGCATCCGAGGCTGGGGTTGGAGCTGTGCTCTCACAGCGTTCGGGTGTGCCACCAAGCTCCGCCCCTGTGCCTTTTTTTTCTAAGAAACTCGGGCCAGCGGAGCGGAATTATGATGTGGGGGATAGGGAGTTGTTGGCTATGGTTAAGGCCCTGAAGGTGTGGAGACACTGGCTTGAGGGGGCTAAGCACCCTTTCCTTATCTGGACTGACCATCGTAACCTGGAGTATATCCGATCAGCTAGGAGAATGAATCCTCGTCAGGCAAGGTGGGCCATGTTTTTCACCAGATTTCATTTCACTGTCTCATATAGACCAGGTTCCCTCAACACTAAGGCTGACGCGCTGTCAAGACTCTATGACACTGAGGACAGGTCCATCGATCCTACTCCCATCATTCCGGCAGCTAAGCTGGTGGCACCGGTAGTATGGGATGTGGACGCGGACATCGAGCGGGCACTAAGGGGGGAACCTACGCCTCCACAGTGTCCGGAGGGTCGTAGGTACGTGCCGCTGGCTGTTCGTGATCAATTGATTCGATGGGCTCATTGTCTACCCTCGTCGGGTCACCCAGGTGTTCATAGGACCGTGAGAGGTCTTGAGAGGAAGTACTGGTGGCCCACTTTGAGGAGGGATGTGCGATTCTATGTTTCCTCCTGTTCGGTGTGCGCCCAGAGTAAGGCTCCTAGACACCTGCCAAGAGGTAAATTACAACCTCTTCCCGTTCCACAACGGCCGTGGACCCATCTTTCGGTGGATTTTCTTACTGACCTTCCCCCCTCTCAGGGTAACACTACTATCCTGGTCGTTGTGGATCGGTTCTCTAAGTCCTGCCGTCTTATCCCATTGCCCGGTCTCCCTACGGCCCTACAGACTGCGGAAGCTCTTTTCACCCATGTCTTCCGGCACTACGGGGTGCCCGAGGATATAGTTTCTGATCGGGGCCCCCAATTTATCTCCCGTGTTTGGAGAGCATTTATGGAACGTCTGGGGGTCTCGGTTAGCCTTACCTCAGGGTATCACCCGGAGAGTAATGGTCAGGTGGAGAGAGTTAACCAGGAGGTGGGTAGGTTTCTGCGGTCGTATTGCCAGGACCGGCCAGGCGAGTGGGCGAGATATATTCCCTTGGCAGAAATAGCCCAGAATTCACTAAGCCACTCTTCTACCAACATGTCACCATTTGAGTGCGTGTTGGGGTACCAGCCGGTCTTGGCACCGTGGCATCAGAGCCAGACTGAGGCTCCTGCGGTGGAGGAGTGGGTACAGCGCTCTAAGGAGACCTGGAGGGCAGTCCAGGAGTCATTACGCCAAGCTAGTATAAGGCAGAAGAAGAGCGCTGACCGTCACCGCAGTGAGGCCCCGTGTTTGCACCTGGGGACAGGGTCTGGCTCTCGACCCGTAACCTGCCTCTCCACTTGCCCTGCCGGAAGCTGGGTCCGCAGTGTATAGGGCCATTTAAAGTCCTGAGGAGAATAAATGAGGTTTGTTATCGATTATCACTTCCTTCGTATTATCGTATTAACCCCTCATTTCATGTGTCTCTTCTCAGGCCGGTGGTAGCTGGTCCCATGCAGGAGAATGAGGTACCGGAGGTTCCTCCACCCCCTCTGGACATCGAGGGGTCCCCGGTGTACAAGATACGAGCTATTCTGGACTCGAGACGCCGGGTGAGAGGCTTGCAGTACCTCGTCGACTGGGAGGGGTACGGTCCGGAGGAGAGGTGCTGGGTTCCGGCGAGGGATATTCTAGACCCATCCATGTTGAGTGAATTTCATCGCCTCCGCCCGGATCGCCCAGCGCCTCGGCCTCCGGGTCGTCCCCGAGGCCGACGTCGGCGCGCTGCGGGAGCTGCGTGTCAGGAGGGGGGTACTGTCACAAATATTACCGAAGGTGACTCCCCTTCTTGTTCGGGTGGCGCTCGGCTGTCGTCGTCGCCGGTCTACTAGCTATCGCCGATCCGTTGTTCTGTGTTCGTTTAGTTTTGTCTAATTGGTAGCACCTGTTTCTAGTTTGGTTGTTAGGATAGGGTATATATAGTCTGTTTAGCCCGCTTCTGTTTCGTGCGGGCTTGTTCGTCTGTTTTGTTGGTTGAGTGTATTTTGTTGTATTTTGGGGTTACACGCTGTCCGGTTATATTTCTGTTCATTTGTGTTTTCACTTTGTACATGTTGTGTTTCGGGACATTAAAGCGTGTTGTTTTTCCCACATCTTTGCTCTCTGCGCCTGACTCCACACCTCTTCACTCATAATTGTGACAAACGGTAGTGTGTTTGATGTATTTATGCAGGGCTCATCTGAAAAAGAGTGTGTCAGTATGATTTCCCTGTCAAAATAATGGCTAAAATATATATACACATTTTTTTTAAATAATAAAACAGTTGGTCTTCCCCAATAGCGCAGGCCTTTTAAATATTGCATAATAAGGAGACACCCGGTCCTCCATTACAGTCATAATCATTTTACATGGAAATACTCAAATACTATTCTGATGTACAATACCGAGATTGTTCAGTCTAATAAGCCTACTCTTCAAGCCAGCTTTGAAGCCAAAACCTCCTTTCTTCTCACATTAGTCTAAATACAGGACAACCAACTGACAGAGTTGACAAAGTCTTTGCAGCCAGGCAGGGTTTGCTCTGAAGTGGGCAGACTATAAGAGTGTGGATTGAGGACAACAAAAGAAGAGCTGCAACGCACAGCAATTGAGAGATGTGTCATGACAATTTTTATTTTATTTAACTAGGCAAGTCAGTTAAGAACAAATTCTTATTTACAATGACAGCCTAGGAACAGCCTGCCTTGTTAAGGGTCAGAAAGACATATTTTTACCTTGTCAGCTCGGGGATCCAATCTACTGTAGCAACCTTTTGGTTACTGGCCCAACGCTCTAACTACTAGGCTACCTGCCACCCCAAATTGATCAAATATTTATTCATTGTCATCCTCAGTGCAGTATGTGTCATCATTACATCTCCTGCAGCTCAGTGTTCAACACCATAGTGCTCTCCAAGTTCATCGCTAAGGTAAGGACCCTGGCACTGAACACCTCCCTCTGCAACTTGTTTTCCTGATGGGCCGCCCCCAGGTGGTGAGAGTAGGCAACCACTCATTCTCCACGCTGACCCTCAACACAAGGGCCCCCTCAGTGGTGCGTGTTTAGTGCCCTCCTGTACTCCCTGTTCACCCATGACTGCGTGGCTGCGCACGACTACAACACCATCATTAAGTTTGCCAACGAAGCAACATTATCTTTCCCAGAGATCACTTTTTCCTTTATTATGACAGGACACACTCCTACTCACTCCTATTCTCTGATCAAGTGCTAACAGCCATTCTCATCCACTTCCAAATCCGCTTGCTATTTAGTTATAAACAAAAATATAAAACGCAACAAAGACTTTACTAAGTTACAGTTCATAAAGGAAATCAGTCAATTGAATAAACCATTTTTGGGGCCCTAATTTATGGATTTCACAGTGATACCTTAAAAAAAGGTAGGGGTGTCAAATGGTGTGACCACCATTTGCCTCAGGCAGCGTGACACATCTCCTTTGCATAGAGTTGATCTGATTGTCGATTGTAGCCTGTGAAATGTTGTCCCACTCCTCTTCAATGGCTGTGTGAAATTGCTGGATATTGGCAGAAACTGGAACATGCTGTTGTACACATCGATCCAGAGAATCCCAAACATGCTCAATGGGTGACGTGTTTGGTGAGAATGCAGGCCATGGAAGAACTGGGACATTTTCAACTTCCAGGAATTGTTTACAGATCCTTGCGACATTGGTCCTTGCATTATCATGCTGAAACATGAGGTGATGCTGATGAGTGGCACGACAATGGGCCTCAGGATCTGGTCACCATATCTTGATAAAATGCAATTGTGCTCGTTGTCCGTAGCTTTGACTGCCCAGACCATAACCCCACCGCCACCATAGGGCACTCTTTTCACAACGTTGACATCAGCAAACCGCTCGCCCACATGACACCATACACGTGGTCTGCAGTTATGAGGCCGGTTGGACCCACTGCCAAATTCTCAAAAACAATGTTGGAGGTGGTTTATATCAGAGAAATTAACATTAAAATTATCTGGCAACAGCTCTGATGGACATTCCTGCAGTCAGCATGCCAATTGAACGCTCTCTCAAAACTTGAGACATCTGTGGCATTGTGTTGTGTGACAAAACTGCACATTTTAGAGTGGCCTTTTATTGCCCACAGCACAAGGTGCACCTGTGTAATGATCATGCTGTTTAATCAGCTTCTTGATATGCCATTGGTGGATGGATTATCTTGGAAAAGGAGAAATTCTCACTAACAGGGATGTAAACAAATTTGTGCACGGAATTTGAGAGAAACATTTTTGTAAGTATGAAACATTTCAGGAATCTTTTATTTTAGCTCATGAAACATGGGACCACTTTACATGTTCTGTTGTATTTGTGTTCAGTGTATAAAGAAGGCTAACCAATGGAATAAGCAGTTACTTAAACAACTGATATGTATAACTGTGGTGTGCACACCTGTTAATTGACAAGACCATGGTGCTTGCCTACAGAGCTGTGAGGGGAACGGCGGCACCTCAGTACCTCCAGGCTCTGATCAGGCCCTACACCCAAACAAGGGCACTGCGTTCATCCACCTCTGGCCTGCTCGCCTCCCTACCACTGAGGAAGTACAGTTCCCGCTCAGCCCAGTCAAAACTGTTCGCTGCTCTGGCCCCCCAATGGTGGAACAAACTCCCTCACGACGCCAGGACAGCGGAGTCAATCACCACCTTCCGGAGACACCTGAAACCCTACCTCTTTAAGGAATACCTAGGATAGGATAAGTAATCCTTCTCACCCCCCCCCCTTTAAGATTTAGATGCACTATTGTAAAGTGACTGTTCTACTGGATGTCATAAGGTGAATGTACCAATTTGTAAGTCGCTCTGGATAAGAGCGTCTGCTAAATGACTTAAATGTAATGTAAATGTAAATGCATTCCAAGTGACTACCTCATGAAGCTGGTTAAGAGAATGCCAAAAGTGTGCAAAGCTGTCATCAAGGCAAACAGTGGCCACTTTGAAGAATCTCAATTATAAAATATTTTTTTATTTGTTTAGTCTAGTCTTTTTATTTGTTTAGTCTAGTCTAGACACTAGCTAACCACCATACACTAAAATATCCACACAAGCAACTAGCCGACCAGCCAACGTTAGCCAGAGTTAAAAGATTATTATTAATAATATGAAGTTATGTAAGAATTTTAAGAGCATTGAAGATAAATCACACACAAAAAAATATGCGATCAGCTGATAGCCCACTCTCTTTCCCCAATGTCAGTCATGTCTTTAGGAGGCAATGTAACTAGCTTGCTTACAATTTGTGATGTGTGTTGTTGCAGAAATAAACAGGCCTATGCGCCAAATTTTTACTTGCTACAGAGGCAGTTGGTAAGTTGGGAATTTAGACATACAGTATGAATTATGACAGTAATTGTTTTTCAAGAGCCGAGTGCGCCCTGTTTTTGTTTTGAGCACTTGATCCCGGTCTGTGCAAGGCCTTGTGTGTGTGTGTGGGGGGGATAATAAGTTATCAAGCCTCCATAATTCAGCCTAGTGAAGCTGCTACACTTTAAGAATAGGGTGCCCCTCAGGAGCCGGGACATTACAGTTGCATTGACTCAGCATGGCTACTCTACCCATTGTAATTCCCCTTAATGTTAATATTTGCAGAGCTTAGAAATTCATTTTAAAGACCCATCTTCCCTTTTGCCAGGTGAAATATTTATACAGCTCTTTTTCCACAGCTTCTATTTACTCCTCCTTATCCTTCCTTTCGCCTTTTGGCATGATCACACGTGGAAGGACCACATGTTAAGGAGAGATTGATTAGATTCTGATGTATTAATTGTTATTAACTTTGGTATTAACATGCACTAAAATAGGTTAGGTGACACAGGACACACCACATTCTAGCATGGTGTCTACTCTATACCTGGAAGTGAAATAAACTTCAAGTTAAACTGTTCAAGGTAAACTCATTACAGACGCTCTTATCCAGAGCAACTTACAGTTAGTGCATTTATCTTAAGATGGCTAGGTGGGACCATTACATATCACCAGCATAGTAAGTACACGTTTCCTCAAAGGGGGGGCGTGATTTAAATTACTCTTTGAAGAGGTAGGGTTTTCAGGTGCTTTTGGAAGATGGGCAGGAACTCTACTGTCCTAGCTTTAGAGGGAAGGTGGTTCCACCGTTGGGATGCCAGGACAGAGAAGAGCTTGGACTGGGCTGAGCGGGAACTACCCTCCTATAGGAGTGAGATGGCCAACAGACCATAGGTGGCAGAACAGAGTGCTTGTGTTGGGATGTAGGGTTTGAGCATAGCCTGAAGGTAGAGTGGCTGCAGTGTTCTGGATAAGTTGCAGTGGTTTGATGGCACAAGTGGGGAGCCCAGCAAACAGCGAGTTGCAGTAGTCTAGACGGGAGATGACAAGTGCCTTGATTAGAACCTTTGCCGCTTCCTGTGTGAGGTTGAGTCGTACTCTACGGATGCTGTAGAGCATGATTTGATGTTTTCAGAGAATGACAGGGTGTTGTCCAGGGTCACGCCAAGGTTCTTCACACTCTGGGAGGGCGACACTGTTGAGTTACCAACTGTGATGGAGAGGTTTTGAGCAGACAGGCCTTCCCCGGGAAGAAAAGCAACTCTGTCTTGTCGAGTTTGAGCTTGAGGAGATGGGCTGGCATCCAAGCTGAGGTATCTGCCAGGCATGCAGAGATGTGTGTCGCCACCTGGGTGCCAGGTGGAAAGTAGTTGAGTGTCATCCACATAGCAATGATAGGAGAGACCATGTGAGGATATGATGCAGCCATGTGACTTGGTATATGAAGAGAAGAGGGGAGGGCCTAGAACAGAGCCCTGGGGGACACCAGTAGTGAGAGTATGTGGTGCAGACACATCCTCACCACGTCACCTGGTAGGAGTGACCTGCCTAGGTAAGCTGCAATCCAAGAGTGTGCAGAGCCTGAGACACCCAGTCCTGAGAAAGTGGAGAGGAGGATCTGATGGTTTACGGGGTCGAAGGCAGCGGATAGATCTAGGAGGATGAGAACAGACGAGCGAGAGTCAGCTTTGGCAGTGCAGAGCCTCCGTGACACAGAGGACCGGTCCTGGTTAGGGTCAAGAAGATCGTTCTGAGAGAGATAACAAGAGTTTATCAGAGACAGAACGCTTAAGTGTTTTGGAAATAAAAGAATACAGGGCTACAGGCATACAGGGCTACAGTTTGAGGTCAGATGAGTTACATTTGCTACCATGATAAAAAACCACAAATAACCTATTTTAATAACTGAATATTCAAAAAGCATATATTAGACATATCTAAACCATGAGAAACTTCCAATGTAAAAAATAACGACAAATGTTTCTATAACTAGGCTATAACTCCTCAACATTCACTACCATTCAAGTTTGGGGTCACTTAGAATTGTCCTTGTTTTTGAAAGAAAAGCAATTTTTTTGTCCATTAAAATGACATCAAATTGATCATAAATACAGTGTTTATATTGTAAATGACTATTGTAGCTGGAAACAGCTGATTTTTAATGGAATATCTATATCTACATAAAAACTACACTCAACTACAAGATGGCGTAGCAGTAGGACGTGTGTATTTCACTTTGTCTAATACCGTGTCTTATCCAGTGTAATTATCCAGTATTTTTCAAATACATCTTAATCTCACATTCTATCTATGAACTAAATATACTTTCCTGCACTCCGCCTCACCCAATGTGGTACAGATCTGCTTCCATCAGGAGCTAGCCAGCTAACTAGCTACTAGTCGTTGTTAGCAACGGCTAGTGGTCTTCCCCTTTTTCTCGGTCATCAGCCAGCCTTAGCTCGGATAACACCTGCCAGACTGCACAGCGTGATATAAATCCAGAGCATATTGGACTGCTTCTCTGTACGACATCACCGGATTCCTGCCGCTCTGGATCATTACACTGGATCATCGCAGCTAGCTAGCTGTTACTGTTAGCTAACGCCTGTGTCCCGAAGCAAGCACCAGCTAGCCTTGAGCTAGCCTCGAGCTAGCCCATATACCAGCTAATTCTAGGGCTACAATACCTCCTTTGCCAATTGGCCTGGACCCTTTATTGTCGACACGGAGCCCCGCCGATCCATCACGACTGGACTGCCAACGTGATCGACAGATGTGGTCTCAACAGGCTATTCTGTTACGATGTTGCCGAAGAACCATCTACTAGCCCTGGCCCGCTAACTTTTCTGAACGCTGTGTCCCCTGCTCGCCTAGAGTAGTAGTGACTATCAAACGGCACCCTGACTCACCTATTGCTGCTCTTTTGACCCTATGATCACTCGGCTACACAGCTGATGCCCCCTGGACTGTTTCAATAACACGGTACCTCATTTTGGTACCTGTCGGCCCCAGCCTCAAACTCAGGTCCTGTATGTACCTAACTGACCTGCTCTGCCCATTCATCGTCATTTACCCATTGTTGTCTGAGCTCTCCTGATCAACAACTGTGATTGCTTTAAGCCTCTCTCTAATGTCAATATGCCTTGTCTACTGCTGCCTTGGCTAGTTCCTATTGTTTTATTTCACAGTAGAGGCCTCAGGACTCTGCTCCAAATGCCTTAGATAGCTGTTTTGTCCCAACCCACACACATGCGGAGACCTCACCGGACTTAACTGCTGCCTCCAGAAACAAAACCTCTCTCATTGTCACTCAACGTCTAGGTTTACCTCCACTGTACTCACATCCCACTATACCATTGCTGGACATTATGCCCTGAATCTATTCTACCACGCCCAGAAAACTGCTCCTTTTATTCTCTGTCCCCAACGCACTAGACGACCAGTTCTTATAGCCTTTAGCAGTATCCTTATCCTACTACTCCTCTGGTGATGTAGAGGTTAACCCAGGCCCTGTAGCCCCCAGTTCCACTTCTATTCCCCAAGTGCTTTCATTTGTTGACTTCTGAAACCGTAAAAGCCTTGGTTTCATGCATGTTAACATCAGAAGCCTCCTCCCTAAGTTTGTTTTATTCACTGCTTTAGCACACTCCGCCAACCCTGATGTCCTAGCCGTGTCTGAATCCTGGCTTGGGAAGGTCACCAAAAATTCTGAAATTTCCATCCCCAACAACAACATTTTCTGCCAAGATAGAACTGGAGACACAATCTACTGCAGAGATAGCCTGCAGAGTTCTGTCATGCTAACCAGGTCTGTGCCCAAACAGGTCAAGCTTCTACTTTTAAAAAATCCACCTTTCCAGAAATAAGTCTCTCACTGTTGCCGCTTGTTTTTGACCCCCATCAGCCCCTAGCTGTACCCTGGACACCATATGTTAATTAATTCTCCCCCATTTATCTTAAGAGTTTGTACTGTTAGGTGACCTAAACTGGGACATGCTTAACACACCGGCCGTTCTACAATCTAAGCTAGATGCCCTCAACCTCACACAAGTTATCAAGGAACCTACCAGGATGGCCTCCCGGGTGGCGCAGTCGTTAAGGGCGCTGTACGGCAGTGCCAGCTGTGCCACCAGACCCTGGGTTCGCGCCCAGGCTCCATCGTAACCAGCCGCGACTGGGAGGTCCGTGGGGCGACGCACAATTGGCATAGGGCCCGGGTTAGGGAGGTATTGGCCAGTAGGGATGTCCTTGTCTCATCGCGCACCAGCGACTCCTGTGGCAGGCCAGGTGCACGGTGTTTCCTCCGACACATTGGTGTGGCTGGCTTCCGTGTTGGATGCGCGCTGCAACTTTTCAGGGAAGTTAGGAAACAATATACACAGGCAGTTAGGAAAGCAAAGGCTAGCTATTTCAAACAGAAATTTGCATCCTGAAGCACAAACTCCAAAAAGTTCTGGGACACTGTAAAGTCCATGGAGAATAAGAGCATCTCCTCCCAGCTGCACAATGCACTGAAGCTAGGAAATACTGTCACCATCGATAAATCTACGATAATCTAGAATTTCAATAAGCATTTTTCTACGGCTGGCCATGCTTTCCACCTGGCTACCAAATCAAATCAAAATCAAATCAAATGTATTTATATAGCCCTTCGTACATCAGCTGATATCTCAAAGTGCTGTACAGAAACCCAGCCTAAAACCCCAAACAGCAAGCAATGCAGGTGTAGAAGCACGATGGCTAGGAAAAACTCCCTAAAAGGCCAAAACCTAGGAAGAAACCTAGAGAGGAACCAGGCTATGTGGGGTGGCCAGTCCTCTTCTGGCTGTGCCGGGAGGAGATTATAACAGAACATGGCCAAGATGATCAAATGTTCATAAATGACCAGCATGGTCAAATAATATTAAGGCAGATCAGTTGAAACTGGAGCAGCAGCACAGTCAGGTGGACTGGGGACAGCAAGGAGTCATCATGTCAGGTAGTCCTGGGGCACGGTCCTAGGGCTCAGGTCCTCCGAGAGAGAGAAAGAAAGAGAGAATTAGAGAGAGCATATGTGGGGTGGCCAGTCCTCTTCTGGCTGTGCCGGGTGGAGATTATAACAGAACATAGCCAAGATGTTCAAATGTTCATAAATAACCAGCATGGTCGAATAATAGTAAGGCAGAACAGTTGAAACTGGAGCAGCAGCATGGTCAGGTGGACTGGGGACAGCAAGGAGTCATCATGTCAGGTAGTCCTGGGGCATGGTCCTAGGGCTCAGGTCAGTTGAAACTGGAGCAGCAGCATGGCCAGGTGGACTGGGGAAAGCAAGGAGTCATCATGTCAGGTAGTCCTGGGGCATGGTCCTAGGGCTCAGGTCCTCCGAGAGAGAGAAAGAAAGAAGGAGAGAATTAGAGAACGCACACTTAGATTCACACAGGACACCGAATAGGACAGGAGAAGTACTCCAGATATAACACACTGACCCTAGCCCCCTGACACAAACTACTGCAGCATAAATACCCCTACCCCGGTCAACAGCTCTGCACTCCCCATAGCAACTTGCCCAAGTCCCCCCCCCCATTTCTCCTTCACCCAAATCCAGATAGCTGATGTTCTGAATGAGTTGCAAAACCTAGACCCCTACAAATCAGCCCGGGCTAGACAATCTGGTCTCTCTCTTTCTTAAAATTATCCGCCGCAATTGTTACAGCCCTTATTACTAGCCTGTTAAACCTTTCTTTCGTATCGTCTGAGATCCATAAAGATTGGAAAGCTGTCGCGGTGATCCCCCTCTTCAAAGGGTGAGACACTCTTGACCCAAACTGCAACAGACCTATATCTATCCTACCCTGTCTTTCTAAAGTCTCCAAAAGCCAAGTTAACAAACAGATCACTGTCTATTTCGAATCCCACCGTACCTTCTCTGCTATGCAATCTGGTTTCCAAGCTGGTCATGGATGCACATCAGCCAGGCTCAAGGTCCTAAACGATATCATAACCACCATCGCTAAAAGACAATACTGTGCAGCCATCTTCATCGACCTGGCCAAGGCTTTCGACTCTGTCAATCACCGCATTCTTATCGGCAGACTCAAAAGCCTTGGTTTCTCTAATGACTGCCTTGCCTGGTTCACCAACTACTTCTCAGATAGAGTTCAGTATGTCAAATCAGAGGGCCTGTTGTACGGACCTCTGGCAGTCTCTATGGGGTGCCACAGGGTTCAATTCTCGGGCCAATAAAATTAAAAGATTAAGATGGGCAAAAGAACACAGACACTGGATAGAGGAACTCTGCCTAGAAGGCCATCATCCCGGAGTCGCCTCTTCATTGTTCACATTGAGACTGGTATTTTGCAGGTACTATTTATTGAAGCTGAGGACTTGTGAGGCATCTGTTTCTCAAACTAGACACTCTAATGTACTTGTCCTCTTGCTCAGTTGTGCACCGGGGCCTCCCACTCTTTCTATTCTGGTTTCTATTCTGGCCAGTTTGTGCTGTTCTGTGAAGGGAGTAGTATACAGCACTGTACCAGATCTTCACTTTCTTGGTCATTTCTGACATGGAATAGCCTTCATTTCTCAGAACAAGAATAGACTGAGAGGTTTCAGAAGAAAGTTATTTGTTTCTGGCCATTTTGAGCCTGTAATCAAATACACAAGACTGGCTAGGCCACTCCAGGACCTTGAGATGCTTCTTACGGAGCCACTCCTTAGTTGCCCTGGCTGTGTGTTTCGGGTCATTGTCATGCTGGAAGACCCAGCCACGACCCATCTTCAATGCTCTTACTGAGGGAAGGAGGTTGTTGGCCAAGATCTCGCAATATATGGCCCCATCCATCCTCCCCTCAATACGGTGCAGTCGTCCTGTCCCCTTTGCAGAAAAGCATCCCCAAAGAATGATGTTTCCATCTCCATGCTTCACGGTTGGGATGGTGTTCTTGTGGTTGTACTAATCCTTCTTCTTCCTCCAAACACGGCGAGTGGAGTTTAGACCAAAGAGCTCTATTTTTGTCTCATCAGACCACATGACCTCCCATTCCTCCTCTGGATCATCCAGATGGTCATTGGCAAACTTTAGACGGGCCTGGACATGCACTGGCTTGAGCAGGTGGACCTTGCGTGCGCTGCAGGATTTTAATCCATGACGGCGTAGTGTGTTACTAATGGGTTTCTTTGAGACTGTGGTCCCAGCTCTCTTCAGGTCATTGACCAGGTCCTGCCGTGTAGTTCTGGGCTGATCCCTCACCTTCCTCATGATATTTGATGCCCCACGAGGTGAGATCTTGCATGGAGCCCCGGACCGAAGGTGATTGACCGTCATCTTGAACTTCTTCCATTTTCTAATAATTGCGCCAACAGTTGTTGCCTTCTCACCAAGCTGCTTGCCTATTGTCCTGTAGCCCATCCCAGCCTTGTGCAGGTCTACAATTTTATCCCTGATGTCCTTACACAGCTCCCTGGTCTTGGCCATTGAGGAGAGGTTGGAGTCTGTTTGATTGAGTGTGTGGACAGGTGTCTTTTATACAGGTAACGAGTTCAAACATGTGCAGTTAATACAGGTAATTAGTGGAGAACAGGAGGGATTCTTAAAGAAAAACTAAACTAACTCTGTAAGAGCTGGAATTCTTACTGGTTGGTAGGTGATCAAATACTTATGTCATGCAATAAAATAAAAATTAATTACGTAAAATTCATACAATGTGTTTTTCTGGATTTTTGTTTTAGATTCTGTCTCTCACAGTTGAAGTGTACACATGATAAAAATGACAGGCCTCTACATGCTTTGTAAGTAGGAAAACCTGCATAATCGGCAGTGTATCAAATACTTGTTCTCCCCACTGTATGTGCCCTTTGTTCACCATGGTGCTGTCGATTATTGTTACAATGTCTGTTTGTGCGTGTGAGTACCTGTCCTGTGCGTTTTGGGCTTTCGTGCCCTTGTGGATTGCACAGATGATTACAGGTCTCATCCCATGAGTTAATCATCGTGTGCATGTGTTATTTATTCGAGGTACTCCTCGCTCTTTTGTTTGGGTTTCAACCCTGTATTTTGTGAACATGTTTGTTTGGTCTTTGTCCCCGTGCCTTTACACGGCACGCCGTCATTTTGGGTGTAATAAAAATTTTAAAACGCATTCCTGCTTCTGTCTCCCGATCCTTCATGCCAACGCGACACACAACAGTTTTCGGCTGTGCTAACATAATTGCGAAATGGTTTTCTAATGATCAATTAGCCTTTTACAATGATAAACTTGGATAATCTAACACAACGTGCCACAGGAGTGATGGTTGCTGATAATGCGCCTCTGTACTCCTATATAGATATTCCATTAAAAAGAAAATGAAAATGCTGTTTTCAGAAACAATAGTAATTTACAACATTAATGTCTACACTGCATTTCTGATCAATTTGATGTTATTTTAATGGACAAAAAATTATTGTAACAAACAAGGACATTTCTAAGTGACCCCAAACTTTTGAACGCTAGTGTAGTTCATTACAAGTGTGTGTGTGCCTACACTCTACAAGAATCTGCCGGTTTTCATCATTTTTTTCTAATTCCTTTTAGCACCCAATACAGTGAGCCAAAATGAAATATGATTTTAAAGCAGTTTCGAGACGCCCACGGCCCCTCCCTCTCTATTCTCTTTCAGTGGTCTATCATCACACCAGCACACAGATATGCTTCAGTCATTTGTTGCCATGGTAACTGCAGCCGACATTCGCCAAAGCAACAGCTCATGTAGTCAAGAGTCTTTAAGGGCTGTAAAAAAAGACTGGAAAGTTAGGAGAGAGAGGGGCAGCGATAAATAGGCAAAAATTATATTTCTCTCTATACCACTTGTATTTCATATACCTTTGACTATTGGATGTTCTTATAGGCACTTTAGTATTGCCAGTGTAACAGTATAGTTTCCGCCCTTCTCCTCGCTCCTAAATGGGCTCGAACCAGGAACACATCGACAACAGCCACCCTCGAAGCAGCGTTACTGTCACAACTCCCACCAAAGGTGGCTCCCCTGCCTGTTCGGGCAGAGCTCGGCATCGCCGGTCTACTAGCTGCCACCCCCTTTTCCTTTTCTGTTTGTTTTATCTTATTGGTTGCACCTGTCTCTTATTTTGTTTTTGATTCAGGACTATTAGGGCCTGTTAGGCCCGCCTGTTTTTGTGCGGGCTTGTTTTCTGTTAGTCAGGTTGTGTGTGTAGTGTTCCTGTCCGTTTGTGCCCTGTGTTGGGTTGGACATTTTTGTGATTATTTCACCTGTTGTTTTGGGGGTTAGCATTGGAAACTGAAATAAAGTCTGGCTTCCCCAGTATCCTCTGCTCTCTGCGTTTGACTCCGCACCCACCACTCCAGGTGTAGTGACAGTAACCCATGCAGAGCAAGTCTCTACTCCAAGTCTCAGAGTGAGTGACGTTTGAAACGCTATTAGCGCGCACACCGCTAACTAGCTAGCCATTTCACATCACATTGTTACACCAACCTAATCTCGGGAGTTGATAGGCTTGAAATCATGAACAGCAGAGCTGCTGACAAAACGCACGAAAGTGCTGTTTGAATGAATCCTTATGAGCCTGCTGGTGCCCACCATCGCTCATTCAGACTGCTCTATCAAATCATAGACTTAATTATAACATAATAACACACAGAAATACAGGCCTTAGGTCATTAATATGGTCAAATCCAAAAACTATCATCTCGAAAACAAAACATTTATTCTTTCAGTGAAATACGGAACCGTTCCGTATTTTATCTAACGGGTGGCATCCATCAGTCTAAATATTCCTGTTACATTGCATAACCTTCAATGTTATGTCATAATTACGTAAAATTCTGGCAAATTAGTTCGCAATGAGCCAGGCGGCCCAAACTGTTGCATTACCCTGACTCTGCGTGCAATGAACGCAAGAGAAGTGACACAATTTCACCTAGTAAATATTGCCTGCTAACCTGGATTTCTTTTAGCTAAATATGCACGTTTAAAAATATATACTTCTGTGTATTGATTTTAAGAAAGGCATTGATGTTTATGGTTAGGTACATGTTGGAGCAACGACAGTCCTTTTTTGAGAATGCGCACTGCATTGATTATATGCAACGCAGGACACGCTAGTAACTAGTAATATCATCAACCATGTGTAGTTATAACTAGTGATTATGATTGATTAAGTTTAATGCTAGCTAGCAACTTACCTTGGCTTCTTACTGCATTCGCGTAACAGGTGGGCTCCTAATGAGGCAGGTGGTTAGAGTGTTGGACTAGTTAACCGTAAGGTTGCAAGATTGAATCCCTGAGCTGACAAGGCAGTTAACCCACCGTTCCTAGGCCGTCATTGAAAATAAGAATCTGACTTGCCTGTAAAAAAAATATAAATAAAAAATAAAAATTGGCGTCCACAATTACCTAATTTATCGGCCATTCTGATTAATCGGTCGACCTCTATTACACACACACACAAACACACACACACGGTCAAAAGTTTGGACACACCTACTCATTCAAGGGTTTTTATTTTGACTTTTTTCAGCATTGTAGAATGATAGTGAAGACATCAAAACTATGAAATAACACATGGAATCATGTAGTAACCAACAAAAAAAATCAAAATTAATTTTATATTTGAGATTCTTCAAATTAGCCACTTGCACACTCTTGGCATTCTCTCAACCAGCTTCACCTGGAATGCGATCCCACATATGCTGAGCACTTGCTGGCTGCTTTTCCTTCACTCTGCGGTCCAACTCATCCTAAACCATCTCAATTGGGTTGAGGTCAAGTGATTGTGCAAAGCACCCCATGCCATTACACCTCCTGTCAGGGTTTACCAGAATTGGACCCAGAAGCAGACCAGGACAAGGTGAGTATAAAGATGGTGAGTATTTATTAATCAATGAGAACGTGGAGGTAGATAGTTCCGGGTGGAGGAGCGGGCAGCGGAGGTGGGTTGATAATATATAATATAATAATATATGCCATTTAGCAGACGCTTTTATCCAAAGCGACTTACAGTCATGTGTGCATACATTCTACGTATGGGTGGTCCCGGGGATCGAACCCACTACCCTGGCGTTACAAGCACCATGCTCTACCAACTGAGCTGGGAGTGGTGGGAGTGGATAGGCAGATCCAATGGATAACAACACACTGGCGATGAGCAGACAGGGATGGGTTATGGGTTCCGGGTGAATGGCTGTAGACAAAACAAACGGCGGTAAGTTAAAGGCAAGAAAGACGTACAAAACAATAAAACAAAACAAAAACTGTCACGCCTTGGTCTTAGTATTTTGTGTTTTCTTTAATTATTTGTTCAGGCCAGGGTGTGACATGGGTTTATTGTATTTTCGTATTGGGGTTTGTAGTATTTGGGATTGCGGCTTAGTAGGGGTGTTGTATAGTCTTGGCTGCCTGAGGCGGTTCTCAATCAGAGTCAGGTGATTCTCGTTGTCTCTGATTGGGAACCGTATTTAGGTAGCCTGGTTTCGCTTTGTATTTCGTGGGTGATTGTTCCTGTCTCTGTGTAGTTTCACCAGATAGGCTGTAATTAGGTTTCACGATCCGGCAGGGAATGGATGTCAGGTCAGAGCTTTTGAAGGGGAGAGGTGATGATCAGGACAGGTGTGCAGATTACTGATGGGATACAGGTGCGGGTGAACATCGATCTCCCAACAAGCTAATTCGCCCGGAAACCAGACAGGGTGCGTTCCAGGACACCGGAAACACACTCCAGGACAGAAACACAGGCAAACACAGACTCAGGAAGCGGGATTCGTGACACCTCCTTCTCCATGCTTCACGGTGGGAACCACACATGCGGAGCTCCGTTCACCTACTCTGCATCTCACAAAGACATGGCGGTTGCAACCAAAAATCTCAAATGTAGACTCAACAGACCAAAGGACAGATTTACACCGGTCTAATGTCTATTGCTCGTGTTTCTTGGCCCAAGCAAGTCGCTTCTTCTTATTGGTGTCATTTAGTAGTGGTGTCTTTGCAGCAATCCGACCATGAAGGCCTGACTCACACAATTTCCCCTGAACAGTTGTTGTTGAGATGTGTCTGTTACTTGAACTCTGTGAAGCATTTATTTTGGTTGCAATTAACTTTAATGAACTTATCCTCTGCAGCAGAGGTAACTCTTGGTCTTCCTTTCCTGTGGTGGTCCTCATGAGAGCCAGTTTCATCATAGCTCTTGATGGTTTTTGCGACTGCACTTGAAGAAACTTTCAGAGTTCTCGAAATTTTCCAGATTGATTTACCTTCATGTTTTTAAGTAATAATGGAGTGTCATTTTTATTTGCTTATTTGAGCTGTTCTTGCTATAATATAGACTTGGTCTTTTACCAAATAGGGCTATCTTCTGTATACCACCCCTACCAACACAACTAATTAGCTCAAACGCAATACGAAGGAAAATAAATTCCACAAATTAACTTAACAATGCACACCTACCTGGCACACAGGCATCCCATCTAGAGCTCTGGAAATGCAAATGCAAATGCACTACGCTAAATGCTAATAGTATTAGTTAAAACTCAAACGTTCATTAAAATACACATGCAGGGTATTGAATTAAAGCTACACTCGTTGTGAATCCAGGCAACAAGTCAGATTTTTAAAATGCTTTTCGGCGAAAGCATGAGAAGCTATTATCTGATTGCATGTAACACCACAAAAGACCCGCAGGGGACGTAAACAAAATAATTAGCTTATTCGGCGCTACACAAACCGCACAATAAAATATAAAACATTCATTACCTTTGACCATCTTCTTTGTTGGCACTCCTAGATGTCCCATAATCACTATTGGGTCTTTTTTTTCTCGATTAAATCGGTCCATATATAGCCTAAATATCGTTCTATGTAGACTGTGTGATAAACAGAAAAAAATAGCGTTTCATAACATAACGTCATTTTTTAAAATTCAAAAAGTCGACGATATACTTTCACAAAACACTTTGAAATACTTTTGTAATGCAACTTTAGGTATTAGTACACGTTAATAAGCGATAAAATTCATCAGGAGGCGATGTAACTTCTATATATTTTTCTGAGTGTGTCTGGAAAAAAACATGGCCGGAGAGATCTCGACCAAAACATCCGGTCGGAGACCGGAGGGAATCGATTCCCTTGAACCGGTTAGACCAAGAATCAAAGCTGAATCAAATGACAAGACTCTAGACAACGTGTGGTAGCTGTAGGCGCTGAAACCTCGGTCTCATGTAATTCGGTTCACTTTGAACAATTCCTGTAAGTAAGCGCAAGGTTATTTATATCCATTTTCAGTGATCAGGTTTTCCTGCGCTATTCGATGAAACTCACGCTCTGTTAAAGTCACAGCCGTGATTTAACCAGTTTTATAAGCGTCTGAGTGTTTTCTATCCACACATACTAATCATATGCATATACTATATTCCTGGCATGAGTAGCAGGGCGCTGAAATGTTGCGCGATTTTTAACAGAATGTTCGAAAAAGTAGAGGGTAGACTGAAGAGGTTAATTGAAATGCATTCCAGGTGACTACCTCATGAATCTGGAGAGAATGCCAAAAGTGTGCAAAGCTGTCATCAAGGCAAAGGGTGGCTACTTTGAAGAATATGTGTGTGTGTGTGTGTGTGTGTGTGTGTGTGTGTGTGTGTGTGTGTGTGTGTGTGTGTGTGTGTGTGTGTGTGTGTGTGTGTGTGTGTGTGTGTGTGTGTGTGTGTGTGTGTGTGTGTGTGTGTGTGTGTGTGTGTGTGTGTGTGTGTGTGTGTGTGTGTGTGTGTGTGTGTGTGTGCGTCACTTCCCAACAAATACTACCACATGAGTTCTCTGATGTTAGATAGAGGCGTACAAAAGATTGGAAGATGAATTGGCTATAACAAACTACAGCATTTGTGCTAACTAGCAAATGTGAATATTTCATTTTGGTGTGTAAATTAACACCACGTCATTCCCCATTTGTCCCCACAACATCACAGTAAAGCCTAATAAATTTGCCAAACTTTTGTCTACTTGGTGTTCCAGACTAGAAAGTGCATTCCTTGGGCAAGGCCAAAGAAAAGTAAGGTCAACATCATGAAAAGAGATGAATATGTGAATCTGTAAGCAGCAGCATGTCGTGACTGAGATTCAGAGAGGGGAAGGTTGTTGACCTTCTGTAGCTCCTCTTTACCACCGGACAGGAGTCCGCCTCCACACTGAGCTGAAGGCTTGCTCAAGCGCACACACACATGCATATAAAAGAGACAGAAAACAAACAGATATGCGCTAAATGATCATAAAAGCCTGTTCCAACACAATGGGCCTCCCATAAGAGCTGCAAATGATAGAGTGAGGAGGTGCATTTTATTCTTTCTCCTCCAGTCCCCTGTTACCCACCATTATCAAAATGAGACAAATTGGCATTCAGCGGAGCTCAGATGCAAATGACAACAAATCTATCACATAAGAGATGCATATTACATTCATCCTCGTGTGTTGAAAATAAATAGATTGGACACCGCTCATCACCGGACTGCTGTTTTCCCCAGTTCATCTCCTTTTCAATTTCAATTACTTCTAGCACTCTCTTCAGCACATATTCTACTTCAAAGACAAAGGGAGTACGATGACTTACTTGTGTAGTCTAATGTGTTGTATTGAGAACCTCTTCTCAGGGTCATACTCAAGCATTCCTGGAAGAAAAATACAAAATAAATTATTGACGGCTTTGTAACCATTTGATGAGATGCATTTATTCCATTCATTATTTCCTTATTTTTGTGCTGTGTTCAAATCAGGGCTTCTTGAAAACAATGAAAAAGACAATTGTGCATAATGACCATTTCCATCAAGGAAAAAAGGGTGTCAATTAAACCCATCTTTACCTTAGAAATGCATTTTCTATCAACTGCATATTCATGATACATCAAAATGATAATTGTTGTGCTAATGTAAAATCACCACAGTGCCATCTACAGCTCCTAAAGAAAAACCTCCAAGATTGAATCACTGCCACTTACTATAAAGTACATTTGAGTGGATGAATTAAGTCCAATAAAGAGGAAAATCTATAATTCTGTGGTCATACCCTTCTTGTAATACTCTTACTACTGCAACTAATGCTTTCATCTCTAATAAGGTTTAATACCATGAAATAGAATATCGGGAGTGCCAGCAGTAGTGTTAGTCAGTCTAGACTCTTACCTCTTAGCAGGCCATAGAGCAGAGGGCCACACTCCTCTGGAACACTGTAGTGTCCCTTTCAAATGTTCTCAAACAGCTTATATATGTTATCCCCTTCAAAAGGTTACAGGCTGGTTGTTATGTTATATCTGAAAGGAAAAATTCAATATATTCCAAAAATAAAATTCAAATTCAAATCAGGCATGAAATAAATATGCCATCTGAAACCATTAATCTGCGAGTGGCCACTCACAGTGTGACACCAGCAGACCAGATGTCCACTTTGAACCCTGAGAAAGTGTCCAGGCCATTGGCAATCTCTGGGGGCTGGAAGGCAGGAGAGCCCTGGCTCGTACAACATGTGTCATCCTCCGTAAACGGGTGCAGCGCCTGAGAGGGAGAACACCAGGGGGACACAGACATCATCAGAAGGGCCCAGAGCTTTTCTTGGGCAAGTCTCTTGTTTTGGGGTTTGCAAATGTAGCCCACTGATGTTGAACTATGCCCAAATTGAAATGCAATAAAGTTGACATCAAAAACTATTAGAGAATATAATTACCTCTACTACACCCAGGTCAGAGATCTTTAGTGCACCGTCCGTCGTCAGCAGTAGATTCCCTGGTTTAATATCTTTATGAACTATTCCCTGGCCGTGCAAAACTTCCAAGCCATCTAGCAGCTGACAAAAGTACCTGGGTAAAAAGAGAAATGTATACAGTTGAAGTCAGAAGTTCACATACATCTTAGCCAAATACATTTAACCTCAGTTTTCACAATTCCTGACATTTAATCCAAGTAAAAATAATGTTTTAGGTTAGTTAGGATCACCGCTTTATTTTAAGAATGTGAAATGTCAGAATACTAGTAGAGAGAATGATTAATTTCAGCTTTTATTTCTTTCATCATATTCCTAGTGGGTCAGAAGTTTACATACACTCAATTAGTATTTGGTAGCAATGCCTTTAAATTGTTTAACTTGGGTCAAACGTTTTGGGTAGCCTTCCACAAGCTTCCCACAATAAATTGGGTGAATTTTGGCCTATTCATCCTGACAGAGCTGGTGTAACTGAGTCAGGTTTGTAGGCCTCCTTGCTCGCACACACTTTTTCAGTTCTGCCCACAAATTTTCTATAGGATTGAGGTCAGGGCTTTGTGATGGCCACTCCAATACCTTGACCTATTTTTCCTTAAGCCATTTTGCCACAATTTTGGAAGTATGCTGGCGGCCTCTGAACAGGCAGTTAACCCACTGTTCCTAGGCCGTCATTGAAAATAAGAATTTGTTCTTAACTGACTTGCCTAGTTAAATAAAGGTAAAATAAATACAAATTAAAAATAATAAAATTGTCCATTTGGAAGACCCATTTGCGACCAAGCTTTAACTTCCTGACTGATGTCTTGAGATGTTGCTTCAATATATCCACATAATTTATCCTCCTCATGATGCCATCTATTTTGTGAAGTGCACCAGTCCCTCCTGCAGAAAAGCACCCCCACAACATAATGCTGCCACCCCCGTGCTTCACTGTTGGGACGGTGTTCTTCGGCTTGCAAGCCTTCGCCTTTTTCCTCCGAACATAACTATGGTCATTATGGCCAAAAAGTTATATTTTTGTTTCATCAGACCAGAGGACATTTCTCCAAAAAGTACAATCTTCGTCCCCATGTGCAGTTGCAAACTGTAGTCTGGCTTTTTTTATGGTGGTTTTGGAGAAGCGGCTTCTTCCTTGCTGAGTGACCTTACAGGTTATGTTGATATAGGACTAATTTTTACTGTGGATATAGATACTTCTGTACCCGTTTCCTCCAGCATCTTCACAAGGTCCTCTGCTGTTGTTCTGGGATTGATTTGCACTTTTTGCACTAAAGTACGTTCATCTCTAGGAGACAGAACACGTCTCCTTCTTGAGCGGTATGATGGCTGCGTGGTCCCATGGTGTTTGTACTTGCGTGCTATTCCATGTACAGATGAACGTGGTAACTTCAGGCATTTGGAAATTGCTCCCAAGGACCTGTGGTCTACAATTTTTTTCTGAGGTCTTGGCTGATTTCCCCATGATGTCAGCAAAGGAGCACTGAGTGTGAAGGTAGGCCTTGAAATACATCCAAACGTACACCTCCAATTGACTCACATTATGTCAATTAGCCTATCAGAAGCTTCTAAAGCCATGACATTATTTTCTGGAATTTTCAAAGCTGTTTAAATGCACAGTCAACTTAGTGTATGTAAACTTCTGACCCACTGGAATTGTGATACAGTGAATTATAAGTGAAATAATCTGTCTGATGTCCTAACCGACTTGTTAACAACAAATTTGTGGAGTTTTAATGACTCCAACCTAAGTGTATGTAAACTTCTGTCTTCAACTGTGTCTGTATTAACTTCGGTGTTTGGTCAGATATCTTCAAGCCACATATCTACAATTATTGAATTGAGATGAAAGATAAACATACCCATGAGCTTGAAAAACTAGAAACCTTTTCTCATCAACACTGTCCAACATCTCCTGCATTCCACATACACAATTTTCCATCACCATATACATAAGCAGAGTCAAGGAAAAGAGACAAGGTGGCAATTGTTTCATACTGGTAACCTAACAAGGTATCAAAACGAAAGTGCTATATTTTCATCACCAAAGGATTTGTATTAATTCAACACAAATGACCTTGAATACTGTCTACATTACTGATCAATATGTGGTTGACTGACTAGTTACTAATCCATCAAACTAGCTAGACACACAAAATATCATCAATCCAAGATAACTCTGGAAAAATACAATTTGTCCCTAAGAATAAATTGATCTTCCTGAATGGACCGAAGATGAGACAATGAAAGTGTACAAATGGATTGTGAAATTGAATGTCAAAACAATACTAAATTCTGTATTCACAGTTCTCAGGGTCACTTATAGAAGGCACTTATCTAACCAGCAGCCCCAGCCAGAGAGGAAGAAGAGCAGGGAGGAGAGAGACATGAAAGGTGGGGATATTTCCATCCTGTTGGATTGGGGAGGGCTGGTTGGTTGGGTAAACAGGCAGGTCTATGACAGTAGGAGGCAGTTAGTCACGACTGCGTCAGTGTTCCTCTCTCCCAAGGAGGGGGAAGGGGGGGCCCAGTCAGCCCACAGTATGCGCTTCACACCCATATTAGAACCCCCATTAACTAACCGCTGGAGGGACTTCACATGACCGGTGAGAAAGGCACAGGAAGGAGCGGGAGAGAGGAAAAGGGAAGGGAGAGGGGGGCTGCCCTCATTGCCGGTTCAATCAGTAACACACATTAGGAGTAAATTGAATGAATAGATGATGCAGCTGGGCTGCAGTCAGACGGGGCTGAAGGAGCACTCACCACTGCTGGGCCCATCTGACGTAGGAGCCATGGGCTTTCAGACAGGGGGTGGCCGGGCGGGCGGAAAGAACATTTTTGAGAGGCAAATTATTTGTGTTTTTAAAGGTAGAATTCTACGTATTCACACTTCTGGCTCTGTGCAAAAAGACAGGTAACAAAAACATATGGTTCCGTGTTGCTTTTAGAAACTTTTTTGCAACTATTCTCAGAGTTTTTTTAGAAGCAGAAGCCAGAGCTCTCACGCCCTTAACAGATTTGTGTTCCAGACAAATAACTCAGTCACGTTTTTCATCACTGCTCTTTTACAGCCGCAATGCAAAGTGACCTGTGAGCCACAATGTTCCAACAGAGCATGCTGCAGATGAAAAGAACAGACCCCTTGACACTAAATTATAAACACAAACACGTGTCGCTAGACAAAGCGGAGCCATTCCATTAAGTCAATCTAGCTAGTATGACTCAGCAACTAAAATGAAAACCATGTCATAACTTCCTATAATATGTTCTCACCTCAACAATTACGTGGTCTAAAATGTAAATTGGGATTTATTTTTTTACTTGACTGAACATTGGCTGAATCATTCATGGTCTAAACTGTACTAAATCAATTGGGGAGACCCTTTTAATGTCCGACACAAAGGGTAATGAGTGTTTTATGTGGTGTAGAGCGGCAGACTTCTAAGGACAAGCCAGAGATTATTCGAATCAAAGAGTGAGTGAGTTGGGGGGAGGAAGAGAGCAGAAGGTAAAGGCCTTGTGAAGTTAGTTAGTCCATCTAATACTGAGGGTCATGTTGCCGTATTCCCCCAACAGGACAACAGAGACCTCGTGTGGTCATACCACTAAATTACAGCAACATGACATTTCCGGTGAAAGTTACTATTGGTGCATTGAAACTCATTTGAAGGACATTGCACACTTGTCTTTACAGTTGATCTGCGTAGCTTACTCTACTGTTCCATGGGAAAACAATAATTCCCTAACTGTGAGAAAAGTAGCCGCAAAATAGACTCGCATATCCCACTATCCACACATTATAATGCTTGGACAAATCTTATGCAGTGCTTTGAAGTCTTCGTTAGTACGATTTGTACAACTAATGAGACATCACTATGATTTAGATAGACTCCTGCTAAAGAATAAAAACACAATCATCATTTTTAAAGGATATATCTTTTGCTTCTCCTCATTATACAAAACCTCGACCAACTGGATAATATTATTGTGCCTCAATCTTCTTAACAGCTGAATCTCTCTGTAAGGAAAATGTTTTTTTAAACTGTTTAGATATATGGCATTGGGAAAACTGAATTAATTTCACTACGAAATAATTATGCAGTTTCATCAGCACTGATAACAACAAAAAACACAGAGGGCGAAAGTAATTTGTACAACCTCAACGTTGTTTTATCTTCTGACCTTCTAAAGGCAGGATTTAGTGAGAAAACCATAAGTACTCTTAAAAAGCTCAATTTAATCACTTCAAATAATTGTGGTTACTATTACTCTCAGTGATTCTTAAAAGGCACAGTAACACCTGAGGTACATGCACTGTACTTCCGGCGCCGACAGAGATGGCCGCCTCGCTTCGCGTTCCTAGGAAACTATGCAGTTTTTTGTTTTTTTTACGTGTTATTTCTTACATTAGTACCCCAGGTCATCTTAGGTTTCATTACATACAGTCGAGAAGAATTACTGAATATATGATCAGCGTCAACTCACCATCAGTACGACCAAGAATATGTTTTCCGCAACGCGGATCCTGTGTTCTGCCTTACAAACAGGACAACGGAATGGATCGCATGCAGCGACCCAAGAAAACGACTCCGAAAAAGAGGGAAATGTAGCGGTCTTCTGGTCAGACTCCGAAAAAGGGCACATCGCGCACCACTCCCCAGCATTCTTCTTGCCAATGTCCAGTCTCTTGACAACAAGGTTGACGAAATCCGAGCAAGGGTGGCATTCCAGAGGGACATCAGAGACTGCAAAGTTCTCTGCTTCACGGAAACATGGCTTACTGGGAAGACGCTATCCGATGCGGTGCAGCCAATGGGTGTCTCCACGCATCGCGCCGACAGAAACAAACATCTTTCTGGTAAGAAGAGTGGCGGGGGCGTATGCCTCATGACTAACGAGACATGGTGTGATGAAGGAAACATACAGGAACTCAAATCCTTCTGTTCACCTGATTTAGAATTCCTCACAATCAAATGTAGACCGCATTATCTTCCAAGAGAATTCTCATCGATTATAATCACAGCCGTATATATCCCCCCCCAAGCAGACACATTGATGGCTCTGAACGAACTTTATTTAACTCTTTGCAAACTGGAAACCATTTATCCGGAGGCTGCATTCATTGTAGCTGGGGATTTTAACAAAGCTAATCTGAAAACAAGACTCCCTAAATTTTATCAGCATATCGATTTGGCAACCAGGGGTGGTAAATCCTTGGATCATTGTTACTCTAACTTCCGCGACGCATATAAGGCCCTGCCCCGCCCCCCTTTCGGAAAAGCTGACCACGACTCCATTTTGTTGATCCCTGCCTACAGGCAGAAACTAAAACAAGAGGCTCCCACTCTGAGGTCTGTCCAACGCTGGTCAGACCAAGCTGACTCCACACTCCAAGACTGCTTCCATCACGTGGACTGGGACATGTTTCGTATTGCGTCAGATAAAAATATTGACGAATACGCTGATTCGGTGTGCGAGTTCATTAGAACGTGCGTCGAAGATGTCGTTCCCATAGCAATGATAAAAACATTCCCTAACCAGAAACCGTGGGTTGATGGCAGCATTCGCGTGAAACTGAAAGCGCGAACCACTGCTTTTAATCAGGGCAAGGTGTCTGGCAACATGACCGAATACAAACAGTGCAGCTATTCCCTCCGCAAGGCTATTAAACAAGCTAAGCGTCAGTACAGAGACAAAGTGGAATCTCAATTCAACGGCTCAGACACAAGAGGCATGTGGCAGGGTCTACAGTCAATCACGGACTACAAGAAGAAACCCAGCCCAGTCACGGACCAGGATGTCTTGCTCCCAGGCAGACTAAATAACTTTTTTGCCCGCTTTGAGGAAAATACAGTGCCACTGACACGGCCTGCAACGAAAACATGCGGTCTCTCCTTCACTGCAGCCGAGGTGAGTAAGACATTTAAACGTGTTAACCCTCGCAAGGCTGCAGGCCCAGACGGCATCCCCAGCCGCGCCCTCAGAGCATGCGCAGACCAGCTGGCCGGTGTGTTTACGGACATATTCAATCAATCCCTATACCAGTCTGCTGTTCCCACATGCTTCAAGAGGGCCACCATTGTTCCTGTTCCCAAGAAAGCTAAGGTAACTGAGCTAAACGACTACCGCCCCGTAGCACTCACTTCCGTCATCATGAAGTGCTTTGAGAGACTAGTCAAGGACCATATCACCTCCACCCTACCTGACACCCTAGACCCACTCCAATTTGCTTACCGCCCAAATAGGTCTACAGACAATGCAATCTCAACCACACTGCACACTGTGTCATGTTTTGTCTTATATTGTCTTGTCATTTTGCTTTCCCTTCTGTTCGTTTTCCCCCTGCTGGTCTTTTTAGGTTCGTTCCCTTTTTTCTCTCTCCCTCCCTCTCTCTCTTCTCTCTATCGTTCCGTTCCTGCTCCCAGCTGTTCCTATTCCCCTAATCAATCATCTAATCTTTCCACACCTGTTCCCTATCTTGTCCTCTGATTAGAGTCCCTATTTCTCCCCTTGTTTTCCGTTTCTGTCCTGTCGGATCCTTGTATATTGTTCACCGTGCTGTGTCTGTGTCTCGCCCTGTCGTGTCGTGTTTCCCTCAGATGCTGCGTGGTGAGCAGGTGTCTGAGTCTGCTACGGTCAGTGCCTTCCCGAGGCAACCTACAGTTTATGGTCGAGTCTCCAGTCTGTCCTCGTCATTACGAGTGGAATTGTTTTTATGCTTTGTTTACTGCTCCGATTTGTCTAGGAGTTTTGCATATTTCCTTTACTGGAATAAAGACTCTGTTTTCGCCAAGTCGCTTTTGGGTCCTCATTCACCTGCATAACACACTGCCCTAACCCAACCCACCTGGACAAGAGGAATACCTATGTGAGAATGCTGTTCATCGACTACAGCTCGGCATTCAACACCATAGTACCCTCCAAGCTCGTCATCAAGCTCGAGACCCTGGGTCTCGACCCCGCCCTGTGCAACTGGGTACTGGACTTCCTGACAGGCCGCCCCCAGGTGGTGAGGGTAGGCAACAACATCTCCTCCCCGCTGATCCTCAACACGGGCACCCCACAAGGGTGCGTTCTGAGCCCTCTCCTGTACTCCCTGTTCACCCACGACTGCGTGGCCACGCACGCCTCCAACTCAATCATCAAGTTTGCGGACGACACAACAGTGGTAGGCTTGATTACCAACAACGACGAGACGGCCTACAGGGAGGAGGTGAGGGCCCTCGGAGTGTGGTGTCAGGAAAATAACCTCACACTCAACGTCAACAAAACTAAGGAGATGATTGTGGACTTCAGGAAACAGCAGAGGGAACACCCCCCTATCCACATCGATGGAACAGTAGTGGAGAGGGTAGCAAGTTTTAAGTTCCTCGGCATACACATCACAGACAAACTGAATTGGTCCACTCACACTGACGGCGTCGTGAAGAAGGCGCAGCAGCGCCTCTTCAACCTCAGGAGGCTGAAGAAATTCGGCTTGTCACCAAAAGCACTCACAAACTTCTACAGATGCACAATCGAGAGCATCCTGGCGGGCTGTATCACCGCCTGGTACGGCAACTGCTCCACCCTCAACCGTAAGGCTCTCCAGAGGGTAGTGAGGTCTGCACAACACATCACCGGGGGCAAACTACCTGCCCTCCAGGACACCTACACCACCCGATGTTACAGGAAGGCCATAAAGATCATCAAGGACATCAACCACCCGAACCACTGAGCCACTTTAACTATGCCACTTTGTTTACTTTGTCTACATACTCATCTCATATGTATATACTGTACTCGATACCATCTACTGTATGCTGCTCTGTACCATCACTCATTCATATATCCTTATGTACATATTCTTTATCCCCTTACACTGTGTATAAGACAGTAGTTTTGGAATTGTTAGTTAGATTACATGTTGGTTATCACTGCATTGTCGGAACTAGAAGCACAAGCATTTCGCTACACTCGCATTAACATCTGCTAACCATGTGTATGTGACAAATAAAATTGGATTTGATTTGATTAGAAGCACATTCACACACCAAACAAACACGACTAGTCTATTATGCATCTATCAACACTAAAATTACTGTGAAGACCATTGCAAAGCGTCTCACATACTTTTTGACATTTTGCTCCCCGTTTTGGATGCGTCTCAGTTTCTTCTTCTTAAGGATCTTGACAGCCCTCCTACAGAGTGTCTCAGAGTCCAGCATCTCCTTCACCTTCCCATAGGAGCCCTCCCCCAGCAGGTCTCCCATCAGGTACTTCCCAATCAGCTTGGTCCTCTTCCTCCGCGGCTCGTAGATGACTTCTGTGGAGTCGATGCGATGGACGAAGGTGTCCATGGTCAGGTGATTCTCCAAATAGTCCATGTGTTCATAGAAGTCCCCGTCACTCATGGTTTCCCCTTTGAGCGACGTGACTGTTTTTAATACTTATGTGTTGTATGTTTCTGGATATCCTGGGTCGGACAATACTCCTACAATGAATACGAATGCAGACTAATGTATTGAAATGTGGGATGCTGCAACTGCAGAAATGCAACAGAGGGTTCGCCTTAACCTGCTGACAATGTAGCACTGCTTGAGTATGGTGACCAGAGAGGTGAGTGGATCTGGTGTCCAATATTACAGGTCTACAGAGTTTGGCTCTGATAAGAGGGAATGTTTGGTTCTCTGTCTATGTGCTCAGATGATACAGGCTTATTCCATCCTTCTTAGCCATGTCCTTGTGACACCTGGAAACTGCTTTGATGAGTGCTTTGGTTGTTGGTTAATGTCATCATGTTTTGGGCAAACCATGTAATTACATTCTGTTTGCATAATTGCTATTATTCAAGTGTAATAATGAATTGTGAATGTGGTGTATGATGATAGATTTTCAACGAGGTGTTTTACAAAGCTTGGGTAATCGAATGTTCTACTTCCATCCATGTTCTGAATAAATCCTGGGTACTTGCCAAGCCTGCACAACTGTCCATCCAGTTTCAATGAATCATTGTAGGGATCCTCAGATCTGCAATACAAATGCACAATCACATGCATATGCATTTTGATGAAATTCACGAGACTGAAATGCATGGAAAGTGGAAATGCATTTGTACACTACCATGTCAATACACATGACCAATGATGCGGATGTGCTATCATAACGGTATACATTTCAATACTAGTTAACTAGCTCCTATCATTACAACAAACAATGCTGAATATTTTTATGAACATCACATCCACTCAACAACATAGCAGGCCCATAGGCGGAAATCCCAGGGGGGACGCAACCCCCCTATCCTGGGAAAAATATGACCCCCCCCCCCAATATATCACTGTAAACATAACTATGTAATCTCAATCATATTAATAATATACAATGAAAGCACTTGTGCTAATTATAGACACTTAATAGTGCGTTTTAAAGTTTCAAAAGATTGCGACCCCCGCCCTTTGCCTCACAATGGTTTGATCCACTGCCAGTTCCTTATCTGGCAGGAAACAGAGGGTTCGTATCTTTTTTTATTTGTTTTATTAACAACAAATCAATACATAAAGCACATGAGGGAACACAAGCATACATAGATTACAAACAATAGAGGGTTCGTATCTACTGTCTGAAAGGCACTCAATACACGTAACTGACGTGAGGTTAATCCAGTCAATCGCGCCATAGCAATGTTTTTTTTTATGTTGGCAGGGTTTACACACACACTAGCTGAATTCGCAGAGCTAGCAGGCAAACATTAACTATTAAGCTTGCTAGTACCTATTCCATTTATGTGGCGTCGTTAAAGGTGGAATCTGCACTATTTATTTATATTGATTTATTTCACATGTATTTAACCAGGTAGGCAAGTTGAGAACAAGTTCTCATTTACAATTGCGACCTGGTCAAGATGAAGCAAAGCAGTTCGACAGATGCACATGGAGTAAAACAAACATACAGTCAATAATACAGTATAAACAAGTCTATATACGATGTGAGCAAATGAGGTGAGAAGGGAGGTAAAAGCAAAAAAAAGGCCATGGTGGCAAAGTAGATACAAAATAGCAAATAAAACACTGGAATTGTAGATTTGCAGTGGAAGAATGTGCAAAGGAGAAATAAAAAATAATGGGGTGCAAAGGAGAAAAATAAATACAGTAGGGAAAGAGGTAGTTGTTTGGGCTAAATTATAGGTGGGCTATGTACAGGTGCAGTAATCTTTGAGCTGCTCTGGCAGTTGGTGCTAAAGCTAGTGAGGGAGATAAGTGTTTCCAGTTTCAGAGATTTTTGTAGTTCGTTCCAATCATTGGCAGCAAAGAACTGGAAGGAGAGGCGGCCAAAGAAAGAATTGATTTTGGGGGTGACTAGAGAGATATATCTGCTGGAGCGTGTGCAACAGGTGGGAGATGCTATGGTGACCAGCGAGCTGAGATAAGGGGGGACTTTACCAAGCAGGGTCTTGTAGATGACATGGAGCCAGTGGGTATGAAGCGAGGGCCAGCCAACGAGAGCATACAGGTCGCAATGGTGGGTAGTATATGGGGCTTTGGTGACAAAACGGATTGCACTGTGATAGACTGCATCCAATTTGTTGAGTATGGTATTGGAAGCTATTTTGTAAATGACATCGCCGAAGTCGAGGATTGGTAGGATGGTCAGTTTTACAAGAGTATGTTTGGCAGCATGAGTGAAGGATGCTTTGTTGCGAAAAAGGAAGCCAATTCTAGATTTAACTTTGGATTGGAGATGTTTGATATGGGTCTGGAAGGAGAGTTTACAGTCTAACCAGACACCTAAGTATTTGTAGTTGTCCACGTATTCTAAGTCAGAGCCATCCAGAGTAGTGATGTTGGACAGGCGGGCAGGTGCAGGTAGCGATCGGTTGAAGAGCATGCACTATCGTCAGTTTATTCCAAGATCAGCATACAGCTGTAGTGCTTCAGGGTCCCTGTGATAAGGTTAGCGATAAACTGAACTCCCAACTGAACTACACTCTCTTCTACCATATTCTTAAATATCTTTAATGGTCTCGTTACAAAAGCTAAAATGTCGCTATGGGACTTTGAAGCACATATGTGCCGATCTTAGAGTAAACTGACGATAGCAAAGATTATAGCAAACACCACAGAAACGGAATTGGTGCATGCTAGCTTTGCAAATTCAGCTATTGTTGGAAGCCAGCCAATATGAAACAAACTATTCAAATGACAAAAGGTTGCAGCATATGTTGTGTAAATGGTGAACTCATACAGCTGTCAACTCTTGTCGCTGCAATCCGTTTCACATTTGCTAGCTACCTTTTAGATCGAAACCCATATAGAATGATAGAAGATAAGATGATAGAAGCCCATCTCCTAATGTAAATAACCTACACACACTGTACTGTGTGTGTTTGTGCAGCTAGCCAGCCTGCCAGGTAGAAAAATCTAATGTACATAAAGACAGGCTGGACAGTCTTGAGGGAAAATATCTGCCAGCAATTTGTTGGATCCATTGAAACCCTCAAACATATGTTCGGTTCTTTTGTTCAGTAGTGTGTACAGCAGTGGTAGCATATTTTGAGGAAAGGCAGGCAAGGTTTTGAGTGGTCCTCACTCCACCCCCTCTATATTATATGTAAAGTTAGTGGAGTCGTTGTGCTGCTGAATACGTTCATTACACTTTTGTATTTCATGGGCCCCTTGCCATTACGCCAGTTACCCCTAGGGGTCCACCTACCCTGTTTGAGAACCCCTGGTGTATAGTATGTTATTTGTTATTTTGTTTAGTCATTTTTAGTACAACAGTACACTTACAAATTATTTATTTTATTTAAAATCGCATACTTTGTGTGACATACTTGTCCATAGCTGTTGTTTGAAGAGTTGTGACACTGACTGAACAATAACTAAGTATTTCTGAAGGATATTTTGGTTGATTTGTTTGGGTTTTTCCATTGAAGTAGTTATTTTGCTTTTAGAACTGTACTTATTCTGAGCGTTTTGTTCTTGTAAAGATGTTGTAATAGACTCAAACCAGTGGCACATATTTAATGACTATATAAATGAATCAGAAAAAGTTCCATAAAAAGGTCCGTTCAGTGCGGAGACAAACTTTGTGATGGTTCTCAATGGAGATTATTTGAGATGAGATCGCACCATGTTCATTGCATTTATGAAACCTGCACCCATACAGTGTACAGTGCCATTACCACCTACTGGCCTTGCTTGGTATTGCTGGTTGTAAATACAAACACTTGCATACATACTGGACTGATAAGGAACACTGCTATAACTATTATTAGTAGTAGTATTATAATGATTTAAACATTTTAACAAGTTGGGACAACCCTTCAGTTAACTACTGTACCTATCAATTATCCAGTAGTAGTAATTATGGTTCCTCAATATACATTTGACATATTACAACGTAGGCTATGTGTTACAGCACTACTTTTGGTGTCCGGGAATTGCTCTTGAGAAATGTTCATGTAATTGTCCCTCCAAAGTTGATATCAGATTTTCGCCCCTGAGCAGGCCATGAATAGCATAATCAGTGTCAGTGAGTGAAGTCAGAAAGTGCAAACCAGCGGTCTCTGTCTGTCGTGACTAGCTACAACATAGCTGAATAAACTCAATTTCACGATTTGAGCGGCGACAACAGTTAAGACTGGAGTTCCCGCGTCCCAAACAATCTAGTTTTTATCCCAAACTAGTGATTTCAGCACCCAAAGATTAGCCCGCAATTACACACGACATTGTTCTGTGTAATTGCTGGCTATTATTTGGGTGTTTTAATCAATAGTTTGGAATAAAACTTTCATTGTAGATGTGACGTCGGAGCACCAGTCCGTCCACACTAGTTGCCGCTCAACTCCATTGTAAATCGGTGAGTTTAGTCGGCTAGAGTTACAATACAAAGCATATTGAAACAGCAAGGCTAGCAAACGTTAGCTAGATATCGTTCATTGTTTTGCTATAAGGGCACACGTATAAAGGAACAATAACAAATCCGAGAAGACTCATTGTAGCAGCCGACTCTTGTGCAATAAACATCTCCCCAACGAGCCTGCTTGCCAGATAACTATCTTATCTACTGCAGTTACATCCACAAACCAAGCAGTGTTATAGATTTAGTATTTAGCTGTCTCCTAGTAAGCTATTAAGTTAGCTAACGCTACATTAATTTCCTGTCCTGTCATTTTGCATTACATTTTCAGGTATGGGGTATATTGTCTGTATGTTGAAAGAGGTCAACTTTACCTTGTATGCTCATTTACCGGTGTCATCGATTGCCTATGAAGAAGTGTTGGCTGTCAGAAACGCCTCCATCTTGTTTACATTATCTATGCTCCAAACATAGAAATTCACAATGGGAAAATCTATAGCAACAGCTAAGAATTGTGGTACAGTAATACATGCGATCCTCCGAGAGGTTACAATTTTCGATATCATACGAAGTCATACGATGCAGGCTGCCTGCTACTAAGGTTGGTTATGGTACAAAAAAAACAAGATTTAAAAACTGTATTTTTACTAAATGTGTAGTTTCTTGTAGAAACAGGACGGTTTCAGTGAGTTGACCTCAATGCAAACTTCTGTCTATGACCACAGAACCATTGGGGTTCAAATTTCACTCTGTGATTAAAGTCAGTGTCTCACAGCCACAAAAGGGTAGAACATATTTCAAACGTTGTTTATTAGGGGGAGATGGGCCCTGGCATGTCACTATCACAGGTGATTATTGTGTCTGAGGCTGTGTGAACAAATTATTGGATTATGCTAATAGTTATAAAAACATATTTTATTTAGCTTTCCCTTATGTGGATGTGATGTTAACACTCCCCAGTTGATGGCAGCACTGGTAAATTGTATTTTTCTGGACCAAATGCATAGTCACAGCAATGATACAGTGGCACATTAAACAGAGAAAGACAGACAAATACAAACAGAATTATGATTGATAGAATATGTCCTTAAACTATAGTCATATAACTTTTAGAAAACCCTAGATTCTACACATGCTTCATAGTTATGTCGTTTTACAACATTTCTTCAACTTGAAATGTCACACCAGTATTGCATTGCCATAGATACATAAATAATAGCGATAAGAAGTGGTTCGTCTGGGTTGCCAAACCGTAGCCTATTCATCTGTGTGGCCCAATGATCCAAACCATGTGAGCTGCTGCAGTGACCCAGTTCTCCAGCCCACCCACTGCACCACTCTGCAGGGTCAGCATTCCAGCTGTGCCCTGGGGATCTCTGTACAGCAACAGAAGGCAACATCATTCACCACGACTTACAGAAACAGCATATGATACTTTCATTTTCTCCACCACCAAAGGGACTACAAGCCGGAGACAGACAGATGGGAAGATTGGCACAATTTTGGCTCCCAAGCAATATCATACGCCACAGAAGAGAGGCGGTGATAGGGGACAAGAGAAAGAAAGGGGATGGAAGATAGATGGAGGTCTACATGTGGATGAAATAACACTCAGGCTCACTCTGACATTCTCACGTAGGGGTTCTATCAGTGAAATGAGTGCCTCCTAACCATCACAATCACCTGCCATCGCTCTCACTGATGCTTTGCATCTGCTTCTTCTGTGTTGGTGTCCCTGCTGCTGTTGAAGACTGACTTGGGGCCACACATGTATTTTATCACTTATTAGCTTTAATGAGTCCTCTCATAAAAATTGAAAAAGGCTAAAGGCTTATACCCCATCTCTAACATGTTGGTATTTATCTAACCACATCTAACTTAGAGGTATTGAGACTGATAATTATTTCCTTGTAATACAATTGAAAGCTATATGATATGGACTGAAAAGTTCTGAAGTTTTTCTACATTATTTGAAATATTTGAATGAAAAAATTGTTATTATCTATTCGCATATAATAATTTGAAAATATGTAAAACCTATTCGAAATATGCTAGGCCTACTCTACGTTCACAACACCACCGTAATCAGAAGACGCGTGGTCCAGTTGCGTCTGATGCACTCTGGTGAGGGGACGTCTCTTGTCTGGAAATTGAGTCAGAACGCAGAACACGTAGAACACTGTCAATTCCAGCTCTGTTCCAGCATTATAACTGGCTGAGAGCATCGCCCATCCCAGCAGCATAATTTCGTCTGGGCTAAATATTTATATAGAGGGGAACGACCTTCATTTACAACACATTCATTCACGTGAGAGAACACTGCGAACTTCTCCATTGCCAAGTTAACATTATTTGAAAACGTTTGGAAAAGAACAAACAGACATTTTGAAAGTTTTGACCAAAGTTTTATTTTACAATTATTATAATATTTTTTTATCACCATGGGCTTTTTGATTGCTCTTTTCGGTGTGACAGTTGCTTTGAGTCAAATGTTTGGAAGATATACTGTAAATGGTGAGTAAAGTATTATTTTATTTATCAAAAATTACGTTTGATATGTAGACTAATTATGAAATAATTCTGGAACAATTTTTGCTTTAAGAAGTCTAGCTTTGATATCTTAATTTAAAACGCGTAAAACATTCGAAAATACTTGATTGACATGATTTGTGAATAATGACCATTAAACCAAGTTAAACCATAGTTTTGCTTGCTTGATACTGAGGATTACAGAGTGCAGGTGCGCATTGTGTTACTACGATGTAACGTGCAAACAGTTACTTACCGTAATCACTGGTTTGCATTAGTATGCAGAACTGCATGTTTATTCCAAAGTAACTTTATTCTCTCATTTAGGGACGTTGGAATACCTTATATATTACAAAGTGATACGTGAGAGTTTATGGATTGTGGCAGTGATGAGTCCTAAAACCTTTAAACAAAACTCCACGATTGTGCAAAAGGTCTCTATTCTCCTGTATGAATTGGTGGATTAGATGCTGCTAAAGTGTATTGCGTGTGGACAGTGAGGTCAGCCAGGTCTGGCTGCGGACTCGTCTGGTCCATTCAGTCCAGTTTGATGTAAAGTAAACAGAGTCCTGGCTATTGTACAAGTGGGCCAGAGCCATAAATCTATATTATGGCTCTGAAGTGGGCTATTTGTATTTCCAGTAGGCCATTGTATACATCAAAGTATATCTACTTTAAATATGTCAATCATGTATATAAATTATGTAGAAAAACTCCAACTAGATCCGTTGTTGTGTTTGTTGTGGTGTGTTCAGCGGGGATGTGTTGGCTGCAGCAGAGCCAAGAGCAGCGCTGTGACATGGTGCTGATGCGTGGGGTCAGCAGGGAGGAATGCTGCTCCGGGGGCCGTCTGGACACGGCCTGGTCCAACACTAGTCTGCCTATCAATGAGGTCAGCCTACTGGGCTTCCTGGGAATCGTGTCCTGCAAACCATGCAAAGGTAACAATGCAGTAGAACTTACATTTACATTTACATTTAAGTCATTTAGCAGACGCTCTTAACTTGCGGAATTACTTGCTGTGAACCAACTAACAAAATTACATTATCATATCCCTATCATTAATATACGGGTGTTTTGCTATTTCTCAAACCATTTGACTAACAGAAGTAGATGCTGATTTCTTGACTCTTGTTATGGCAAACCACCATTGCTGGTAGTGTACCAAAGGTGCCTCAGACAAGTTAGATGGCTTTAGGTTGTCCACTTGGTCCCCTCATAACTGGCAATGAATGAAGCAAAGACGTTAAGGGGTCACATTTTGATCATAGTTCCAAATGGCAGGTAATTTGGCTATAACTAGACCACCTGTCTTCTTCTTGGGATAACTTTGACCCATATGGAATTTCCAAGTCAAGTTTGTTTCCTGAGGTTTCTAAATTTTGTGAAATGTGGATCTCGGCCAGTCATTTCATCTAACTCTGTACAGCTGTTTTGAGTGGCTTCCACTATTGGAAGCCTTCACCATGGGTATTCAGGTTCACTCAAGGATATATTCCTTTTTTATAAACTAAGGTTGCGGTGGCACTTTAACAAGTCCTTGTGATCTCTTGCCAGGGTAGTGGATTATTTTAAACCATGTGAGGATGATTAGTGTCAGCAAGGCTGAAGCCAGCATGTACCAAATAGCAATATAATCCTAGTTTCAAAATGTAGTAGCATTCCTGCTAACTACTGTATGATCGATCATGTTTTCACTTCTATGGAGCAGTCTTATTTTAAGGGATATAAAGGCTATTCCAGCATGCTGTTGATTACAACAAGGTATAAACCAACTAGTTGAATTAACAAGCATAATTATATGATAACAGCAAAAGTAAATAATGAAATGTTCTCATCAATTATGTGCTTAAATGATTAGTGGATAACCTCAAGTGATCTAGAATGACAAAAGTAACAAGACAAGTTGTAAAAGACAAGCTATAAATGTCAATGATTTAGCTACAGTGCATTCGGAAAGTATTCCGACCCCTAGACTTTTTTCCACTTTTTGTTACGTTACAGCCGTATTCTAAAATGGACTAAATAAATAAACATCTCAGTAATCTACACACAATACCCCATAATTACAAAGCAAGAACAGGTTTGTAGAAATGTTATAAAATAAAAAATAAAAAAACAGAAATACCTTATTTACATAAGTATTCAAACCCTTTGCTATGAGACTCAAAATTTCACTCAAGTGCATCCTGTTTCCATTGATCATCCTTGAGATATTTCTATAATATAATTGGAGTCCACCTGTGGTAAATTCAATTGATTGGACATGATTTGAAAAGGCACACACCTGTCTATATAAGGTCCACAGTTGACAGTGCATGTCAGAGCAAAACCAAGCCATGAGGTCGAAGGAATTGTCCATAGAGCTCCGAGACAGGATTGTGTTGAGGCACAGATCTGGGGAAGGGTACCAAAAAATGTCTGCAGCATTTAAGGTCCCCAAGAACACAGTGGCCTCCATCATTATTAAATGGAAGAAGTTTGGAACCACCAAGACTCTTCCTAGAGCTGGCCGATCCGGCCAAATTGAGCAATCGGGGGAGAAGGGCCCTGGTCAGGGAGGTGACTGAGAACCCAATGGTCACTCTGACAGAGCTCTAGAGTTCTTCTGTGGAGATGGGAGAACCTTCCAGAAGGACAACCATCTCTGCAGCACCACCAATCAGACATTTATGGTAGAGTGGCCAGACAGAAGCCACTCCTCAGTAAAAGGCACCTAAAGACACTCAGACCATGGGAAACAAGATTCTCTGGTCTGATGAAACCAAGATTGAACTCTTTGGCTTGAATGCCGAGCATCACATCTGCAGGAAAATTGGCACCATCCCTACGGTGAAGCATGGTGGTGGCAGCATCATGCTGTGGGGATGTATTTCAGCGGCAGAGACTGGGAGACTAGTCAGGTTTGAGGGAAAGATGAACCAGAGCAGGTTCACCTTTCAACAGGACAATGACCCTAAGCACACAGCCAAGACAACGCAGTAGTGGCTTCGGGACAAGTCTCTGAATGTCCTTGAGTAACCCAGCCAGAGTCCGGACTTGAACCCAATCGAAAATCTCTGGAGACCTGGAAATAGCTGTGCATCAACCTGACAGAGCTTGAGAGGATCTGCAGAGAAGAATGGGAGAATCATCCCAAATATAGGTGTGCCAAGCTTGTAGCGTCATACCCAAGAAGAGTCAATGCTGTAATCACTGCCAAAGGTGCTTCAATAAAGTACTGAGTAAAGGGTCTGAATACTTATGTAAATGTGATATGTCAGTTTTTTTATTTTTAATAAAATAACAAAATGTTGCTTTGTCATTATTGGGTATTGTGTGTAGATTGATGAGGGGAAAAAACAATTTAATCAATTTTAGAATAAGGCTGTAAAGTAAAAAAATGTGAAAAATGTCAAGGGGTATGAAAACATTCTGGAGGCACTGTATGGCATATATCGAGAGGTGTGTCCATCCCACCTTGGAACTGGTCCACAAAATGTCCCTGCAAGTTGCAGTGCAATTGAATAAAATCGAAATAATCTTTTTCACTCTGCATAAATTATTTCCCAATGCTGGCTGCGACACAGGCCTGGCTGCCTCCCCTCAGATAATAAAAAAATGAATTTCTGTTTACCACAGGAGAAATGTTTGCCACATGGCCAGACGTCTGTTTTTCATAATCTGGATCATTAAGCAGACTGAAAGAACAAAACTACAGCATCAATGTACATGTGATACTGCGGGGAAGTGCTGGTCTATTATCATAGTACTGCCTGTCAGAGTCAGACTGGGCCCAACAGTTGATCCTCCCCATTGGGGCTACTGATTTCCAGTGCTGCTGATTTGTGAAAACGTATATGAATTGCAACAAGCTGCCAGTGAACCGGAGCAAAACATAACAGAAAAAGGAATTTTGGGGGATTTCCCTGGGAGGAATGGGGATGAATCTGATACTCGTGTGAGAAATCCAGAGGTATCAGAGTTGGCCTCTTTGGAGATGGAGAATAGCAGGATATTAAAGCAAGCGCTCGCAGAGAAAGGCAATAAAGTGCTGCTTTTTACAGGATCGGGTCTGAATATCACTCTCTATTAGGATCAAACAGGTCCTGAGAAGCCTGTTGAAAGGTGGCGATGGTATGTCTGTGTTGTTTTAGGGTTACAGTACTGGGTGACTTCCTATTGACCAGGCTGGGCCTTGGAGAATCAACGGTTCCTCCTGCAACATCTCTCAGCCTGTAATACCCAGTGACAGGCCTTTGAACTGGTTGGTCTGCTCAAACACCCTTCCATCCATCTAAGACTTATCCCTGCTTTCATCATTACAGGGATCCTACAGTCGTGGAAACAGGCACAACCTCAGACACATTCTTACAGACTTGACATCCTTGTGTATGACCATAAACAAAATATGCGTTTATTGTAAATGTTTTTCTGGCTAAATCATGCTGCGGTTAAAGACAAAAGTTTTCAGAAATGTGTTCTGTTTTGTTGAGAATGAATCTTAAGCAGCGGTGGAAATGGATCACTTAACGACAGACCATTTAAGATGAGTAAATGCTTCGACAGTAATACTGACTTTTTACTCTATGTTTTGCAGAGACTTGTGATGGTGTGAACTGCGGCCCAGGGAAGGTGTGTACGTTGAATGCTGGACGTCCTCAGTGTGCGTGCTCTCCCGACTGCACTAACATCTCCAAAAAGCATGCTGTGTGTGGCAGCGATGGGAACTCCTATCGTGACGAGTGTGTCCTCCTGATGGCCCGCTGTAAAGGACACCCTGATCTGGAGGTCATGTACCAGGGAGAATGCAAAAGTGAGGACATGCCTGTACTTCAAGAGTTATCTTGCATGTCAGCAGTTTGGTTATTTCAAATACTAATTGTGCTACTGCAGCAATATTACACACATTCTTGGATTCAAATAAGTATTCCTTTGTAGCGAAACTATATTACTAATGCTCTATGTTCATGTTCTGTCCAGAGTCTTGCTCCAATGTGGTGTGCCCAGGTACCCACACCTGTGTGACAGATCAGACTAACAGTGCCCACTGTGTCATGTGCCGCACAACCCCCTGCCCAATACCGCTGAAGTCCGAGATGCCTATCTGTGGCAACGACAACATCACCTACCCCAGCGCCTGCCACCTCCGTAGAGCCACCTGCTTCCTGGGGCGCTCCATAGGAGTGCGTCACTATGGCAACTGCACTAGTAAATCCCCTTCACTGTTCCTGATCTGTCAACACATAGCCTAAGTATAATCAATAAATTAATAAACAACCTAAATTGAATGGATTTTCTAACTTTAGATATTTTGGCATGTGTTGGATGTGTTTTGTCTTGTGTTCTCTCTCTCAGGTGTTCCAAGAAACACCCTGGCTTTGGAGGGCAGTGAGGAGAATTCACTCTAAAGGGACAGTTCTTGTGTGGTCCAACTGGTACTAGACTTAGCTTAGTCCACCCGGTACGAAGATTTCCAAGAGATTACCTTCGATACGTGAACCAAAATTGTCCCGATGTTCACTCACCAAGTTCTGATTTATGTTGACTACTTTTTTTACAATCACTTATCCCCTCCATCCCTACCCCCCTGTACATAGAACAATGATACATTTGATGTGGGGGAACCCGTTGGAAGTAGCCGTCTGTTCTTCCAAAAGGAAACCAATACTGTATTTGTTGATGCATGCAATGTATGTTAAATAGGATGATTTGCTCATGAAACTGTGGAGAAATATGTAGGGGGCTTTAAGTATAGGGAAATATGTGTATATTGTAAGTAAATACTGCTACTATTTATTGAAGAAGGTATCAAATCTGTTCTATTTATGTTTTGACCCTGTATACAAATCCATATATCAATAGGTCAGCTGTATTTATTGTATTTGGTTTTAAGGTACATGTATTTGAATGGCCACTGGAATTCTTTTATTTTGGCAAGTTATTTTAATTTTTGTGTATTTTTCATATCCCTAAATAAAGTGCATTGTCCCCTTAAAAGCAGCATGACAAAAAAAACTCCATTTGTTTGGATACTGGATACCACATTTAGAGGATGACAACATATTTTGTTTCAATTCACTCGAAGCAAAACAGGGTAACTGCTGTCTGTACTCCAGTGTTTGTTTGGAGGTGATGAGAGACTTAGCCAAAACAAAAGTGCACAGTATGTCTCCTCTAACTCTGCTTGCACAGAGTATGAAACTGTTTATGCTGGAGCCCAATAAAATGTATAAGCCTCCCACTGATCACTCAAATGAACAGTTTAGTTCAGTGTGCAGCAATTTTATTAGACTGTTGGTTCAACCCCAAGCCTTTACAATACCTCCACTGTTGAAGTCTTGGCTTTGTTTATTTTGTATGTTTGTGGGTAATATGAGACCAATATAATGCCATTCAGGTTGTTGAATACACTGTAATATAGTGTAACTGCAAAATCTGACAAATGTTGTTAGCCTTAACAAATTGAAAACATGATAATGCCAAATTACATTAATTTACTCAAAGTTAACTCACAGCCGAATGTATCTGTTCAACGTTTAAGTACTCGTGGCTATTTGAACCAAATGGGCAGATAGCTATTTGCAAATAGCTATTGGTTATTGTGATATGAATGAATAGTGCTGCCCACCCATTTATTCTAGATGATATAATATATTTTTAATTAAAACAAATACTGTTTTTGAACAATTTACACTAGTTTCTTGAAAATAGAACTCAGTTTCATGTACCTGTGTTCCTACTGTGAAATTTGAATGACAAATGTATCTACTTATTTTTGTATTTTTGTACTGCCATTTTATCTCAACATAAACTATAGTATTTGTCATGATGCCTCTTTCATTTCTGGTGCAACTTCGACAGTCATTAAATTCATGTTATACTAGTCAGAATAATCTCTCTAGTCTAGTGCATAATTCCAGATAGAGAATTAATAACAGAGGGTAGGACAAAGCCTATCATACAAAATATCACTTACAGTAAACACATACTGTATGCACAGTAATTGCCATTCTAGATTCTAGACTTTTGTCAGTCTAAAAATACACACAATAGTAAAGGCATTTATCAATGGAGTCATTTCAAGCCTCGTGGGGCGGTCGTGACAAGCTTATATGCACATTGTCTATCCCTTACTGCCTAAAGATGATCATGGCCATGGTTATGAACCTTAGTGAACCGTCTACCTTAACTACCCACATAGAGAAGCAGCAGGTGGGCTAGAGTGTTGGACGGCTTTTACTATGCTGCAACCTCTGTGCGTGCAATGGCCCTGGCAACTGACATCCCACTGACAAGCCTCAGAGGATGGGAGAGGAGACCAGTGAAGAGGGGCGGTGGAGCATTAAAGCAAGGGCATAGGCACCCCATCTCCTGTTCCTGAGGAGCCCCCTCTGGAGGAGAGGAGGTGGGTGAGGTAAGCGACAGAGGGCCACTGACTGACTCACTTTCCTATATGAAATATTGTCCTTGTTTTCTCTGCTCTGACTGAAAACCACTCCTAGACTGACTGTGCCAACATCTGGCCTGACTGGGCCAGCATCTGGTTTAACTTTGCGATATGTTATATTGTGATCCAAGGACCCTTTTAATACATTGATAATGGAATTAAAGCTTTGCTCGAACAGGCAATAACAATGTTATGGAAAAGTGGTTGTTTTTCTGATTTGCATGCATCTTATTTCTGCTTTTTTATTCTACTGTTTCTCTATTGTAAATGCTGTTCTTTTGTTTTCTGTTTTGTAATTAAATGCTACATTATCAGATGGCATAGAGGGAACCCACCCATTCCCTAGTTTATAGAGTTCTGGTACAAACTGTAATGGTCTGATGATCTTGTCAGACCTGACCTCAATGTGTTTTTTATCTAAACGCTCCAATTCTTAGGAAGAAGGAGCTCTCATGCCAGCTCAGTTTTTCATATAGTGATAATCAGCATATAAAAATACAATATATGAAAGATCCTCCCTAAAATGTAAGGAATTTCATTTAAAGTTTCATTATGGAGAATGCCTGAGAAAATGAAATGTTTAAGGCATGGTTCCCAGACCATTTTTGGGATATGAGTAACCCATGTAAAGCCATTTCAATTGTCTTGTGACCCACCCAATAAACAAAACCGATGTTTAAACTGTGACCCAAAGGAGTATCTGTGACCCAATAGTAGTATAGAATACAACTTCATTGTAACTTGGTTAGAACTTAAATGTTAATTCTGCCTTCCTTTCTCCACACCGCTAGATACAAACAAACACATACACACACATTGAGAGGCACAGGGTCAGCAGCAGTACAGCACCCCCTGGATGGAGAGCAATTGTGGGGGTTGAGTGCCTTGCTCAAGGTCACGAAGGCAGGAAATGTTACATGGGATCAGAGATGGCAGCAGCCTTCCAAATGCCAGTTCATGTCCATTCCCATTTTTGTGTTGCCCAGCCCGGGGCTTGAACCATGGTCTGGCTCTCTAACCTCAAGTCTACTGCCATCCCTGGTCCTCCAGGAACAGCTTTAAAGGGATAGTTTGAGATTTTGGCAATGAAGCTCTTTATCGGGTTCATGTGTAAGTCTTCATAAACCAACGTGGGCCACCATAACAGCCATCCCTGTTTTGTAATATACATTCAGGAAGAACAACCTAATCCCAAACACAGTGTATTATTACAGCTAATGTCTTCTGAGTCACAACGGAAATGATGTTCCCCAATCCCAAAGTGGAGGTATAACTTCAGAGTGCACAGACCATATGAGGCATTTCAAAGCAATTGTAATTAGGTTTAGCGTGAGACCTCTGAGATTCGTAGCACACCATGATCAGGAGGTCCACAGTGTCATCTGTTTTCTACATGTAAGGGGGCAGTTCTGAAGGCCATTAAGTATTCCCTTCACTTCCTGAATGGAAGGAGTCTGCAATCCTGCTGTAGATTGTGTCATGCACTGCCGTGGATTTGACCAGAACACACTGATTTGTTGCTCTGAATCCAACAGATGCACACTGCACAAACCTCTCTGTCATGACTCATGAGCTCCAAGTAAGATGTTTCGACTTTCAAACAAACACTTGAAGCAACTCAAACACTCAAGTTTGAGAGATGTTGGGTCCATCTATTTTGATCAGAAAAAGTCTTCATTGCTCACTCTCCATGCCTCTTTTTGTCCATTTCTTGTCGTCTTGGTGCTGCAGTTGACTGACAACTTCCAGTAAGTTATGCCCAACAGTTTGATCAGCGTAGACGTCCTGACGAAAACATGCTGGGGTGCTCCCAGAGACCACCCACTCTCCACATCACGCCTTGATTTAAACAGTCCCAACCCCACATCTGAAACTGATCGATGTGACTTCCTTCCAATTTATTTCCTTTCCATATAGGTCTCCAAAGTTTATAGATATTATATGCAAAAATCTCCTTCGAAAAACGATTTATGGATTCAAATAAATTAGCCTAATATAATTTGTGGCCCAATACATTTAGAATATGACCTTTTTTGCATTAGTAGCATAGCAGATAGCTGTTTTATATAATGAGGAGTATGCACCTATCTTTGAGTCTGTTTGCAATTGACTTCAAGTACAGCAAGGGATGTATCCCTTTGATTCCATCAACAAGCCCATCTGTAAATCGCCCATCCAATCTACCTACCTCATCCCCATATTGTTTTTATTTACTTTTCTGCTCTTTTTGGTCACCAGTATCTCTACTTGCACATCATCATCTGCACATCTATCATTCCAGTGTTAATTTGCTAAATTGTAATTACTTCGCTACTATGGCCTATTTATTGCCTTACCTCCTCATGCCATTTGCACACACTGTATATAGACTTTCTTTTTTTCTATTGTGTTATTGACTGTAAGCTTGTTTATTCCATGTGTAACTCTGTGTTGTTGTTTGTGTCGCACTGCTTTGCTTTATCTTGAACAATTCGCAGTTGTAAATGAGAACTTGTTCTCAACTAGCCTACCTGGTTAAATAAAGGTGAAATTAAACAATAAAAAAATAAAAATATATATAGATCACTGGGCCTTGAGATCTCTCAATAAGTGGTCAACATAAACTTGTCATCCACAGTGACAAAAAATAACATATTAGCAATTGAGGGCCATGCTTTCGATTTTGAGGGGGAAATCAGACCATCAAGACAAGGAAGTTGCGCAAAATAAAATTGTCCCCAATTATGCAACTTGTTTTTTCCTGGATGCGTCTACTGGGACAGCCTGACCCCTGGCTGTGTCTGTGTGTGGCTGGATGGAGTCAGTGAAGACGGTAGCTGGAGTGTGATATAATGTACACAGATTCTTAGCAATACATTACAGCTGTGACAGAAAACCATTTGTTTGGTCTAGGAATGGCATAGGATTACTGTTGACCTCTGCACCCTGTGATGACAAGGTCACTGATTGAACCAATGTGTGGGCACAGGTTGAATGCGTCATTGGGGGAAGTACAGTATGTTAACTGAATATTCCCAGTCTTACCCAAAGTCAACTTACGTAACTGAGTAGATCTGTACATACCTGGCAAGGTTGTTGCTCACACCATCAGCAACATCACTGCCCTACTTTCAGGTGGGCTAACTAAGACACGTGCAGTAACTATTTTATAAGCAAGAAATGGCCAAAATGCCTGCCTATTTACCACTGAAAGTTGGTTGTATTTTTTGCATAACCTTTTGACAAGTGAACATTCAGCATCCCAAATCAACATTTAGAAGATGCAAGTAAAAGGTGCCAATTTATAACAACTTGATAGCTTAACAATAAGAACACTGATCACAAAAGCAACTGCAGAGAATTCCATTTACATTCCAAAGGAACAATACACCCCCAGTGATCTCCTGGAGCCATATTGGATCCATTTCTTCTGACTACTCAAAAATCCAAGACGGGGTAGCAGTCTGTTTTGTTTTGTCATGTCCCGTCCCATGTATATGCAGTATTGTTTTCTTCGTATATATTTCGTATATATTTTTAATCTCAATTTTCATCTTCGGTCTGAACATACTCTCCTGCAACCCGTCTCACACAATGTGGTATGGATCTGCAATTTTTTACACTTTGGAACCAGAACCCCCATCAGCAGCGAGCCAGCTAACTAGCTACTAGCTAGTAGTCAGTTAGCCACTGCTAGTGGACATCACCATTAACTCAGACATCAGCCAGCCTCCTGCCAGTCTGCACAGCGCTATATCAACCAAGAGCATATCGGACTGCTTTTTCTCTACCACATCTCCGGATTCCTACCCCAAGCTCGGAACCTTTACACCGGATCATCGCAGCTAGCTTGCTGCTGTCTGAGTGGCTACCCCTGGCTAATGTGTCTGTCCCAAAGCAAGCACCAGTTAGCCTGGAGCTAGCCTTGAGCTAGGCCCATCTCCCAGCTAGCCGAAGAGGTCCTTCAACCAATTCTTGGGCTACAATACCTATTTTGCCAATTGGCCTAGACCCTTTTACTGTTGACACAGAGCACCACCGATCCATCAAGACTGGTCTGCTAACCGTCCGAGGGGGCTTCCGTTGCGACGTACCCCAAAGGCCCAACTGCTAGTCTGCTTGGCCCGGCTCCGCTAGCTGTCTGAATCGTTGTGTCTCCAGCTTGCCAAGCTACTCACTGGACCCTATGATCACTCGGCTACACATGCCTCTGCCTAACGTCCATATGCCTTGTCTATTACTGTTTTGGTTAGTGATTATTGTCTTATTTCACTGTAGAGCCTCCTGCCCTGCTCAATATGCCTTAGCTAGCCCTTTTGTTCCACCCCCCACACATGCGATGACCTCACCTGGCTTAAATGGTGCCTCTAGAGACAATACTACTCTCATCGTCATTCAATGCCCAGGTGTACCTCCACTGTACTCACATCCCATGTCTGTACATTATGCCTTGAATCTATCCTTCCGCGCCCAGAAATCTGCTCCTTTTACTCTCTGTTCCGAACGCACTAGACAACCAGTTCTTATAGCCTGGAGCCGTACCCTTAACCTACTCCTTCTCTGTTGCTCTGGTGATGTAGAGGTTAACCCAGACCCTGTAGCCCCCAGCACCTGGCGCTTTAATTTGTTGACTTCTGTAACCGTGAAAGCCTTGGTTTCATGCATGTAAACATTAGAAGCCTCCTCCCTAAGTTTGTTTTATTCACTGTTTTAGCACACTCCGCCAACTCGGATGTCCTAGCCATGTCTGAATCCTGGCTTAGGAAGGCCACCAACCCTGAAATTTCCATCCCAACTACAACATTTTCCCGGAAAAAGATAGAACTGCCAAAGGGGGTGGAGTTGCAATCTACTGCAGAGATAGCCTGCAGAGTTCTGTCATGCTAACCAGGTCTGTGCCCAAACAATTTGAACTTCTCCTTTTAAAAATCTACCTTTCCAGAAACAAGTCTCTCACCGTTGCCTCTTGTTATAGACCCGCTTCAGCCCCCAGCTGTGCCCTGGACACCATATGTGAATTGATTGCCCCCAATCTATCTTCAGAGTTCATACTGTTAGGTGACCTAAATTGGGACATGCTTAACACCCTGGCAGTCCTACAATCTAAACTAGATGCCCTCAATCTCACACAAATTATCAAGGAACCTACCAGGTACAACCCAAAATCCGTAACCATGGGCACCCTCTTAGATATCATCCTGACCAACTTGGCCTCTAAATATACCTCTGCTGTCTTCAACCAGGATCTCAGCGATCCCTGCCTCATTGCCTGCGTGCATAATGGATCTGCGGTCAAACGACCACCCCTCATCACTGTCAAGCGCTCCCTAAAACACTTCAGCGAGCAGGCCTTTCTAATCGACCTGGCCCGGGTATCCTGGAAGGATATTGACCTCATCCCGTCAGCAGAGGATGCCTGGTTGCTCTTTAAAAGTGCTTTCCTCACAATCTTAAATAAGCATGCCCCGTTCAAAAAATGTAGAACTAAGAACATATATAGCCCTTGGTTCACCCCAGACTTGACTGCCCTTGACCAGCACAAAAACATCCTGTGGCACTCTGCATTAGCATCAAATAGCCCCCGCGATATGCAACGTTTCAGGGAGGTCAGGAATGAATATACTCTGTTGTCTGGACCTCTGGCAGTCTCTATGGGGGTGCCACAGGGTTCAATACTCAGCCGACTTTCTTCTCTGTATATATCAATGATGTTGCTCTTGCTGTGTGCGATTCCCTGATCCACCTCTACGCAGACGACACCATTCTGTATACTTCTGTCCCTTCCTTGGACACTGTGCTATCTAACCTCCAAACTAGCTTCAATGCCTTACAACACTCCTTCCGTGGCCTCCAATTGCTTTTAAAAGCTAGTAAAACTAAGTGCATGCTGGTGGCTGCCCGCACCCTCCTGCCCGACTAGCATCACAACTCTGAACGGCTCTGACTTAGAATATGTGGACAACTACAAATACCTAGGTGTAAACTCTCCTTCCAAATTCACATTAAGCTTCTCCAATCCAAAATTAAATCTAGAATCTGCTTCCTATTTTGCAACAAAGCCTCCTTCACTCATGCTGCCAAACATACCCTCAGAAACTGACTATCCTACCGATCCATGACTTTGGCGATGACATCTACTCAGCAAACTGGATGTAGTCTATCACAGTGCCATCCGTTTTGTCACCAAAGCCCCATATACTACCTACCACTGCGACCTGTTTGCTCTTGTTGGCTGGCCCTCGCTTCATATTCGTCGCCAAACCCACTGGCTCCAGGTCATCTATACATTTATGCCAGGTAAAGCCCCGCCTTATCTCAGCTCACTGGTCACCATAGCAACACCCATCTGTAGCATGCGCACCAGCAGGTATATTTCACTGGTCATCCCCAAGCCAACACTTATTTTGGCCGCTTTTCCTTCCAGTTCTCTGCTGCCAATGACTGAAACAAATTGCAAAAATCACTGAAGCTGGAGTCTTATATCTCCCTCTCTAACTTTAAACATCAGATGTCAGAGCAGCTTACCGATCACTGTACCTGTACACAGCCAATCTGTAAATTGCACACAAAACTACCTCATCCCCAAATTGTAACTTATCCTCTTGCTCTTTTGCACCCCAGTATCTCTACCTGCACATCATAATCTGCACATCTATCACTCCCGGGTTAATGCTAAATTGTAATTATTTTCGCCTCTATGGCCTATTTATTGCCTTACCTCCCTACTCTTCTACATTTGCACACATTGTACATATATTTTTCTATTCTGTTATGGACTGTATGTTTGTTTATGTGTAACTCTGTGTTGTTGTTTGTGTTGCACTGCTTTTCTTTATCTTGGCCAGGTCGCGGTTATAAATGAGAACTTATTCTCAACTGGCCTGCCTGGTTAAAAAAAGGTGCAATTAAATAAAATAAATCAAATTACACACATCTCAGCAACAGACTTATGGTGAGGGAGTTCTCGACTGGAGGACTGCCTGCCTGCCTCTGCCCTGATACCATCTGCCCCGGCTTAGCGCAGGGGCGTGTCGACAAAAACAGTCTGACACACTGGCCCCACTCTCTATCTATATTGTTGTTGCTTGTTTTCTCCTCAGCAAAAACATCAAAATTAAAGACAGATTCTTTTAGTTATCTTAGATTAATTCTGACTATTTTGAGGAAGTACAGTTTATACTGGCTACCCAGCCTTGACAAAATCCATTTGACACATCTGCTGCGTCTAATACCTTCCAGCAGACGATAGGGATCTGAGTCTGTCTGCCATGGCCCTTCACCACCCTTCCTCACCATGGTGACCTGATTCTGGGATAAGGGACGGAGGCACACTTTGTGTTCACGCTCATGTCTGACACATGTAATAATGTGAAGCAATGGGTCATAAATTCACTACCAAACTATCATTATATCAAGATCTCTTGGGTATTGCAAGAGCATAGAGAGAGTGACTAAGATGCCTTCACTGTGACAGAGGAGATTGGATTGTTGCTGCTAATTGTGCACACATGTTATTGCCGACTACACTGGCATCTATATTTCCGTGGCTTCGTAGTGATGTAATCGGCAAAGCTAATGGACTATTGCAGTGCGGCCAGTGTCTATGACACATAGCCTAGTCACACAATCAGAAATGGAAAAACACTGTGGATGAGCTGACCAAAGAGAATATCTCATGACCTGGAATTGATTTAGCAGACAATCCACACTGCCTAATGTGTGTTTAATGTTGAAAAGTTTTATGTTTGTCTTGACTTCTTAGGCAGACATATTTTCCATTACTACTGAAATCTTTACAACTCTGGCACTCACTTCTGGAATTTTACAGTGTGATGCTCAGCTCTTATGATGTATGGCTACAGCCAGCGTGTGTAGGAGAGGGACCTCGTTAAGTGAGGAAAAAAATAAGTGACGCATGATTAAGAGGCCCAGGAAGTTTGTTATTGCTGTGTGTCTGAGTACTCGGGCGCCGAGCGGAACTGTGCAGGCCATTCCCTGCTGGAGTGTCTGGAACAACTCTATGGGGTGACAGCTGTACTACCAGCATGCCTGGGACAATGCCTGTCTAGTGCCTATACACACGTTTACACACAAAGCATGTTATGTTCTATTCTTATGACTGCATCATCAGGAGTTGGCCATGCTGGCCCTAAAGGACCCTTCTGTCTGCCGATTGTAGTTTTACCATCTGTTTTTACACAGATAACTTGCATAGTAACACATATTCAATAATATACATTTACAGTGTTTATTAATCCCATTTACTCTAGGTATACACACATTTTGAGCAATTCATTAATACTGTATTTCATATTGAACTGCTGCCTGTCACCATATATTACTTCTACATGACTGAGGGATAGCCTCAAATACTCCAAAGGTAAACTCAGTTCTATTTTCAACACTTAATAATTCAATATCTTAACCCCAGATTACTACGGATTACTACGGTGACATGATCAGAGAACTTGCTCAGTCTTGCATGGTTATTTCCAACAGCTCACATGACCTGTCTCTGACCCTGGTCTGCTCAGGCTGCTCATAGTCACTCCCCAGATTTGAGTGCAACAGTGAACATGGTACTGCAGCTGTCACGTTCTGACCTTAGTTCTTTTAGGTTTTTCTTTTAGTATGGTCAGGGCGTGAGTTGGGTGGGTTGTCTATCTTCGTTTTTCTATGTTGGTTTTTGAGTTTGGCCTGTCATGTTTGTCATTTATTATCATGTCTTGTCCCTGTGCTCCCCATGCTATTCGTTTCCCTCTGCTGGTCTTATTTGGTCCTTTCCCTCCTTCTATCCCTCTCTCTCCCCCTCCCTCTCTCACTCTCTCGCTCTCTCTTCTCTCTATCGTTCCGTTCCTGCTCCCAGCTGTTCCTATTCCCCTAATCATCATTTAGTCTTCCCACACCTGTTCCCGATCCTTTCCCCTGATTAGAGTCCCTATTTATTCCTTTGTGATCCGTTCCTGTCCCGTCGGTTCCTTGTTTTGTATTCACCATGCTGTGATTGCGTTTCGCCCTGTCCTGTCGTGTTTTTTTGCCTTCATCAGATGCTGCGTGTGAGCAGGTGGCTCTATCAACTACGGCCTGCGCCTACCCGAAGCGACCTGCAGTCTGTGGCCGCTTCTCTAGTTATTCCCCTCTACAGACTAGAGGATTTTTGTTATTCCCTGTTTTGGATTTAAATAAACTCTGTTTCTGTTAAGTCGCTTTTGGGTCCTCTTTCACCTGCATGACAGAAGGAACCGACCAAGGAATGGACCCAGCGACTTCAGACGCTCGTTACACTGCCGTCGAGATCCAAGGAGCCATGCTCGGCAGACACGAGCAGGAATTGTCTGCTGCTCGCCATGCCGTGGAGAACCTGGCTGCTCAGGTTTCCGACCTCTCTGGACAGTTCCAGAGTCTACGTCTCGTGCCACCTGTTACTTCCTGGCCTGCCGAGCCTCCAGAACCTAGGGTTAATAACCCACCTTGCTACTCCGGGCAGCCCACTGAGTGCCGCTCCTTTCTCACGCAGTGTGAGATTGTGTTCTCTCTCCAACCCAACACATACTCTAGAGAGAGAGCTCGGGTTGCTTACGTCATTTCACTCCTTACTGGCCGGGCTCGAGAATGGGGCACAGCTATCTGGGAGGCAAGGGCTGATTGCTCTAACAAATTCCAGAACTTTAAAGAGGAGATGATTCGGGTTTTTGACCGTTCAGTTTTTGGTGGGGAGGCTTCTAGGGCCCTGGCTTCCTTATGCCAAGGTGAACGGTCCATAACGGATTATTCCATTGAGTTTCGCACTCTTGCTGCCTCTAGTGAGTGGAACGAGCCGGCGCTGCTCGCTCGTTTTCTGGAGGGACTCCACGCAGTGGTTAAGGATGAGATTCTCTCCCGGGAGGTTCCTTCAGATGTGGACTCTTTGATTGCTCTCGCCATCCGCATAGAACGACGGGTAGATCTTCGTCACCGGGCTCGTGGAAGAGAGCTCGCATCAACGGTGTTTCCCTGCTCCGCATCGCAACCATCTCCCTCCTCTGGCTTTGAGACTGAGCCCATGCAGCTGGGAGGGATTCGCATCTCGAATAAGGAGAGGGAACGGAGGATCACCAACCGCCTGTGCCTCTATTGCGGAGTTGCTGGACATTTTGTTAATTCATGTCCAGTAAAAGCCAGAGCTCATCTGTAAGCGGAGGGCTACAGGTGAGCGCAACTACTCAAGTCTCTCCATCAAGGTCCTGTACTACTTTGTCGGTCCACCTACGCTGGACCGGTTCGGGTGCTACATGTAGTGCCTTGATAGACTCTGGGGCTGAGGGTTGTTTCATGGACGAAGCATGGGTTCGGAAACATGACATTCCTTTCAGAGAGTTAGATAAGCCTACGCCCATGTTCGCTTTAGATGGTAGTCATCTTCCCAGTATCAGATTTGAGACACTACCTTTAACCCTCACAGTATCTGGTAACCACAGTGAGACTATTTCTTTTTTGATTTTCCGTTCACCGTTTACACCTGTTGTTTTGGGTCATCCCTGGCTAGTATGTCATAATCCTTCTATTAATTGGTCTAGTAATTCTATCCTATCCTGGAACGTTTCTTGTCATGTGAAGTGTTTAATGTCTGCCATCCCTCCCGTTTCTTCTGTCCCTACTTCTCAGGAGGAACCTGGCGATTTGACAGGAGTGCCGGAGGAATATCATGATCTGCGCACGGTCTTCAGTCGGTCCCGAGCCAACTCCCTTCCTCCTCACCGGTCGTATGATTGTAGTATTGATCTCCTTCCGGGGACCACTCCTCCTCGAGGTAGACTATACTCTCTGTCGGCTCCCGAACGTAAGGCTCTCGAGGATTATTTGTCTGTGTCTCTTGACGCCGGTACCATAGTGCCTTCTTCTTCTCCGGCCGGGGCGGGGTTCTTTTTGTTAAGAAGAAGGACGGTACTCTGCGCCCCTGCGTGGATTATCGAGGCTGAATGACATAACGGTTAAGAATCGTTATCCGCTTCCCCTTATGTCATCAGCCTTCGAGATTCTGCAGGGAGCCAGGTGCTTTACTAAGTTGGACCTTCGTAACGCTTACCATCTCGTGCGCATCAGAGAGGGGGACGAGTGGAAAACGGCGTTTAACACTCCGTTAGGGCATTTTGAGTACCGGGTTCTGCCGTTCGGTCTCGCCAATGCGCCAGCTGTTTTTCAGGCATTAGTTAATGATGTTCTGAGAGACATGCTGAACATTTTTGTTTTTGTCTATCTTGACGATATCCTGATTTTTTCTCCGTCACTCGAGATTCATGTTCAGCACGTTCGACGTGTTCTACAGCGCCTTTTAGAGAATTGTCTCTACGTAAAGGCTGAGAAGTGCTCTTTTCATGTCTCCTCCGTTACTTTTCTCGGTTCCGTTATTTCCGCTGAAGGCATTCAGATGGATTCCGCTAAGGTCCAAGCTGTCAGTGATTGGCCCGTTCAAGGTCACGTGTCGAGTTGCAGCGCTTTTTAGGTTTCGCTAATTTCTATCGGCGTTTCATTCGTAATTTCGGTCAAGTTGCTGCCCCTCTCACAGCTCTTACTTCTGTCAAGACGTGTTTTAAGTGGTCCGGTTCCGCCCAGGGAGCTTTTGATCTTCTAAAAGAACGTTTTACGTCCGCTCCTATCCTCGTTACTCCTGACGTCACTAGACAATTCATTGTCGAGGTTGACGCTTCAGAGGTAGGCGTGGGAGCCATTCTATCCCAGCGCTTCCAGTCTGACGATAAGGTTCATCCTTGCGCTTATTTTTCTCATCGCCTGTCGCCATCTGAGCGCAACTATGATGTGGGTAACCGTGAACTGCTCGCCATCCGCTTAGCCCTAGGCGAATGGCGACAGTGGTTGGAGGGGGCGACCGTTCCTTTTGTCGTTTGGACAGACCATAAGAACCTTGAGTACATCCGTTCTGCCAAACGACTTAATGCCCGTCAAGCTCGTTGGGCGTTGTTTTTCGCTCGTTTCGAGTTTGTGATTTCTTACCGTCCGGGTAGCAAGAACACCAAGCCTGATGCCTTATCCCGTCTGTTTAGTTCTTCTGTGGCTTCTACTGATCCCGAGGGGATTCTTCCTTATGGGCGTGTTGTCGGGTTAACAGTCTGGGGAATTGAAAGACAGGTTAAGCAAGCACTCACGCACACTGCGTCGCCGCGCGCTTGTCCTAGTAACCTCCTTTTCGTTCCTGTTTCCACTCGTCTGGCTGTTCTTCAGTGGGCTCACTCTGCCAAGTTAGCTGGTCATCCCGGTGTTCGAGGCACTCTTGCGTCTATTCGCCAGCGCTTTTGGTGGCCGACTCAGGAGCGTGACACGCGCCGTTTCGTGGCTGCTTGTTCGGACTGCGCGCAGACTAAGTCGGGTAACTCTCCTCCTGCCGGTCGTCTCAGACCGCTCCCCATTCCTTCTCGACCATGGTCTCACATTGCCTTAGACTTCATTACCGGTCTGCCTTTGTCTGCGGGGAAGACTGTGATTCTGACGGTTGTCGATAGGTTCTCTAAGGCGGCACATTTCATTCCCCTCGCTAAACTTCCTTCCGCTAAGGAGACGGCACAAATCATTATTGAGAATGTATTCAGAATTCATGGCCTCCCGTTAGACGCCGTTTCAGACAGAGGCCCGCAATTCACGTCACAGTTTTGGAGGGAGTTCTGTCGTTTGATTGGTGCGTCCGTCAGTCTCTCTTCCGGGTTTCATCCCCAGTCTAACGGTCAAGCAGAGAGGGCCAATCAGACGATTGGTCGCATACTACGCAGCCTTTCTTTCAGAAACCCTGCGTCTTGGGCAGAACAGCTCCCCTGGGCAGAATACGCTCACAATTCGCTTCCTTCGTCTGCTACCGGGTTATCTCCGTTTCAGAGTAGTCTGGGTTACCAGCCTCCTCTGTTCTCATCCCAGCTTGCCGAGTCCAGCGTTCCCTCCGCTCAAGCGTTTGTCCAACGTTGTGAGCGCACCTGGAGGAGGGTGAGGTCTGCACTTTGCCGTTACAGGGCACAGACGGTGAGAGCCGCCAATAAACGCAGGATTAAGAGTCCAAGGTATTGTTGCGGCCAGAGAGTGTGGCTTTCCACTCGCAACCTTCCTCTTACGACAGCTTCTCGTAAGTTGACTCCGCGGTTCATTGGTCCGTTCCGTGTCTCCCAGGTCGTCAATCCTGTCGCTGTGCGACTGCTTCTTCCGCGACATCTTCGTCGCGTCCATCCTGTCTTCCATGTCTCCTGTGTTAAGCCCTTTCTTCGCACCCCCGTTCGTCTTCCCTCCCCCTCCCGTCCTTGTCGAGAGCGCACCTATTTACAAGGTACATAAGATCATGGACATGCGTTCTCGGGGACGGGGTCACCAATACCTAGTGGATTGGGAGGGTTACGGTCCTGAGGAGAGGAGTTGGGTTCCGTCTCGGGACGTGCTGGACCGTTCACTCATCGATGATTTCCTCCGTTGCCGCCAGGATTCCTCCTCGAGTGCGCCAGGAGGCGCTCGGTGAGTGGGGGGGTACTGTCATGTTTGTCATTTATTATCATGTCTTGTCCCTGTGCTCCCCATGCTATTCGTTTCCCTCTGCTGGTCTTATTTGGTCCTTTCCCTCCTTCTATCCCTCTCTCTCCCCCTCCCTCTCTCACTCTCTCGCTCTCTCTTCTCTCTATCGTTCCGTTCCTGCTCCCAGCTGTTCCTATTCCCCTAATCATCATTTAGTCTTCCCACACCTGTTCCCGATCCTTTCCCCTGATTAGAGTCCCTATTTATTCCTTTGTGATCCGTTCCTGTCCCGTCGGTTCCTTGTTTTGTATTCACCATGCTGTGATTGCGTTTCGCCCTGTCCTGTCGTGTTTTTTTGCCTTCATCAGATGCTGCGTGTGAGCAGGTGGCTCTATCAACTACGGCCTGCGCCTACCCGAAGCGACCTGCAGTCTGTGGCCGCTTCTCTAGTTATTCCCCTCTACAGACTAGAGGATTTTTGTTATTCCCTGTTTTGGATTTAAATAAACTCTGTTTCTGTTAAGTCGCTTTTGGGTCCTCTTTCACCTGCATGACATGGCCTGGTATGGTTCTCAATCAGAGGCAGGTGTCGTTAGTTGTCTCTGATTGAGAATCATACTTAGGTAGCCTTTTTCCACCTGTGTTTTGTGGGTGTTTGTCTTCCGTGTCAGTGTTTGTTACCACACGGACTGTTTCGTTTATTCACATTTATTGTTTTGTTCCAGTGTTCTGTTGTGTTTGATTAAACATTATTATAAACATTATGGATCCTCCGATATTCCTCGCTATTCCTCCTCAGAAGAGGAGGACGAGATCCGTTACAGCAGCGGTGACCAGAGCCATCATTCACATAGGGTGGCACGTGCCCCTCAGATTTGTGCAGTTTATTATTATTTTGTTTGGTTCTCTGTAATACTATTAGCCAGTTAGCAATTTTATGAAGCTGGCTTAGCTAGCCCAAGTAGGTTCCCAACCTCATAACAAGCTATCATGAAGCCACTTCAGGCTATCAAGTTAGAGTAGCTAGTGTTTTGTCTTGTGTTTTTTATTTGTAATGAACCTGAGGGCTGCATGACACACTGAATCAAGTGCCCTCAGGGTAGTGGTTGAGGCCTGAATATATACTGTATAACATAACTCAAATCTAAAACCGCCAGTAATGTACATCGTACCAGCTCCTTCCTGGCCTCTAAAGAAAAACAAGCCTTACGCCGATAATAAAAACCTATTCTCAGCTCAGCTTATCATCAGTGATACTTGTCACTGACAACTGCCAATGTGCTATCGTGAAAATTATTATTGAGAAAGATTCACTGTTGCTATCAAAGTCATTCCAACAAGATGTGTTTAAGAGAGCAAGTGAAATGTAATGTAATCAATGTAGTCATATATCATCAATTATACTATTTTGGCCTGTATAACATTTGCGAAGTCATAAATAGCTATTGTTTTAAATCAACCCTGGTTTCAACTAAAAATAGACAATACATACAGGTTAGGCCTAGGGTTTCAAGCTTTGGTTGATTTCAAATTGTATCTTCAAGTTAAATATTAATATGTTTGATTCAGTTGAACCCAAAGTTAAAGTCAAAGAAAAGGACTAAATCAAATCAAACATGATTTAGTCTGACGACTTCGATTTTCGGTTGAGATGGATACGTGAATCCAACATATCAATTATTAAACTAAGTCCGTGACACAGAAGATACAGTTGAAGTCGGAAGTTTACATACACCTTAGCCAAATACATTTAAACTCAGTATTTCACCATTCCTGACATTTAATCCTAATAAAAATTGCCTGTTTTAGCTCAATTAGGATCACCACTTTATTTTAAGAATGTGAAATGTCAGAATAATAGTAGAGAAAATGATTTATTTCAGCTTTTATTTCTTTCATCATATTCCCAGTGGGTCAGAAGATTACATACACTCAATTAGTATTTGGTAGCATTGCCTTTAAATATAATAAGTTTGGTGAATTTTGGCCTATCCCTCCTGACAGAGCTGGTGTAACTGAGTCAGGTTTGTAGGCCTCCTTGCTCGCACACGCTTTTTCAGTTCTACCCACGCATTTTTTTATAGGGGCTTTGTGATGGCCACTGCAATACCTTGACGTTGTTGTCCTTAAGCCATTTTGCCACAACTTTGGAAGTATGCTTGGGGTCATTGTTCATTTGGAAGACCCATTTGTGACCAAGCTTTAATTTCCTGACTGATGTCTTGAGATGTTGCTTCAATATATCCACATAATTTATCCTCCTCATGATGCCATCTATTTTGTGAAGTGCACCAGTCCATCCTGCAGCAAATCACCCCCACAACATGATGCTGCCATCCCCATGCTTTACGGTTGGGATTGTGTTCTTCGGCTTGCAAGCCTCCACTTTCTTCCTCCAAACATAACGATGGTCATTATGGCCAAACAGTTCTCTTTTTGTTTCATCAGACCAGAGGACATTTCTCCAAAAAGTACGATCTTTGTCCCCATGTGCAGTTGCAAACCATAGTCTGGCTTTTATATGGCGGTTTTGGAGCAGTGGCTTCTTCCTTGCTGAGCGCCTTTCAGGTTATGTCGATATAGGACTCGTTTTACTGTGGTTATAGATAATTTTGTACCTGTTTCTTCCAGCATCGTCACAAGGTCCTCTGCTGTTGTTCTGGGATTTATTTGCACTTTTCGCACCAGAGTACGTTCATCTCTAGGAGACAGAACACATCTTCTTCCTGAGCAGTATGGCGGCTGCGTGGTCCCATGGTGTTTATACTTGTGTACTATTATTTGTACAGATGAACGTGGTACCTTCAGGCGTTTGAAATTGCTCCCAAGAATTAACCAAACTTGTGGAGGTCTACAATTTTCATTCGGAGTTCTTGGCTGATTTCTTTTGATTTTCCCATTATGTCAAGCAAAGAGGCACTGAGTTTGAAGGTATACCTTGAAATACATCCACAGGTGCACCCCCAATTGACTCAAATTATGTCAATTAGCCCATCAAAAGCTTCTAAAGCCATGACATCATTTTCTGGAATTTTCCAAGCTGTTTAAAGGCAACTTAGTGTATGTAAACTGCTGACCCACTGGAATTGTGATGCAGTGAATTCTAAGTGAAATAATCTGTCTGTAAACAATTGTTGGAAAAATGACTTGTGTCATGCACAAAGTAGATGTCCTAACTGACTTGCCAAAACTATAAGAAGAAGAAATTTGTGGAGTGGTTGAAAAACAAGTTTTAATGACTTCAACCTAAGTGTGTCACGTTCTGACCTTAGTTCCTTTGTTTTGTCTTTTGTTTTAGTATGGTCAGGGCGTGAGTTGGGTGGGTTGTCTATGTTAGTTTGTCTATGACTCTCTATTTCTGTGTTTGGCCTGGTATGGTTCTCAATCAGAGGCAGCTGTCAATCGTTGTCCCTGATTGAGAACCATATTTAGGTAGCCTGTTTTCCATTGTGTTTTGTGGGTGGTTTTCTGTTTAGTTTTGTGTTGCACCTTACAGGACTGTTCGTTGGTTATTGTTTTGTTTTCAGTGTTCATTAAAATATTTAAATAATATGAACACTTACCAAGCTGCACCTTGGTCCTCCTCTCCTTCCCCAGACGACAAGCGTTACAAAGTGTATGCAAACTTCCGACTTCAAATGTTGATATTTGGTTGTGTTGACAAGCAAACACAATTTAACATCACTTTTGCAATAAAGTAAAATTAGCCTATTAACTTGTCGACAATTTACAAATAATATGTTTGGATTCACGTCTCCAATTAAACCAAAAATACAAGTCAAAGAATAGGATTAAGCTAGTCGCTCAGATAGAAATATCCAAACATTAGATACAGTGCCTCCAGAAAGTATTCACATCCCTACACACAATACCCCACAATGTCAAAGTGGAGTTATGTTTTACATTTCTTTAAACTAATTAATACAAAATTAAAAGCTGAAATTCAACCCCTTTGTTATGGCAAGCCTAAATAAGTTCAGGAGTAAAACCTTGCTTAACAAATCACTTAATACGTTGCATGGACGATAATTGTCATGTTTTGTCCTATATTGTCTTGTCATTTTGCTTTTCCCCCTGTTCGTTTTCCCCCTGCTGGTCTTTTTAGGTTCGTTCCCCTTTTTCTCTCGCCCTTCCTCTCTCTCTTCTCTCTATCGTTCCGTTCCTGCTCCCAGCTGTTCCTATTCCCCTAATCAATCATTTAGTCTTCCCACACCTGTTCCCCATCTTTTCCCCTGATTAGAGTCCCTATTTCTCCCCTTGTTTTCCGTTTCTGTCCTGTCGGATCCTTGTATACTGTTCACCGTGCTGTGTCTTTGTATCGCCCTGTCGTGTCGTGTTTCCCTCAGATGCTGCGTGGTGAGCAGGTGTCTGAGTCTGCTACGGTCAAGTGCCTTCCCGAGGCAACCTACAGTTCATTATCGAGTCTCCAGTCAGTTCTCGTGATTACGAGTGAAGTTGTTTCTTATGCTTTATTTACCGCTCCGATTTGTCTAGGAGTATTGCTATTTCCTTTAACTGGATTAAAGACTCTGTTTTCGCCAAGTCGCTTTTGGGTCCTCATTCACCTGCATAACAGAAGGATCCGACCAAAGAATGGACCCAGCGACTACAGACGCTCGTAACACTGCCGTCAAGATCCAAGGAGCCATGCTCGGCAGACACGAGCAGGAATTGTCTGCTGCTCGTCATGCCATGGAGAACCTGGCCGCTCAGGTTTCCGACCTCTCTGGACAGTTCCAGAGTCTTCGTCTCGTGCCACCTGTTACTTCCTGGTCTGCCGAGCCTCCGGAACCTAGGGTTAATAACCCACCTTGCTACTCCGGGCAGCCCAAGAAGTGCCGCTCCTTTCTCACCCAGTGTGATATTGTGTTCTCTCTCCAACCCAACACATACTCTAGAGAGAGAGCTCGGGTTGCTTACGTCATTTCACTCCTTACTGGCCGGGCTCGAGAGTGGGGCACAGCTATCTGGGAGGCAAGGGCTGATTGTTCAAACAATTACCAGAACTTTAAAGAGGAGATGATTCGGGTTTTTGACCGTTCAGTTTTTGGTAGGGAGGCTTCTAGGGCCCTGGCTTCCCTATGCCAAGGTGATCGATCCATAACGGATTACTCTATAGAGTTTCGCACTCTTGCTGCCTCTAGTGACTGGAACGAGCCGGCGCTGCTCACTCGTTTTCTGGAGGGACTCCACGCAGTGGTCAAAGATGAGATTCTCTCCCGGGAGGTTCCTTCCAGTGTGGACTCTTTGATTGCTCTCGCCATCCACATAGAACGACGGGTAGATCTTCGTCACCAAGCTCGTGGAAGAGAGCTCGCGTCAACGGTGTTTCCCTGCTCCGCATCGCAACCATCTCCCTCCTCTGGCTCAGAGACTGAGTCCATGCAGCTGGGAGGTATTCGCATCTCGACTAAGGAGAGGGAACGGAGGATCACCAACCGCCTGTGCCTCTATTGCGGATTTGATGGACATTTTGTCAATTCATGTCCAGTAAAAGCCAGAGCTCATCAGTAAGCGGAGGGCTACTGGTGAGCGCTACTACTCAGGTCTCTCCATCTAGATCCTGTACTACTATGTCGGTCCATCTACGCTGGACCGGTTCGGGTGCTACATGCAGTGCCTTGATAGATTCTGGGGCTGAGGGTTGTTTCATGGACGAAGCATGGGCTCGGAAACATGACATTCCTTTCAGACAGTTAGACAAGCCTACGCCCATGTTCGCCTTAGATGGTAGTCATCTTCCCAGTATCAGATTTGAGACACTACCTTTAACCCTCACAGTATCTGGTAACCACAGTGAGACTATTTCTTTTTTGATTTTTCGTTCACCTTTTACACCTGTTGTTTTGGGTCATCCCTGGCTAGTATGTCATAATCCTTCTATTAATTGGTCTAGTAATTCTATCCTATCCTGGAACATTTCTTGTCATGTGAAGTGTTTAATGTCTGCCATCCCTCCCATTTCTTCTGTCCCCACTTCTCAGGAGGAACCTGGCGATTTGACAGGAGTGCCGGAGGAATATCATGATCTGCGCACGGTCTTCAGTCGGTCCCGAGCCAACTCCCTTCCTCCTCACCGGTCGTATGATTGTAGTATTGATCTCCTTCCGGGGACCACTCCTCCTCGGGGTAGACTATACTCTCTGTCGGCTCCCGAACGTAAGGCTCTCGAGGATTATTTGTCTGTGTCTCTTGACGCCGGTACCATAGTGCCTTCTTCCTCTCCGGCCGGGGCGGGGTTTTTTTTGGTTAAGAAAAAGGACGGTACTCTGCGCCCCTGCGTGGATTATCGAGGGCTGAATGACATAACGGTTAAGAATCGTTATCCGCTTCCCCTTATGTCATCAGCCTTCGAGATTCTGCAGGGAGCCAGGTGCTTTACTAAGTTGGACCTTCGTAACGCTTACCATCTCGTGCGCATCAGAGAGGGGGACGAGTGGAAAACGGCGTTTAACACTCCGTTAGGGCATTTTGAGTACCGGGTTCTGCCGTTTGGTCTCGCCAATGCGCCAGCTGTTTTTCAGGCATTAGTTAATGATGTTCTGAGAGACATGCTGAACATCTTTGTTTTTGTCTACCTTGACGATATCCTGATTTTTTCACCGTCACTCGAGATTCATGTTCAGCACGTTCGACGTGTTCTCCAGCGCCTTTTAGAGAATTGTCTCTACGTGAAGGCTGAGAAGTTCTCTTTTCATGTCTCCTCCGTTACTTTTCTCGGTTCCGTTATTTCCGCTGAAGGCATTCAGATGGATTCCGCTAAGGTCCAAGCTGTCAGTGAGTGGCCCGTTCCAAGGTCACGTGTCGAGTTGCAGCGCTTTCTAGGTTTCGCTAATTTCTATCGGCGTTTCATTCGTAATTTCGGTCAAGTTGCTGCCCCTCTCACAGCTCTTACTTCTGTCAAGACGTGTTTTAAGTGGTCCGGTTCCGCCCAGGGAGCTTTTGATCTTCTAAAAGAACGTTTTACGTCCGCTCCTATCCTCGTTACTCCTGACGTCACTAGACAATTCATTGTCGAGGTTGACGCTTCAGAGGTAGGCGTGGGAGCCATTCTATCCCAGCGCTTCCAGTCTGACGATAAGGTTCATCCTTGCGCTTATTTTTCTCATCGCCTGTCGCCATCTGAACGCAACTATGATGTGGGTAACCGCGAACTGCTCGCCATCCGCTTAGCCCTAGGCGAATGGCGACAGTGGTTGGAGGGGGCGACCGTTCCTTTTGTCGTTTGGACAGACCATAAGAACCTTGAGTACATCCGTTCTGCCAAACGACTTAATGCTCGTCAAGCTCGTTGGGCGTTATTTTTCGCTCGTTTCGAGTTTGTGATTTCTTACCGTCCGGGTAGCAAGAACACCAAGCCTGATGCCTTATCCCGTCTTTTTAGTTCTTCTGTGGCTTCTACTGATCCCGAGGGGATTCTTCCTTATGGGCGTGTTGTCGGGTTGACAGTCTGGGGAATTGAAAGACAGGTTAAGCAAGCACTCACGCACACTGCGTCGCCGCGCGCTTGTCCTAGTAACCTTCTTTTCGTTCCTGTTTCCACTCGTCTGGCTGTTCTTCAGTGGGCTCACTCTGCCAAGTTAGCTGGTCATCCCGGTGTTCGAGGCACTCTTGCTTCTATTCGCCAGCGCTTTTGTTGGCCGACTCAGGAGCGTGACATGCGCCGTTTCGTGGCTGCTTGTTCGGACTGCGCGCAGACTAAGTCAGGTAACTCTCCTCCTGCCGGTCGTCTCAGACCGCTCCCCATTCCTTCTCAACCATGGTCTCACATCGCCCTAGACTTCATTACCGGTCTGCCTTTGTCTGCGGGGAAGACGGTGATTCTTACGGTTGTCGATAGGTTCTCTAAGGCGGCACATTTCATTCCTCTCGCTAAACTTCCTTCCGCTAAGGAGACGGCACAAATCATCATCGAGAATGTGTTCAGAATTCATGGCCTCCCGTTAGACGCCGTTTCAGACAGAGGTCCGCAATTCACGTCACAGTTTTGGAGGGAGTTCTGTCGTTTGATTGGTGCGTCCGTCAGTCTCTCTTCCGGGTTTCATCCCCAGTCTAACGGTCAAGCAGAGAGGGCCAATCAGACGATTGGTCGCATACTACGCAGCCTTTCTTTCAGAAACCCTGCGTCTTGGGCAGAACAGCTCCCCTGGGCAGAATACGCTCACAACTCGCTTCCTTCGTCTGCTACCGGGTTATCTCCGTTTCAGAGTAGTCTGGGTTACCAGCCTCCTCTGTTCTCATCCCAGCTTGCCGAGTCCAGCGTTCCCTCCGCTCAAGCGTTTGTCCAACGTTGTGAGCGCACCTGGAGGAGGGTGAGGTCTGCACTTTGCCGTTACAGGGCACAGACTGTGAGAGCCGCCAATAAATGTAGGATTAAGAGTCCAAGGTATTGTTGCGGCCAGAGAGTGTGGCTTTCCACTCGCAACCTTCCTCTTACGACAGCTTCTCGTAAGTTGACTCCGCGGTTCATTGGTCCGTTCCGTGTCTCCCAGGTCGTCAATCCTGTCGCTGTGCGACTGCTTCTTCCGCGACATCTTCGTCGCGTCCATCCTGTCTTCCATGTCTCCTGTGTCAAGCCCTTTCTTCGCACCCCCGTTCGTCGTCCCTCCCCCCCTCCCGTCCTTGTCGAGAGCGCACCTATTTACAAGGTACGTAAGATCATGGACATGCGTTCTCGGGGACGGGGTCACCAATACTTAGTGGATTGGGAGGGTTACGGTCCTGAGGAGAGGAGTTGGGTTCCGTCTTGGGACGTGCTGGACCGTTCACTGATTGATGATTTCCTCCGTTGCCGCCAGGATTCCTCCTCGAGTGCGCCAGGAGGCGCTCGGTGAGTGGGGGGGTACTGTCATGTTTTGTCCTATATTGTCTTGTCATTTTGCTTTTCTCCCTGTTCGTTTTCCCCCTGCTGGTCTTTTTAGGTTTGTTCCCCTTTTTCTCTCTCCCTTCCTCTCTCTCTTCTCTCTATCGTTCCGTTCCTGCTCCCAGCTGTTCCTATTCCCCTAATCAATCATTTAGTCTTCCCACACCTGTTCCCCATCTTTTCCCCTGATTAGAGTCCCTATTTCTCCCCTTGTTTTCCGTTTCTGTCCTGTCGGATCCTTGTATACTGTTCACCGTGCTGTGTCTTTGTATCGCCCTGTCGTGTCGTGTTTCCCTCAGATGCTGCGTGGTGAGCAGGTGTCTGAGTCTGCTACGGTCAAGTGCCTTCCAGAGGCAACCTACAGTTCATTATCGAGTCTCCAGTCAGTTCTCGTGATTACGAGTGAAGTTGTTTCTTATGCTTTATTTACCGCTCCGATTTGTCTAGGAGTATTGCTATTTCCTTTAACTGGATTAAAGACTCTGTTTTCGCCAAGTCGCTTTTGGGTCCTCATTCACCTGCATAACAATAATAGACAATAGTGCTTAACAGGATTTTGAATGACTACGTTATCTCTGTACTCCACAAATACAATTATCTGTAAGGTACCTCAGTCGAACAGTGAATTTCAAATACAGATTCCACAAAGACCAGGGAGGTGTTCCAATGCCTCGCAAAGTAGGGCACCTATTGGTAGATGGGTAAAAAATAAAAAGAAGCAGACATTGAATATCCCTTTGAGCATGGTGGAGTTATTAATTACACTTTGAATGGTGTATCAATACACTCAGTCCTTCATCAAATAAAATAAAATGTTATTGGTCACATACACATGGTTAGCAGATGTTATTGTGAGTTTAGCGAAATGCTTGTCCTTACAGATCTGACAGTGCAGCAGTATATAACATGTAATATCTAACAATTCCACAACTAAACCTAATACACGCAATCTAGTAAAGGACTGGGATAAGAAAATAGAAGTATAAAATATATGGATGAGCAGTGACAGAGCAGCTAAGATGCAATAGATAGTGACGGATACAGTATACTGTATAGACTTATGAGATGAGAAATGTGAAATATGTAAACACTCAAAGTGGCATTATTAAAGTGACTAGTGGTCCATATATTAAAGTGGCCAATGATGTAGGTCTGTAGGTCTGTAGGTAGGCGGCCACCTCTGTGCTAGTGGTGGCTGTTTAAAAATCTGATGGCCTTGAGATAGAAGCTGTATTTCAATCTCTCTGTCCAAACTTTGAATCACATGTACTGACCTCACATTCTGGATAGAAGCGGGGTGAACAGGCAGTGGCTCGGGTGGTCAAATCAAATCACCTTCGTACATCAGCTGATATCTCAAAATGCTGTACAGAAACCCAGCCTAAAACCCCAAACGGCAAGCAATGCAGTTGTAGAAGCACGGTGGCTAGGAAAAACTCCCTAGAAAGGCCAAAACCTAGTAAGAAACCTAGAGAGGAACCAGGCTTTGTGGGGTGGCCAGTCCTCTTCTGGCTGTGCCAGGTGGAGATTATAACAGAACACGGCCAAGATGTTCAAATGTTTATAAATGACCAGCATGGTCCAATAATAATAAGGCAGAACAGTTGAAACTGGAGCAGCAGCACGGCCAGGTGGACTGGGGACAGCAAGGAGTCATCATGTCAGGTAGTCCTGATGCATGGTCCTAGGGCTCCGAGAGAGAGAAAGAAAGAGAGAAAGAGACAATTAGAGAGAGCACACTTAAATTCACACAGGACACTGAATAGGACAAGAGAAGTACTCCAGATATAACAAACTGACCCTAGCCCCCCGACACATAAACTACTGCAGCATAAATACAGGAGGCTGAGACAGGAGGGGTCAGGAGACACTGTGGCCCCATCCGAGGACACCCCCCGGACAGGGCCAAACAGGAAGAATATAACCCCGCCAAAGCACAGCCCCCACACCACTAGAGGGATATCTTCAACCACCAACTTACCATCCTGAGACCAGGCTGAGTATAGCCCACAAAGATCTCCGCCACGGCACAACCCAAGGGGGGGGGGGGGGGGGCGCCAACCCAGACATGATGATCACATCAGTGACTCAACCCACTCAGGTTATCTTTTTGCCTTCCTGTGACATCGGGTGTTGTAGGTGTCCTGGAGGGTAGGTAGTTTGCCCCCCGGTGATGCGTTGCGCAGACCGCATCACCCTCATACTCATTACTGAGTTCCCAGAGAGGAAGGAAACCTGCTCAGGGATTTCACTGTGATGCCAATGGTGACTTTAAAACAGTTACAGAGTTTAATGGCTGTGATAGCAGAAAACTGAGGATGGATCAACAACATTGTAGTTACTCCACAATACTAAGCTAATTGATAGAGTGAAAATAATAAATATTTCAAAATATGCATCCTTTTGGCACAAAGACCCTGAAGTAATACGACAAAAATGTGTGAAAGCAATTAGCTGTTTGTCCTGAATACAAAGTGTTATGATTGGGGTAAATCCAATAGAACACATTATTGAGTACCACTATTCATATTTTCAAGCATAGTGGTGGCTGCATCATGCTATCGGTCGGTATGCTTGTAATCGTTAAGGACTAAGAAGTTTTTCAGGATAACTTGTAGACAGAATGGAGTTAAGCACAGGCAAAATCCTAGAGGAAAACCTGGTTCAGTTTGCTTTCCACTTGGAGATGAATTCACCTTTCGGCATGACAATAATCTAAAACACAAGGCCAATTCTACACTGGAGTTGCTTACCAAGAAGACAGTGAATGATCCTGAATGGCCGAGTTACAGTATTGACTTAAATCTAATTGAAAAACTATGGCAAAACTGGAAAATGGTTGTCTAGCAATGATCAACAACCAATTTGACAGAACTTGAAGAATTTTTAAAAGAATAATGGGTACATTTTGTCCAATCCAGGTGTGGAAAGCTCTTAGAGACTTATTACCCAGAAAGACTCACAGCTGTAAATGCTACCAAAGGTGCATCTACAAAATATTGACTCACCCATCCATTTCATTTTCAACAAATGTAAAAATAAATATAAAAACATGTTTTAACTTTGTCATTATGGGGTACTGTAGGCTGATAGGTGAGATGTTTAAAAAAAATAAACTTTGAATAACACAACAAAATGTGAAATATATGAATACTAGGTATGAATACTTTCTGAAGGCACTGTGCATCTTCTTTAAAATGTTGATATTCGTTTGCATTGTCAACCAAGTATAATTCAATATTACTTTTGTAATAAGGTTAAAAGCCTAAAGTTAAGGCTATCTGACAAACTATTGTAACAGTGTTTACTCAACCTTAAAATGAGTAACACATCCATGGCCAGATTGGGGTTACTGTAACTATAAATGTCTTTATATGTAATTATAGAAAGCGTGCATGTTCAAGATAGCAGGTCACAGGTCTGTGGAGATCTTCACAATTGCTATAATAACCTGTGCAGAATCTCGAACAGAATTTATCAATTGCACATGTACTTTCAATGTAATATCAACTGCAATCCAGATCATGTGGTAGTTCTATTAAATGATGCACAGTGATAACACATTAATCTGTTGCATAAATAAACAATATATTTACATAGTATTCCCATTTTATATTTGCTTGCTTCAGATGGTTGAAAGCATATTGATAACACATTGAGAATTCAACAAACTTCTGTCTGATCTTTTTTGTGGGTGAATAAAGGTTGAAATCTCATTGATCAACGTCTCAACAAGATATTACCTAAATTTCCACATTAAAATGAAGTGGTGTGCCCAGTGGGACATAATATTATATCACTGTGAAATGTTCTCAGCTGATAAAGAGAAATAATTCTCATGTTGGACTAGCTAATGTGATGGAAAATCTTTTTAAAGGCATAATGACCCACAAGGACATGGTAATTTGTAAATTAGGTGAGGCAATTTGTACATTATGTGTTTACTATTCCATTTTTCTAATTAGCTTTAAAGGTATGTTGGCAACAACATGTTGTATTTAGTCCAAATCAATAAAAAAAGTACCCTACTTTGGCCTCATTTTATTCTATGCTTGGTATATGGATTCTGTATTTGCTAAAAATAATGGTTTCGGCAGTGCAGGAGTATGAAATAACACATCAAAATCAGCAGATTGGAGAGCACAGATTGGCTGCAGGACAGTCAGGCCGAAACTCCTACTTACTCTCAACATTTGGTGCCAAGTACTGGAAATACTGCGTGTCTCAAGGTAGCACAGCAAACTCAATACCCCTCCATGCTGGAGTGATATCTTACAAAGCGACCAGAGCTGACCATAAATCACTTATGTTATGTCTCTCTAGAGATAACATTAAAGCTACTTGTGAAAGAGTGAAAATCAAAGGACATGTATTTTTCATATCCAAAATAAAAACAGACCTGCATGGTGCACTGGGTCTTACCAATAAAGCTTCCTGCTTTTACATAACTACAAAACCACCTGGGCAGTACATTCTTGCATTAAAAATGTGATGTTTGAACTGTTCTGTGCATTTATAACAGATAAATAGATTAATACTATCTGCATATTAATTTTGTATATTTAAAATATATTTGAAACCCACAGCTTGTCAAATCCCCAAAATATGTAATTATATAACCTTTTTCTGCTGTAGGCTAAATCAGGGTCACACAGAGTGTTTCTTGGTAGTCTTAAACAAATCTACTTTGAAACAAAAGTATACACCTTAAACACATGGTTATAAGCTTAAATAAAAGATGACACCTGTACCATGTCAGATAAAGAGTTTGAAATGTATAAAATGTTGAGTTTGCATCCCAATATTACTGTAGTTGGACTTGGTGGACTGTAACATTCTTCAGGGTTAGGTTTTACTCAGCCCTATGTGTTCCATCCCAGGTGCTTGTAAGGGCACAGATGACAGACCGGTAGGATTCCAGTTGAGGTGGTTTAATGACGCTGATTCACATAGAACTGTAACGGAACAGCACAGTGTATGGCTTGACAATTGTGTTAACCAAGAGTGTGTGTGGTTCTGAAAAGGGGGACATTAAATACAATAGTAAATGGCAGGTATAGGCTTAATACAACCTCCAATTACATAAGCTATAAATAATATGACTACAATAGGTCATCTGCTGCAGAGGGAAATACAGCCTAACAACATGGCTGTGACTTCACTAATGAATGACCAGAAGAGTGCAACTACACAACACTACAGAGCATCAGCATCATCCTCACACAACTGCATGAACTTGAATGTGTAATGCATCCACAAGGCTCAATTCTAACAAAATACCCACATAATCTGTACAGTATACATCCATATAATAAGACTAGACACTGAAATGCTACATTTCTGAAATTAGATGACTTACAGTTCCTAGCTCATGGTAAAAAAAAACACTAATTAGCATAACAACGAGGTGTGTCCACAACATATGAATTGTAAGAAATGTGAACTCACATTTCTGAAGGACGCACACTGGCCTTGGCTAAAACAAAGAGTGCTAACTAAAGGTAATCACAGGAGATGGCTGGAACTTATCACGGCGTGTGTACTTTCTCTAGTTACTTCCTTCTCCTCAGAGATCACCCAGCATCACCCAGCATTCACTGGTCCTCTTCAGGATGAGCATTTAGCTTAGCTGGCCACTTGCCTGGACTTTGAAGGAGAAACGGTGGTCCTTGACTCCATCTGTTGGGCTCCGCAAGGTCTTTCAGAGTCTTGAGTTTGAGTTTTGAGTTTATTTTTTATTTTTACAGGGATTGTGCACATTAATCAACGTTTCAGTAAAAGTGCCGGTTTTAGCCAGCCGGCTAATTTTCAACCGCAGTCCCTGGGCAGGTTATTAAAAAAAATTACAATGTAGACAATAGCAACATAGAACAAGCAAAACATAGCAACATAGGACAAGCAAGACATAGCATACAGACAGAGCAACATAGGACAAGCAAGACGTAGCATACAGACAGAGCAACATAGAACAAAAAGCAGCAAGACAAAATTCCTAAAAGCAACAAAGTGTTTCCACACCTCACAAGCTACAGACAACAGACAACATGGAAAGCGGCAACACACAGCTAGGGACCATGTTCACAAATCTGATTGACCTTTAGCCATGTCTTCAAGCATTTTGTGAAAGTGTGATATGTGGTGCAGTTATGTGTGTCTGATGGCAGTGTATTCCAGACATGGGAAGCTCTCACAGAGAATGCAGATTTACTAAAGGTGCTTTTCCTTAGGGGAACTATACAGTCACCTCCCATGGCAGACCTTGTGGATCTGCTGCCATATGTCTGGGTTTTCTGTTTAACAAAAATATTGAGTGGAGGGGGAGCCAGGCCATTAAGGATTTTGAATACAAGACATGCATCGGTGTATTGCAGAAGATTTTCCCAACTCAAGAGCTCATGCTTTCTAAGGATGTGACAATGATGATGGCTATTGGGCTTCCTATCAAGCACTTTGAGAGCCTGTTTGTAGACAGACTGAATAGGTTTTAATGTTGTACAGCAAGCTTGGGCCCAACTAGTCAAGCAGTATGTTAAGTGGGGGAGTATCATAGAGTTGAAGTACAGTTTTGCTACCTCTGTAGTCAAACAATTTCGTAAAAATCGGAAATTAGCTAGGTTGAATTTAGTTATTTTAATTACCTTTTTCACATGCTTTTTAAAAGAGAGGTTGGAATCAAGTATGATGCCAAGGTACTTAAAATCGGATACCACCTGGAGCTTCTCCCCTGACACATAGACATCTGGCTCAGTAGCATCTGTTGCCCTCTTTGTGAAGAACATGCAAACAGTTTTTTTCACATTGAGATGCAAACACGAGTCACTGAGCCACTTTGTAACCTGGACCATTACAGTAGTGAGTTCTTGTGCAGCTTGTTGTTTGCTCTTTGCATACACATATATCACTGTATCATCTGCATACATTTGAACTTCAGACCCAGTACAGACAGAAGGCAGATCATTAATGTACAGGCTGAACAGGAGGGGCCCCAGTATTGACCCTTGGGGCACGCCCACATCATAGCTACGAGTGGGCGACAGCTCATTGCTCACTCTGACACACTGAGTTCTGCCTTCAAGGTATGATTTCATCCATCTCAAGGCATCAGGGGAAAAGTTGAACTTGGACAGTTTTATGATGAGAATCACATGGTTAACAGTATCAAAAGCCTTCCTTAGGTCCAGAAACACAGCCCCAACAGCACCCCCTTTGTCCATCTTGGACTTCACATTTTCAAGAAGAAAGCAGTTGGCCGTTTCTGTGGAGAGTTTCGCTCTGAAGCCAAACTGCATGGAGTGTAATGTGAAGGGGCTGTTGTGGAGGTGGGCAATCAGTTGTTCTTGCCTCTTATGATGTCATCTACGGGATTCCCCGCCAAATCCACATAGTGCCATGCACGGAGGTCTGTAACTTCTTGAATCTCGGCCACCCGGGTGTCTACAAAAACTTTGAAGTGACAGGATTCTGACTGCAGCCACACCAGCACGGTTGTGGAATATGTCCACAGGGGGGTCTGGCCGGTCTTCAAGGTACAGTAGCTTGCGATATTATTCACCCCATTTTGCATATTTCCTACTTTTGTTGCATTACAACCTGGAATTAAAATGGATTTTTGGGAGGGTTGTATCATTTGATATACACAACATGCCTACCATTTTGAAGATGCAAAATATTTTTTTATTGTGAAAAAAACAATAAATAAGACAAAAAAAACAGAAAACTTGAGCGTGCATAACTATTCACCCCCTTAAAGTAAATATATATAGTAAATGTAGAGCCACATTTTGCAGCAATTAAGGCTGCAAGTGTCTTGGGGTATGTCTCTATAAGCTTGGCACATTTAGCCACTGGGATTTTTGCCCATTCTTCAAAGCAAAACTGCTCCAGCCCCTTCAAGTTGGATGAGTTCCGCTGGTGTACAGCAATCTTAAAGTCATACCACAGATTCTCAATTGGATTGAGGTCTGGGCTTTGACTAGGCCATTCCAAGACATTTAAATGTATCCCCCTTAAATGTATCCCCCCTGTTGCTTTAGCAGTATGCTTAGGGTCATTGTCCTGCTGGAAGGTGAACCTCCGACCCAGTCTCAAATCTCTGGAAGACTGAAACAGGATTCCCTCAAGATTTTCCATTGAGGGAAAATGATTTAGCGCCATCCATTATTCCTTAAATTCTGACCAGTTTCCCAGTCCCTGCCAATGAAAAACATCCCCACAGCATGATGCTGCCACTCCCATGCTTCACTGGGGATAGTGTTCTCGGGGTGATGAGAAGTGTTGGGTTTGCACCAGACATAGCATTAGGTTGACTTTATTTAACTAAATATGTGACTTCTGAAGGTAATTGGTTGCACCAGATCTTATTTAGAGGCTTCATAGCAAATGGGGTGAGTACATACTGTATGCACGCACCACTTTTCCATTTAATTTATTTTTTATTTTTTTAAACAAGTTATTTTTTGTATTTCACTTCACCAATTTGGACTATTTTGTGTATGTCCATTACATGAAATCCAAATAAAAATCTATTTAAATTACAGGTTGTAATTCAACAAAATAGGAAAAACGCCAAGGGGGATGAATACTTTTGCAAGGCATTGTAAACTCTTTCTCTATCAGCTTGGCAAGTTGGGCTCTAGTTTTGGCATGGTAAGTAGTCGCTAAGGAGCAACTCTGGACCTGGTCATCAGGAATGACAGGTAGGTCTTGTTCTGACTATCTCTGTCCTCAAGTATGCGACAGACCCGTAGGCATTCTCTGATGGGTCTCAGAACACATGGACCTCTCTGGTGACACTTGACTGGTAGACATCTGCAGGTACATAGCACCTAGGCAGGGTGATGCATGGCAAGATCTGTACCTCTCCTTCCCAAATGTTCAAAGCCTGAAGAAGATCTTGAGTGTGAAGAGGGTCATTCCAGTCCCAATGTTTATCCCAGAGGCGCTGGACCAACACTTTGGCTCGGGTGGTGTACTGCAGAATGAACCCAAGGGCGTCGTACTGGCTGGCGAGTACCTTGTACACATTCCAAATGATCGGCACTCCATAGTCCACGGCTCAATGCGTGTACCCCAAGGTGTCTGACATGCAGTGCCAGCTGAGGCCTAGGGTAGACTCAGGTGAATCTTCTTTCTCTTGGGCAAACGAAAGCTCGAGGTTATCTGATCTGGCCTCCTTTGGTAGGTGATTGATGATGCTTGGCATGTTGCTGGTCCACTGGTGTAGCTCGAACCCTCCAGATGCCAGGAGCCCTCGTTGCTTGTCCACTAGCTGTCTGGCTTCTGCCGGTGTTGGCACGCTCTGGGAGCAGGTGTCAATGTAGAAGCACCTCTACAGAGAAACCGAATATCTTCGCTAGGCTCGCTATTTTCTGTGACATGCCTCTGGAGGGCAAAGATTGCGCATCATGGGCTGCATCTGGTGCCAAAGGGCGGCACCTGCCACTCAAAGACATCAGGGTGCTCTTCTCTCTTCATGTCGCACCACACAGACCGTAGGAAGGGCCTATCTTCAGGCAGGAGGCGGACCTGATTTAACATTGCCTTGATATCGCCACTGATCCTGACGGCATGCTTGTGGAATCGCAACAGTACTCGCAGGGGTGGCGCACCCAAGGTATGTTCTGGCAGCAGGGACTCATTCAGGTTGAGACCCTGGAACTGGTAGGAGCAGTTGAATACGGTGTGATTCTTGCCATTGTGACTCACCATGTGGTGGGGGATTTACCACCATTCTCCTTCTTGAGTGAGCATGTCAGAGCTTAACTTCTTAACTGAGCCTGCCTGCACCAGCTTCTGTATCTCAGCACTGTAGGCTGCAGCTCTCTCTGGATCCTTAGCAAGCCGTCTCTCCATTCTTCTAAGGCTTTGCATCACCGCTTCCTTAGGGGCTTGGCAGTAGCGGGTTGGCGTAGTGAAACACTTTGTCTACCTCTATGCATGCAGTCTTGGTCTCGAGCAGGTCGATGGATTCCTGGTCCTTCCTCAACCGGGTCATCTCTTTCTCATTCCGGAAAGGTATGGACGGTATGGATGATGGACGTCACTAAATATTGCTGTGGCCGGAGGTGTTGCTCCACCAACCTAGCGGGACTCTGAAGCATTCATCCAAGTCTGGTCCAGACAGCTGCTGGCCCGCACGGAGGACCCAACCTCACTGGTTCAATGGGGGTAATCAAATGAGGATGATCTGCACCAATGAGTTCTAGAGGCTTGCCGTTTATGAACGGCTGTAGGGGGAGACCAACCAAGTGCTTGTACCTCTTCTGAAGGCTGGTTACTGGAAAAGAATGGTCTGCTAGCCCAAGGCGAGTCGCAGTGAAGGCCCATTTATCTGGAAACTGGTCTTTCAAGGCTGGAGAGATGTGGAAGGTCACTGACACACCATGATTTATTGGGCGGTGACTGTGTTTCCTAGCCTCAGTACAGTGGGCAGCTGGGAGGAGGTGCTCTTAATACCCATGGACTTTACAGTGCCCCAGAACTTTTTGTATATTGGTTCCTAAATTCTCTGAAAAGTTGCAGTTAGATGCTAATGCAGTACGCCACAGGATGTTTTTGTGCTGTTCAAGGTCAGTCAAGTCTGGAGTAAACCAATGGCTATATCTGTTCTTAGTTCTACATTTATTGAATGGGGCATGCTTATTTAAGATGATGAGGAAAGCACTTTTAAAGAATAACCAGGCATCCTCTACTAACGGAATGAGGTCAATATCCTTCCAGGATACCTGGGCTAGGTCGATTAGAAAGGCTTGCTTGCTAAAGTGTTTTAGGGAGAGTTTGACAGTGATGAGGGGTGGTCAGACGCTGGCAAATGAGGCAGTGGTCTCTGAGATCCTGGTTGAAGACAACAGAGGTGTATTTAGAGGACAGGTTGGTCAGGATGATATCTATGAAGGTGCCCATGTTTATGGATTTAGGGTTGTACCTGGTAGCTCGATATGCTCTGGTTTGATATTGCGCTGTGCAGACTGGCAGGTGTTGTCCGAGCTAAGGCTGGCTGATGACCGGGAAAAAGGTGAAGACCAGTAGCCGTGACTAACAAAGACTAGTAGCTATTTAGCTGGCTAGCTCTTGATGGAAGTTCCAGTTATAAGGAATCAAAATAGCAGTTCTGTACCACATTGTATGAGGGTTGCAGGAAAGTATATTTAGTTTGTAGACAGAAAGTGAGATTAAGATATTTCCGAAAAAGCCAGGCTATTTACACGGGATAAGACACGGGAACAAGACAAAGACAAATACACACGTCCTACTGCAACGCCATCTTGGATTTTTTGGGGGGCTATTTGACCAAGAAGCAGAGTGATGGAGTGCTGCATCGGTTTACATGGCCTCCACAATCGCCCGTCCTCAACTCAATTGAGATGGTTTGGGATGAGTTTTTCCTTCAAAGTGAAGGAAAAGCAGCCAACAAGTGCTCAGCTATGTGGGAACTCCTTCAAGACTGTTGGAAAAGCATTCCAGGTGAAGCTAGTTGAGAGAATGCCAAGAGTGTGAAAAGCTGTCATCAAGGCAAAGGGTGGCTACTTTGAAGAATCTCAAATATAAAATATATTTTGATTTGTTTTAGTTTTTTGGTTTCTATGTGATTCCATACATGTTATTTCATATTTTTAATTACTTCACTATTATTCTACAATGTCGAAAATAATAAAAAATAAAGAAAAACCTTTGAATGAGTAGGTGTGTCCAAACATTTGACTGGTACTGTATGTAAATATGACAGTTCAGTTTTTTTACATTTTCAATACATTTACAAAAATGTCTATATACCTGTTTTTGCTTTGTCATTATGGGGTATTGTGTGTAGATTGATGAGGGAATTAAATTATTTAATCAATTTTAGAATAAGGCTGTAAAGTAACAAAATGTGGAAAAAGTCAAGGGGTCTGAATATTCTCTGAATGCGCTGTACATCACAGAAGACTGAAATATAACAAAACCGTTTGACATAGAAACAACATATTTTCATAGTTGTTTTTAAACCATGTTTATTAATAAGGAAATTATGGAAAACATTAATAACATTCCATCTATGAGGATACTAGAGGGCGATTTGGTCATTTAGACCAGCATGATCTCATCGCCCTGGTTCTTTTAGCATCACAAGGATTATTTCCAATAGGTTCTCAACTGGTCACTAAATGTACCACAATCTTGTACATTGATATGAAGAAATTAGGAATAGAATACTTTACCTGCTGAACTGCAATATTTGCTGGAGATCATCTGTAAATAGATATAGGACACAAAAGCACCACCATGTGGCAATAACGCATAGAACTCCCATCAGAAAAGTGAAATATACATTGGTCATTTTATTTTTTTCCCCAAACGTCTTTATAAATGTGTGTTTTGCTCATTTTAATTTCTTAAAAAATCACGAGAAAATTATATATGTGGTCGGGTTACAAAGCTCAACTTAGTCCAATGAGTTAAAGAAACATCCAAGTCATATTTTAGCCATAAATCGAGTTCTTTCAGCTTGTAAAATCAGACTGACTAGCTCGCTAGCTAACTATCTGTATCTGATGTACTTCTCTGTCAAAATGAGTGAGAGAAAATGCTAATTTAGGCCTACTTCAAGATTGCATTTTTTAAAATTTGCTAGCTTGATTATGTGGAATAATATAAATGTAGAAACAGATTTGAAGAGTTTGAAGTATTTCATTATATGCGTTACGTATATTCTAGTGAGCGAATCATTCTTGTCCCCTTCTTTACTCTGTACTGTCTCCACTGTTGTCAGTAGTTACCACAGCCACAAAGTCAAAATTGGCCATATCACAGAGTTTCTAAACTGAGAGGCGCAACGTTGCTACGCTTCCGGGAACGCTTGCGAAACAGAGCAGGCTGTGGTTTTGGGTTTTAATAAGTAAATGAGAGAAGTCAAAATGTCTCCCTTATTTGTTCATTTTCTCGAAATCCAAAGTCACAACCTAGATTACACCCAATGTCTTAAGTAGTTGATCTTATTTTTACTCCAAGCTTGTGAAAGTGATAAACTGACACGTTTTCATTTTTGTCAAAAATAACGTTATATCGAAGGAGTGCCTTTGATTTGACGACTGCACATGCGCAGTTTGTGGTGAGGCGACCGTTAAACGCGATTAAGTGTTTCTACGCATGAGTTTAGCCAACGTCTACCAGTGGGATTTGGGATTTCTATTGGATAATCATACTGTACTAACTTTGGCTATATCGTAAACATTTATGAAAAACACATTTGCTTTTTGGTCTTAATTTAAGATGAGTCTTGGAAATACGTTTAGCAGTGTGGTTAATGTTAGGTTTAAAATCAGATTTTAAGAAGATACTTGTAGAAATAGTCTGGGTTTATTCATAATTATGACTTTGTGGCTGTGGTAACTAGTGACGACCCTCCAACTGAATCCTTCAACAGAGAACCAAAAAAATGGCAGAAGCACCTCCATGGCCCAGCCGGTTTTTCTGTCACAGATGTTCGGAAGAGATCAGCCCTCGTCTCCCCGTAAGTAACGTTGACAAGAAGCGAAAGACAATTAGTCGAGGAGAGTACCTAAATTATTGTCGGTCTTGTACGTTTGAACGAGTCCATAACAATTCTAGCTAGCTGGCTAGCTAAACCCCATCATACAGTCATTGAGCTAAGCTAACCATATTTTCAACTTCTTGCATCTGACTGTTAGCCAGCTAACGAGAACTAGTCTAGTTCGCTCATATTTTAAAATAGAAAGCTTGTAAAATCAGAGACTGATTAGCTCGCTAGCTAACTAACCGCATCTGATGTGCTTATCAGCCAAGCTAGCTATCCTGTATTGTGTCGTTTGTAGTTAACGTTAGCTAGCTAGTTATTCTGGTTGTGTGCGCGTGCTAACGTTAACCAGCTTGATTTATTACTAGGGCATGAAGTTATCTTGACAGCAATTATTGTATACTCACGGCTCATTATTAATCTGTGCAAGATATAAATGGGAACAACATAGCTAGCTGCCTAGAAATCTTGACAACAAACAGTCTTAGCCAAGGAATGCATCTGAACTGCCTGTGATATCAGCAATGCTTGGCAATGGCACGTGCATCCAGATTAGTCATAAATTATGTATAAAGGACTCCATTCAGTAACCAAACATCCTGTAGGCTTCAGATCAGCTAAAGCAGCGGGAGATTTGTAGTTTGCTAACGTTAGTCATATGATATGTTTATTTTTCTGCATCTTCAAGAAACAATTTATTGTAATATTTCCATGATGATGGCATTTATGTTTTCTGTAGAAAGCATAGACATGTAGAGGAGAGAGGTTGTTGGCAGATTCCAATGCTAAACCTAAAATATTGTGTCTAGTGTTATATTTTAGTCACAGTGACAATGGCACAGTGCATTCTTTCTCTCTCTCTCTGTGTGTGTGTGTGTGTGTGTGTGTGTGTGTGTGTGTGTGTGTGTGTGTGTGTGTGTGTGTGTGTGTGTGTGTGTGTGTGTGTGTGTGTGTGTGTTTTCACCATTCAGTAAGTCACACCAGCATAGCAGTCAGGTGCTGGAATTATCTGTCACAGAATACTAAAGGTGTCTCTCACAATGAAACATGTTAATCAGTAGGCTTTCCACAGTTTGCTGGCAATGAACACTGAATTAAAACCTGAACACAATTCAACTCCTTCCTTCTTGACTGTTCTTAACAGTGTAGTTCAATTGGGTTATCTCCTTTTTGTCAAATTTTTCTCTCGTGTTGGCCACACATATAGTGCCAGTCAAAAGGTTGGACACCTACTCATTCAAGGGTTTTTCTTTATTTTTTATATTTTCTACATTGTAGAATAATAGTGAGGACATCAAAACTATAAAATAACACATAGAATCATGTAGTAACCAAAGAAGTGTTAAACAAATCAAAATATATTTGAGATTCTTCAAACGAGCCACCCTTTACCTTGATGACAGCTTTGAACACTCTTGGAATTCTGTCAACCAGCTTCAAGAGTTTGTCACCTAGAATACATTTAAATTCCAAATCAAATTTTATTTGTCACATGCGCCGAATACAACAAGTGTAGACTTTACCGTTAAATGCTTACTTACATGCCCTTAACCAACAGTGCAGTTCAAGAAGAGTTATTGAATGTGCGGGGGTACCGGTGTCAATGTAATTGAGGTAATATGTACATGTAGGTAGAGTTATTAAAGTAAAGTACATGTAGGTAGAGTTATTATGCATAGATAATAACCGAGAGTAGCAGCAGCGTATAAGAGAGTGGGGGGGGGGGCAATTCAAATAGTCTGGGTAGCCATTTGATTAGCTGTTCAGGAGTCTTATGGCTTGGGTAAAAGCTGTTTAGAAGCCTCTTGGACCTAGACTTGGCGCTACAGTATTGCTTGCCGTGCGGTAGCAGAGATAACATATTTAATTAACAGGTGTGCCTTGTTAATTTGTGGAATTTCTTTCCTTAATGCGTTTGAGCCAATCAGTTGTGTTGGGACAAGGTAGGTATACAGAAGACGGCCCTATTTGGTAAAATACCAAGTCCATATTATGGCAAGAACAGCTCTAATAAGCAAAGAGAAACGACAGTGCATCATTACTTTAAGACATGAAGGTCAGTCAGTAAGGAACATTTCAAAAACTTTGAAAGTTCCTTTCAAGAACAGTTGCAAAATCCTTCAAGTGCTATGATGAAACTGGCTCCCGTGAGGACCGCCACAGGAAAGGAAGACCCAGAGTTACCTCTGCTGCAGAGGATAAGTTCATTAAAGTTAACTGCACCTCAGATTGCAGCCCAAATAAATGCTTCAGAGTTCAAGTAACAGATCCATCTCAACATCAACTGTTCAGAGGAGTCTGAGTGAATCACGCCTTCATAGTCAAATTGTTGCAAAGAAACCACTACTAAAGGACACGAATAAGAAGAGACTTGCTTGGGCCAAGAAACACAAGCAATGGACATTAGACCGGTGGAAATCTGTCCTTTTGTCTGATCAAATTTGCGATTTTTGGTCCAATCCGCAGTGTCAGTGTGACACACAGAGTAGGTGAACGGATGATCTCTGCATGTGTGGTTTTCACTGTGAAGCATGGAGGCAGAGGTGTGATGGTGTAGGGGTGCTTTGATGGTGTAGGGGTGCTTTGCTGGTGACACTATCAGTGATTTATTTAGAATTCAAGGCACACGTAACCAGCATGGCTACCACAGCATTCTGCAGCGATACGCCACCCCGTCTGGTTTGTGCTTAGTGGGACTATCATTTGTTTTTCAACAGGAAAATGACCTGACACACCTCCAGGCTGTGTAAGGGCTATTTGACAAAAAAGGAGAGTGATGGAGTGCTGCATCAGATGACCTGACCTCTACCCAATTGAGATGAGTTGGACTGAAGAGTAAAGGAAAGCAGCCAACAACTGCTCAGCATATGTGGGAACTCATTAAAGACTGTTGGAAAAGCATTCCAGGTGAAGTTGGTTGAGAGAATGCCAAGAATGTGCAAAGCTGTCAAGGCAAACGGTGGCTTCTTTGAGGAATCTAAAATATATTTTGATTTAACACTTTTGGTTACCACATGATTCCATGTGTTATTTCATAGTTTTGATTTCTTCACTATTATTCTACAATGTAGAAAATAGTCCAAATAAAGATGAACCCTTGAATGAGTAGGTGTCCAAACTTTTGACTGATACTACAGTTGAATGTAGTAGTAGTGATTCAATAGCTGATTGCTAGCCTGTTTTGTGGTAGAGTGAATGCGTAAATTACACTTAACGGCGTTATAATATTTGTTTGCAGGATTACACATGTCCTCGGTGTGAATCTGGCTTTATCGAGGAACTGCTGGAGGACAGACGGTTTGTTGAATGTGTGACATCAAAGCAAGCATTCTGTTGACATTCTGAATAAAAATGTCAGCAACCTTGTCACTAGATTTTGACACTTGGCATCACATAACTTTTTACCTATGATTATAGCTCTCTGGTCAAGAGGGTGTGCGCACACATTTAAATCAAATCCCTCTCCAAAAATGCTAACTGTTTTCTATGTTTCTCTTTCTGAACAGCAGTGAAAATGGGTCCACATCCACCATCTCCAGCGGTGACCAGAACCAACATCCATTTGAGGTTTCTCAGCTTATTTACTCTGCGTATTGAGAAACAAAGGCTTTACCATGATATTGTTATCTTAGAAAACAAACAAACACAACTTGTAAAATCGGACCTGGTTTTTGACGTAGGCCTAGTTGGAATTTCTGTTGACTATAAACATTGAATAGTATGTACAGAAAGAACTCCAAGTAATTTATGAATGCATCTGTTTGTGAAATGTCCATTTCTTGTAGAATGTGGACCCTTCAAATATATTTACGTTCCCCTCGGGTTACGGCCAGTTTGCTATGGGTGTCTTTGACGACTCCTTTGACTTCGGATCTGGGTTGGGAGGAGCAGGGCTAGGAGGAGCTGGATTGGGAACAGAGGACAACCGCGACGCAGAGAATCGGCGAGAACGGGAGATGGCATCACGGCAGCGATACGGCGCCAGGCAACCTCGCGGTCGCCATGGCGTCAGGAGGCAGGCAGGGAGACCGGAGGGAGTGCCCACTTTAGAGGGGTAAGTTCAATGTTCCGTGCTTTCTAAATGTTCCATGATTCACATAATGTTCCCAGTGATAGGCTTGTCTCTTTTCTTCGGAGCTTTGATAACATGTTCTATGTAGGCAATGATGCAAGTAGGTCTTATTTTTGGATGCATGCAGAGCATAACCAAAATGTTTTGTCCTCTTGTAGAATCATTCAGCAGCTAGTGAATGGAATAATCGCGCCTGCGGCAGTGCCAAATATTGGTGTGGGACCCTGGTGAGTTGAATTTAGTACATTCCAGTATTTTGGGACTAGTGAACTTTGTAGAAGTTTTCCAACTGACTCTTTTTATTACAGCTGACTTTTGTTTATCTTCATTTATAGGGGCGTGCTTCACTCAAACCCCATGGATTACGCCTGGGGTGCCAACGGACTAGATGCAATCATTACACAGGTACGTAATGACTGTTTACCACTCACCTTAAACATTTCTAAATTAACTGTCAAATTCAACAACAAAATACCTGCATTTGGATTGTGAAAACATTATTTGTTTGGTTAGCATGATCCACACAGTATGAAATATATATATAAAAACAAAAAAAATGGTGTGTCCCATAGTTATTAAATCAGTTTGAGAACACTGGCCCTCCACCAGCTGATGGGGACAAAATCATGAGCCTTCCCACAGTCCTAATCACACAGGAGCATGTAGGTAAGTGACCCTGAATATCAACACACAGCACAGTCAAGTGTATCACCTCAGGCCCTGTGCGCTGGACTTGTTGTGGTCTTGCTCATTTTCTATGGAAATCAGTAGGTCATAGGTTTTGGAGGTGTTTTTAAGCCTTTGTTGAACGCATTTCCATCTTGAATTTGTTTTTCTGTTTTAAGGTTCTGGTCTAGAATGTCCAGTGTGTAAAGAAGACTACAGTGCTGGAGAAAACGTTAGGCAACTTCCATGTAATCATTTGTTTCACAATGATTGCATAGTACCCTGGCTTGAACAGGTAAGACCTTTCCACTCATATGTACCTTTCTTTTAGTGCTATCATTGACAAAACCTAGATGACCTTTTCCTGAACCAAAGTTTCTCCTGTTTAAGTTAAGTTGTTAATTAAAACTGTGGGCTCTACTTACAATCTTGAGTTTTCCGGAAAATAAAATCTTCTTGAAGATTATTGATTATATATAATGATGTCTTCTGCATTTGTGCTCCTCTGTTTCCAAAGCACGACACATGTCCAGTGTGCAGGAAAAGCTTAAGTGGACTGAACACAGCCATGAATCCTCCAGGTCTATCAGGGATGAACTTTGCCTCTTCCTCTGCACCCCCGTCCTCCAGCTCAACCAGCAATGAGAACTCGGCCAACAACTCCTAAAAAACATTTCCTTTCCCACACAACCCAGTGAACTGCCCCTCCTCAGCCAGTTGGGTACCAGTCTCACCCTGTCAAGGGGAGCTGGAGCAACCACCCAGTCTCCTCCTCACCTGGATCACTGCCTCACACTGGACCGGAGCCAGCAGGAATCCAATTAAAGGAAAGTCAGTATGTTTCTGCCCCACCCGAGGCTCTCCTCAAGCCTTCAGGAATGTTGCTTCTTGCTGCGTGGAAGGATGGATTCGGCCCTAGCCTGGGGAAGATATGGAGGATAGAAACATTAGGAGGGTCACTCTCTGGATAACCTCAACATGCAACAGAACAAGCCAGTTAGTCCTGCATTCTGAGGGGGGACTGGGGTGAGAAGACCAGAAAGATCTCTCCCAAGTCAAGTTGTTTTTTAAAATATTTTTTTTGACATGTTTTATGAGCATTCATATTTGTACTGCTAAAGTTCTTAAATGAAAACTTTCAGGAGTAAAGGAGGCTGAGTATAGGATGTGTACTTGGTTTGGATTCTGCAGCTATTTTTTCCATGGATTGGAAACATCTATCAAATTTGAAGTGTTTTTCTCAAACAGAAAAGCGTTTACCCTTCATACAATGTATTTTTTCATTGAATGAACCAACCCCCAATAATTTTCTAATTGACTGAAGTTGTATGTGCACCATTGTTTTGCCCTTTGAATTAAGAAACAAACTACATTTGGCTATGTGTTTTTTGGAGAACTGACTTGGGTGCTGGATTAAGTCAAAGGTTACTACATTCCTCTTTGTAACGACAGAGGTAAAGATCCAGTAGTTAACCTGCTAGACAGATTCTAACAGCCTTTTCTCATTTAATCATACATAATCAGCACGTTTCAGTGAATTGTTTTTTAAAAATGTTTAATTATTTTTTTTATTCTAAGTGAATTGAATGTTTTTGTACAATTCACAGTAGACAAGTGAAATATATAGATTTGCAGATCATGTAAAACCCTGAACAAAACATGAACTGATGAGAAAATAAAGATCTTTAGGTGCTACCACTGTAATACAAAATGGCTGTTATGTGGTGGGCCGTAGCAAGCTATCTGGTTTAGTTTTTGAGATGATTGAGAGCTCTAAGGAGGCACTTCTGAACACATTTTTTTTAAATGCTGCCGAGTACTAAACTAATCCAGTCAACTTATGAACTATCACCTCCATTTTCTAGCTCACAAATGACATTCCTTTGCTGTGATTTATTTATTTGATTAATTGTCTGTCACTTGTCTCACATGATCTATTTAGCTCTCCTGTGTCCTACTCCCAGAGAAAATGAATAATAGAATACACAAGGTGCAATTTCAGAATGGTTGTGGGTATGCAGACCCACCAGCCACTGTCCCCTCATGAGTTCCATTTTTTTTGTGGCTCATGAAGTTGCCCATAGCCTGGCATAGCTTTCATTTCTGGACTGTAAAATTGTGCCCTCAATAGCACTTGATTGGTAGGTTATACTATATATACAGTGACTTGCGAAAGTATTCACTCCCTTGGCATTTTTCCTATTTTGTTTGCCTTACAACCTGGAATTAAAATGTATTTTGGGGGTTTTGTATCATTTGATTTACACAACATGCCTACCATTTTGAAGATGCAAAATATTTTTGGTGAAACAAACAAGAAATAATACCAAAAAAACGAACTTAAGGGTGCATCACTGGGATCTTTGCCCATTCTTCCAAGGCAAAACTGCTCCAGCTCCTTCAAGTTGGTTGGGTTCTGCTGGTGTACAGAGATCTTTAAGTCCTACAGATTTTCAATTGGATTGAGGTCTGGGATTTGACTAGGCCATTCCAAGACGTTTAAATGTTTCCCCTTAAACCACTCAAGTGTTGCTTTTTCCTCCCTGTATTTTGCTCCATCCATCATTCCTTCAATTCTGACCAGCTTCCCAGTCCTTGCCGATGGTGTTCTTGGGGTGATGGGAGGTGTTGGGTTTGCACCATACATAATGTTTTCTTGATGGCCAAAAAGCTCAATTTTAGTCTCATCTGACCAGAGTACCTTCTTCCATATGTTTGGGGAGTCTCCCACATGCCTTTTGGCAAACATTTATTTTTTTCTTATTTTCTGGCCACTCTTCCGTAAGCCCAACTCTAAGGAGTGTACGGCTTTAAGTAGTTCTATAGACAGATACTCTAATCTCCGCTTTGCAGCTCCTTCAGGGTTATCTTTGGTCTCTGTTGCCTCTCTGATTAATGCGCTCCTTGCCTGGTCTATGAGTTTTGGTGGGCGGCCCTCTCTTGGCAGGTTTGTTGTGGTGCCATATTCTTTCCATTTTTTTATATTTTTTATTAATAGATGTAATGGTGCTCCGTGGGAAGTGTCTGATATTATTTTATAACCCCACCCTGATCTGTACGTCTCCTTTGTTCCTGACCTGTTTGGAAAGCTCATTGGTCTTCATGATGCTGCTTGCTTAGTGGTGTTAAAGACTTTGGGGCCTTTTAGAACAGGTGTGTATATATACTGAGATCATACGACACTTAGATTGCACACAGGTGGACTTTATTTAACTAGCTATGTGACGTCTGAAGGTAATTGGTTGCACCAGATCTTATTTAGGGGCATCATAGCAAAGGCGGTGAATACACATGCACGCACCACTTTTCTGTTTTTTTTTTTTTTTTTACTTTCTTGAAACAAGTTATTTTTTTGTATTTCACTTCACCAATTTGGACTATTTTGTGCATGTCCGTTACATGAAATCCAAATAAAAATCTATTTAAATTACAGGTTGTAATGCAACAAAATAGAAAAATGCCAAGGGGGATGAATACTTTTGCAAGGCACTATACTGTTAGGAAAGGTTCTGTGATTTTTATTTTCAATTTTGTCATTTTAGTAGAGCGACTTGCTGTGATGAATGGATTTTTTTCTTTCTCCTGTACTGGTCCCCTGTGGGAATCAAACCCACAACCTTGGAGTTGCAAATGCCATGCTCTACCAACTGAGGCACAGGGGATGGATCCTTTTTGGACGTCTAAGCCTTGACATTACCCCTTTTGAAGTTGGCATTTCAGAAATGATTAGGTATGGTTTAGGATAGGGACGTCCCAACGATTCTGGATTGCACTAAGCTTTTACTCATGGATGTTATTCTCATACAATGGCGGACAACCATGTTTCCTCTTTTTGTGGGCATGCGATGTTCCTTGATTATGGAAGTTGTGGAGGAAAGCTGGTGAATTATTGGCAATGCCCCTATACTACATTGCATTGGAGAAAGTGACAGCTTGAGATTGTTTTTGTTGATGTTATGATCAAAATACAATTGTGGCAAGAAATTAAGGATTTCTGATCCTCGGTGTTGGAAAAAGTACTCAATAGTTTAAAAGTAAAGATACCTTGATAAAAAAGTACTCCAGTGAAAGGCACCCAGTACAGTACTACTTGAGTAAAAGTGAAAAAGTATTTGGTTTTAAATATATGTAAGTATCAAAAGTAAATGGAATTGCTCAAAAGTAAAAGTATAAATAATTTCAACTTCCTTATATTAAGCAAACCAGACGGAACAATATTTTTTTTATGGATAGCCAGGGTCACACCAACATATTTTATAAATGAAGCATTTGTGTTTAGTGAATCTGCCAAATCAGAGGCAGTAGGGATGACCAGGGACGTTCTCTTAATAAGTGTGTGAATTGGACCATTTTCCTGTCAAAATGTAACAAGTACTTTTACTTTAAGTCAATTATTTTCTTTAGGAATGTTGTGAAGTAAAAGTTGTCAAAAATATGAATAGTAAAGTACAGATACCCCAAAAAACTACTTAAGTAGTACTTTAAAGTATTTTTACTTAATTACTTTACACCACTGCTGATCTTCTACTTACTCTTGCAAATGTACCGATCCTGTGTTTTATACCCAGCCCAATTATACAGACCTTTAAACATTAAAATAGATTAGCTGAAAATTATTTATGGAATTATGTGACGTCGTTCATTATATTGTAGGTTGCTGCTCACCAAAAAAATAAGTACCACCATTGGATTGATCAAAAGTAGGCATAGCTGGTGACGCTTATCAATTACAAATCAATATGTCTGTATTTGACCCTAACATGCTGCAAGCTTTGGATTTGTAGTTGAATGTTTTTTCCAAGACATGCCCTTCGGTTGACCTCACAAGTAAAAAATAAAATAACTGCACAACAATTATTCTCCCGTATTCAAACACCTTGCCAAATTCAGGTGTACAGTTTCCAGTGTTGTTGCTCATTAATGAGTTCATTGTATTACCCTCTGGTGAGTTTACAATTTGTCCTCAGGGTAGCAAATTAGATGCCACTGTTCTAAATAGGATAGTATGGGAGACACAAGGATGGTCAATTACATTCCTTTAAAACAATAGTTAATACCATTATGCAACAAGGCTTTGTTTTATATAAGGTGACAACACTGCCTACAATTTGGAACTGTATTGAATTGTTGTCTTGTGGAGTAATATGTTTGTTTTTACATGCAAAAGTGATTGCTTTTGATAAGCCCTCATCTGCCTACATTGTATTATTATGGAAAATAGATGTTTCTGAACGAAACTGTTCTGCACCTGAGAAAGGCAGTTAACCCACTGTTCCTCGGGCGCTGAAGACGTGGATGTCGATTAAGGCAGCCCCCCATACCTCTCTGATTCAGAGGCAGTGGCGGACTGGCTGTCGGGAGCACCGGGACATTTCCAGGTGGCCTGAGGGTCGTTTTGGCCTGTGGTGAATAGTCAACTTGACCAGCAATAATATAGCAAGCAGGAATGAGTTGACGGAGAATCCACGCATCAGTCGCGACTCTCACTCTCTCGCTGCAGTGTCCCTGTGCCAAAAATTACATCAGCCCTCTCCGTGACGCACATAGCAACCGTCCGTCCACCTGCTTCTCTACTGATTACGTTTTAGACAAGTCGCACAGCGAAATGGGCGGTCAGAATAGGAATGGTGGAGCAGAGGGGGAAAGAATAAAAAAGAGAAAGGCCCTTGCCACAGACGCAGCTAAATGCTGCAAAATAAGCGACATGTTCGTCAGTAAGGGACCAGGTCAGTCAAAACACTAGCTAAAACACACACACGACACCCATCATGGCTAATAATAGTGACACAATGGCCAATAGGCTAAACAGTCTGCACGTCTTAGGTCTTTGTGGAGGAATTACATCATAGCAATGAGTGCAACATAGCGATCATAATATGACATTGAAGGCAACATCAATTAGTAAAACGTAGTAAACCTAGACTGGACTTGCTTGCATGACTCATGCCATATAAACTGGGAAAATGCACATACATTGTACAGCAAAACAGGCGTAACCACAATACATCCATGAACGTAACACAGTAGCCTGTGTGACACAGCACAGGCAATGACAAAGATCATTAGCGCCATTAGTACCAGCATTACAAGTTACTACAATAATATACAGCACTGGGGGAAAATTAAGAGACTTCTCCAAATTAAGAGACCACGCTTAATTTTTCCCAGAGCTGTATTAATGTAGCCTACTGGTACACTAATGATAGTGATGTATGATAATACTATTTTCTTTGCAAAGGTGGAGAAGGAAGCAGCAGCATCACTAGAGCTTCAGGTGCTCCTGCAGAACTAGAGATGGTGGTCAGTTCAGAGTCAGACTCAGAGCAGGAACCTTCAGGTACAATTTAAGAGCACGAACCTAAACATGTAGGCTATGATTTTAGATTAATATGTGCTTTATTTATGAGATTATCAGTAGGACTGTAATCGGGGGGGCATACAATCGATGACTGCACAAGTAATACAAGTTTAAGTTTAGGTTATTTACAATGTTAATGTCATTCTGTAGAGCAACCAGATCTGCAGAAAGTGAGAGAGAGGTTCAGGGGCCAGTACAAGGAAAATAGAAAGGGACAGGGAAAGCATTGAAAACCCATTTGATTATTTTGCCCATCCTCAGGTCAAGGATTTTGACTTATTTTTTCAGTACCACCCAAAAGAAACCCTTCAAAGAGTCATTCCCTATGTATTCCACTCCAAAGATGGCACAAACAGAAAATGGCTGACATACAATGAAGTAACTCACTCCTTGTTCTGCTTAGTATGTCTTGCATTCGCAAAACCTTCAGCCAGTGCATTTGTCAAAGGAGGCATGCAGGCCTGGAAACATGCCCATCAGAGAGTATAGGAACATGAGAGATGCAAGACCCATAAAGAAAGTGCAGAAGCCTTTTTTCCTCAGAGCCAGCAAAGCAGACATCCATCCGTACCCTTCTGAGTGATAAGTAAATGTCAGTTCAACGAGACCAGGTCAGAAAGAGGAGGTAGGTCATGGAACGTGTGATTGATGTAGTTAAAGTTATTGGTAAATGTGGGCTTAGGTACAGAGGACACAGACACGAAGCTGCATATAACTTGGAAAACATGGCCATCAATCATGGCAAGTTTCGTGAGCTTATATTGTTTCTAAGCAAATATGATGTCTGCCAACAAGAGCATGTTAGTGATTGCATTGAGAAGAGCAAGAAGCAGATGGGAAGTAAAGGAAGAGGGTCCTTGGTAACTATGATGTGCAAAACAACAGCATATAAAGTAAGTGAAGTCATCAGAAATGTTGATTCAGCAGACAATTGCTGTTGAAGTGAGAAAGGCAGGGATGTTCTCAATACAAATGGACACAACACAGGATTGAACATCCAAAGACCAGTGTGCAGTAGCTCTGCGATACGTCACTGATGTTGTCCACCAGAGACTCATTGCAGTCATTGACTGTGAGTTATCGACAGGACAGTACTTTGTGGACCTTGTGAAACAGACCCTTGAGAAAATGGACATAGGTATCAAACAGTGTGTTGGTAATGCAACAGATGGGGCAGCTAATATGCAGGGACAATACAGGGGCTTCTCTGCATTGCTCACAGGAGAGTCTTCTAACGAAGTACACATGGTGTTACTCACATGTCCTCAACCTTGTGCTAACTGACACCACTGGGGTTGTTGTGGCAAGTGAATTCCTTTTCTCACTACTGAATGACATTGCAGTGTTCGTTCGAGATTCCTACAAGCGCATGAAGCTATGGGAGGAAACAAGTGAGGACAGGAGACACAGACGGCTTGATGTAATTGGTGAAACACGCTGTTGGGCAAAAGACGAGTCCTTGAGGAAAGTATTTGGAAGCTTTTCAAAGCCTGACCGAACATTTGATGTGGTCATCACTATGGAAAGAATTGAAAAGGATATGACCATAAAACCTGCCACCTGAAGCAAGGCCCAAGGGTACAAGGATGCTCTCCTATGAAACCATACTTACAGCTGAGGTTTTTCTCAGAATTTTTGAGTAGATGTTCCCTCTCTCTAAATACTTGCAAACAAGTGGCATGGATATCGTAACAGCACAGCATTTGGTGACGGGAACGGAGGATAACCTGAGAAAGTGTGCCGGAGACTTTAAGGGTGTGAAGAGGGCAGCAGACGACTTTGTTGAGTGGGCCAATGGCATTCTGGAGGAGCAGCAGGACTGTGATGCCGAAGCTCAGACAGCTCTCCCAGAGAAGAGAACAAAAAAAAGAAGAGAACCAGGTGAGTTGGCAGAAGACGAGCCCATTGCTAATGCAGACATGGATTACAAAATCAAGATCCACAATGTGGTACTGGACACTGTTGTTGAAAGTATTCACCGCTGTTATGCAGCAAATGCAGTGCTGTGTGCAGATGTCTCCTGCCCAAAGACAGCCATGAAGGAGCTCAGCAAATGCTTACTGGAATTTGATGAACATGCCACTGTTGAGGCATTGCAGGCTGAACTGATCAGCCTTGCACAACAGTGGGAAAGACTGAAAGAGTCCACATTGGAGGAGTACAACACCAGGGCCGCCTCTGCCAGTGATGAATCGGTGGAAGGCTTTGAGGATCCTGATGAAAGTGGAGTTGGTGAGCAGAAGTTGTTCCACATGTAAAAACTGCCCGATATGCTGCTATCTTCTCCTGTCTCAGTACAATCTGCTCACAGATGCGTATCACCCTGAAATTTGTGAAGAACCGCCTAAGAACCTCCCTCAACTCAAGAGAACCTTGAAGCGTTTCTTTTGATGGCAACAGTGAATGAGATTCTTACGGGACTTGACAAAGATGACGTCATTGACAAGATGGCAGAGAGCAGTGAGTTACTGCGCCCCCTACTGGTTTATTAGTGGTAATTACTTACTGGTTACTCTGAAGTAGCTATGCTATGACTCTTTCTTAACAGGCTGACAAGGGCGAAAGACAATTTGCTGTGAGTTAAAGCTTTTGTGCAAAGGCATGTTTTTTGGACTTTCGTATTATACTTGCAGTTATGTAGCCAATGTTCAATTTCATTGACTCAGTGTATAGATGTGTTTATTTTTGTGCTGTTTGCTTTATGGACACCAGTGAGTGAACATTGTAATATACATTTTTTTAAAGAGAAGTGTATCATACTTACTTACATTGTTGTAGCTTATGTTCAAGTTCAGTGAATGTGTGCGTGAAGTTTTTTAATACCTTTTGATATGCATAAATACAAGGACAATAATTTGAACATTTGAGCTATCTTTTTTTTTAAAGTGTAGGCTAATTGTTTTGTGTCCAGCCTTGTACATTTGTATGTGCTATGATTGGTGTATTCCTAGTTAGTTGTTGAGGGTGCTCCCAAAGCATACTCAGTGTTCAGATAGGCTACTTGTTTGTCAGTCCCAAATGTTTGTGTTTTGTAATGTGGATAACTTTCTTCTCAGATGAACATAGTTGCCAAATGTATAACTAGTTTGGTACCCGTTACATCAACACATAGGGTTAGCCTACAAAATTAGCGGTCTGTTGGTTTGGGTGGCCTGGGATGGAGTCAAATTTCCCGGCTTGAATTATTGTTTCAGTTCGCCCGTGTTCAGAGGGCTTGGGTTAATGCCGAAAACACAATTTCAGTTAAAGGAATTCAGTTGTACAACTGACTAGGTATCTCCCTTTCTGCTTTTGCCTGTTCACGTCAGAGTTTTTTTTTCCCGCACAGAGCGTGACATGCAAGTACCTGCTAGTTCACGACGTGAGGAACAACTAGAAGACGACGACTAACTCGTCGATGGTGTAACAAGGGAGTCGAGATAAGATCAAATATTTCAAAAATAGTGTAATTGACAGTATATCTGTGACAGACTAAAAACATGAAAGTGCTGTGGGGTTTAAGTGCCCTCCTATTGTGCTTGAACCGAGCCAATGCCCAGACAGGTAAGATATTTAACGTTCGCTAGGTAACGTTAACGTTACTGTATAGAGGGTGCGAACTGGTTAACGTTAGCGGTTTTCAATTGTTGATTTAACGTTACAGTTCAACGCCATGTGTTTTCCAAACATTCTACCTAAAACAAAATCAATCGCTATAACGTTAAATGTAGAAACAAAGCAAAGTAGCTAACGTTAGGCACCTAGGAAGCACAATCCAGGCACAGAACATGATTGATAGTTAACGTTGCCAGGCTAAAACAAGTAAAATTATCTATGTAAATAAGATATAGTTCTGACAAAGATGTGATGTTTTGCATCAATATTCATACTATATTAGTTCTACAAAGTAGCTAGTGAATATATACACATGTAACGTTAGTGATACCTAAAAACCAGTGACTTGTAGGTAACGCTAGCTAACTGAAATAGTTGGCTAACGTTTCATTTTGCAAGTAGCTAACTGTTAAGTATTATTAGATGTCTATTTGTCTCGTTTGTCAGAACTAAAATCAGTGACGTGTAGGTCTCATTTTAAAAAGGTAAGTGTCAATATTTAGTTACTACTAGTATTTACCAGCTCGCTTGCAAGTTTTTGACTAGATGCCCCACCATGACCACCACCAGCCAATGGAGTTGCCGTTGTTAAGTTCTTCATAAACCAGCCAATGTTTTGTTGAGTGTGTAAATGAGCAGACTAACCAGTTGTCTACCAAGGCTGTAATCTTTCATGTTTGAAGTCTCAGCTAGTTTTTTTGCGAGTCAAAGTTCTGCCTGTGTTTCTGGCTTGTTAGCTGCGATCTTTTAATTAAACTGTTGTAGACCAGTTTGCCAACTTGAGTCATTGGATGTTAGCTGCTGTGTCATAGATGTCTAGTTTAGAGGATGGAAGAAAGTAAGATGATGTTTTACCTCCATATGTCAACCTTTCAATGGAGATAAATAGCACAATTATTTAAATGTGGTACAACATAGTGGTGTAATAATGTTATGATGTACTGTTTTATATTTAGTTTTATATGTAATTGCTTTAATGTGTTTGGACCCCAGGAAGATGGGGATCCCTAATAAATACAAATACCAAATATCCCAATTAAATTCACAACAAATATTATATTTGTATGGTTACAATACCAATGTATTTACATGTATTATATAAAAAGTTTCAAACAAGCAAGAACCCTTGAGACTGCAAGAAAATTAAATTGCCTTAACACAATGAGTCCCACTGTAACACCAGCACTTTTTGGACTTCTAAATCCCTTTAAACATTGTGTGTTTGCTACAGACTTTTGAGTTGTACCATTGTATTTGTCTAGTTCTTCTGCATCTGTAGATACGGTAGATTAGTCTGTGTGAATGCCCCCATGCAATGCCCCCATGCACAAAGCGAGGTCCATACAGAAATGGTTTGTCGAGATCGGTGTGGAAGAACTTGACTGCACAGAGCCCTGACCTCAACTCCATCAAACACCTTTGGGATGAATTGGAACGCAGACTGTGAGCTGGGCCTAATCACCCAAAACATCAGTGCCCGATCTCACTAATGCTCTTGTGGCTGAATGGAAGCAAGTCCCCGCAGCAATGTTCCAACATCTAGTGGAAAACCTTCCCAGTAGAGTGGAGGCTGTTATAACAGCAAGGGGGGGGACCAAATCCATATTAATTCCCATGATTTTGGAATGAGATGTTCGACAAGCTGGTGTCTGTCCACATACTTTTGGTAATGTAGTGTACGTGAGAGACTCACCTTTCCTTAGGGGAGGTTATATTAGTGTTTAGCCCAAACTGTTCGGAAGCTACATACAGAAATTGGCAGATCGGCGGTACCGACTACAGACGAGCGTGACGCTTGTGGGGGACGCTTGTGGTCCTTCTGTAGCTCAGTTGGTAGAGCATGGCGCTTGTAATGCCAGGGTAGTGGGTTCGATTCCCGGGACCACCCATACGTAGAATGTATGCACACATGACTGTAAGTCGCTTTGGATAAAAGCGTCTGCTAAATGACATATATTATTATTATTATGTTCATGTGAGTCTCACGTTTCCATAGAGTGGACATAGTTTGTTCGGACACTACAAATGTTTTCATAAGCAGACCGATTGCATTCTGGAGAGAGATGTGCCTACAGGTTATCTTCGCAACACATCCCTTCCCTTGTCTCTTTTTAAAATTATACTCATTATCTTCACACATTATAGATGCTTTTTCACCGACAGCCGCAACTCAATAATCAGCTAGGCCTTTTCCCACACGCACTGCCTATGAAAGACTTCCTCATATGCCCTTTCTCTCCTGTTCTATTGGTTTTCATATCAACTTTATTTCATTGTCCAGAAGCCAAAGGCACAACACTATTCATATTAACAACCCATCCTAGTTGTTGTCTTTAGTTTCCCCCTCTAAGTTTCTAACTGAGATGTTCCTCTCTGTCATCTACCGCTTGCATCAATTGCTCTGTTTAGAATGGTGTTTTCTTGCTAATTGCATTTTGGCAAGTGTTTGACAATTACATTTTATTGACTTCTTCATTACAGGAGTTGCATGTTCTGTTAAAGCGGCATATGTAATATTTTGGGCAACCTGACCAAAATCACATAGAAATTTCAGTTATACACTTAACAAAAATATAAACTCAACATGTAAAGTGTTGGTACCATATTTAATGTGCTGAAATAAAAGATTCCAGAAGTGTTTCGAAGCACAAAAAGTTGCTCTCAAAATTTGTGCACCAATTTGTTTGCATCCATTTGGCATGAAATCATTTGGTTAAAATTATGATGCTCAAATTCTTCCTTCTCTTATTCATGTGTCCTATTAACCTCTTCTGTTTCTTTCTTTCTGCCTTACTATCATCTCGTTGAATTGACTGATGTGCTCACACCAATCCCAACCTAATCCATCAATATAATACTCAAATCAATCCACCCCTCCCCATAATGGCCTGTTCAGCCGGCTTTATCAAGTTGTCCCTGTTCCAGATGAAGCGGATAGAGGACAGTGCAGAGCTGCTCTGTGAGGTGACGGGGAACCCGAGGTGCAGTGGTGGTTCATAGAGGGCGAGGAGCACTAGACCATGACCCAGCTGTTTTATGGGGTGCGGGAGGAACGTGTCGGCCTTAACGCCACCTACATCCAGCTCCATTCACCTCTTAAACCTCACGCTCAATGACTGGCACGTAAGAGTGCCGCGCTAACAACGATCCTGACCGCAACGAGCTGAAGAAGGCACCCAAAGTCAAGTGGATCCCCTCACAGGCTAACGTTATAGTGTTTGAATGTGAGTGCTGGTGGTGGGAGTCCCTGTGTACAGCCAGGCAGCGTCTCCCTGTAGAGAGAACAGAAAGTGGTCCAGCTCCTGTCCCACACCCTCTCCTGCCCTCTGCCCTGTCTCACCCCTACTCCCCTCACTGAGCTCCTGTCATGCATGGCCAAGCCTCTCTCCTTAGACGCGTCCTACCTGCCTCTTTCCTAGGCCAATGTCAAAGCTTAGGGAATTGTTTAAATTAATGAATTAGCAAAATATTTTTCATATGGATAATACTGGTTAGAAGGTCTGAAACCTGCAAACGGCTGCATAATAAAAAAAATTAAGGGGTCAGTTTATGGAGTGTTTAAATTCTTGTTGGCTTTCATTCTCTATTTTGCTGTTCTGTCCAAGGATTAGAATGTGTAATAATTGATACAAACATTGGTACTCTCCTGTGTTGTTTACACTCTTTAGATCTGTTTAGGCTCTTTAGGAGTACTAAATTATCTACAGAGACCCCAACCCAGCTTTGTAATGCTTCTCAGCCATAGGCCATCTTTCTGCCTTGTGGTCCAGTATTATTTGACACAAGTTGTTCATTTCACTACCCTAAACCAAACCAAAATATCTTCTTATTTGTTCCTCTTCTCTGTCAGTGGAACACCAACCTGCCATACCTCACCTTGCTGGTTGTGTTGATTTACAAGCATGGTCTCCTAGATTAACTTCCCAGTCTAACTCCTCTTCTCTCCCATCTTGGACTCTTGGTTCAGACCGAGCTCTCCATTTAGGTGTCTTCCCATGTGTGATCTGTCCCCTTCTTGGAAAGCTCTATGCTGCCATTTTATATTGTGTTGTTTTTGGCATGAAATGTGATAGTTGATGAAAGTAATACCATTTGATCAGCTAGGCTAGACCTTATCAGTTTTTTTCTATGAAGTTTAGGCTAAAGAATAGTAAAGCAATGTCGAGCCCTGGACAGTGTCTCCTTGAGGTTTGTGACTCCTCAACATGTTGGTATCAAGACAATCTCCAATAGATTGCCATTTGTCTAGTAAACCCTATAAATTCCTCTAGCCTAAATAACCACAGATGTATCTAGTGCCTTTTTAGTTACCCTCAACTATTTTAGCAATGTCCTGTATTAGAAAAGACATACAATAATTTGTTACACTTGGCCTTTCCTCATGGTACTATGGTAAACAATAATGGTCAGTGTATAGGCCTACTTGATGTGTTTATATCAAAGGATGGCTTATTAATATATTCACTTTATGTGCATTTACAGATCCCTTAATTGAAGCTGAACCTATGGAGGTATACAACCAGACCTCTGCTGTCCTCTCATGCAAACTGATCGACCCCCCGTCCACAGTCAAAGGCCACTACTGGATGAGGAACGGCAAAGTGATCGAGTCATCCAAGCATAACTTGCCAACTCTCTACACCGAGCACACGTAAGTTCCAGGAAGGCAGGGTGCGTTGGCATGTTTGATCCACCAGATGGACTTGACTCGATTTACCTGCCACTGAATCTCAGCCTGTTGGGGCAGCATCTTTTGCAAAGTGACTTCATGACTGGGATGTGTTAGAAGCCATTGTTTAAGCGAAGTCTGTTGTAGTATGTCTGTGTTTCTCATCTTTAGGGGTTACCTTTATTTTTTGTTTTTTCCATTAGCTTGGCTAAAATCGATTCCCATTCCGGTGGATTGTATGAGTGTGTCTTCCTTTCTGATCCTGAGGTGAAAACAACTATTGAAGTCAAAAGTAAGTAATCCTTTTAAGTTTCTTCTACTGACATCCTCTGCCAGTTAATTTTAGCGCACTTTGAGTATCTGAAGGCTGCAATAGGCCTATATAACCAATTGGTTTAGAAAACTGCAGATGCTGGTGTTTTGGATAAATAGTGCATATCGGCTATCATCCCATAAATACCTGCCTCCCTGTGTTTGTCACTAGCTGCTCCACTTGTCTCTGCCTACAAACGCTCTGAGCATGGTAACGAGAAGGACAAGGGTGTGCTGGTGTGTATTAGTTATGGATACCCACTGCCCACTGACTGGAAGTGGTACAAACTGGAGGGAGAAGATAAGACGGTATGCTTTAGCAAACTTTACATCATTGATACACATTATGCTTAGCAAAATTGGTTTCACTGAGCTGGAATAAACCCTGCTGCTGGACTAAACTGAGTGATTGAACTCAGTTTCAACCATGCTGCAGTTATTTTCCAATTTTAGGAATCATTGACTTAAATCAGTATCTTGTTGAAGCCACAGTAATTCCACACGTAGTAGTACTTGCCAAAGGGGTCTGCCCTAGAAAATAGAACATTTTTGATATCTGGAAATTGGTGTTGAATGACTTTACTCCCTGTCTGGCATTCTCAGGCCATCACCAACGGTACCGACAGGTATGAGATCAAGAACACCCCCAACAGGACCACCCTGACCATTGACAACCTGGACATCGCCATGGACATAGGCGACTACATTTGCGACGGCACGAGCGAGTTCGGCTCGACCTCCGACAAGGTCCACCTGCGCATCCGCAGCCGGCTGGCCGCCCTCTGGCCCTTCCTGGGCATAGTGGCTGAGGTCATCATCCTGGTCAGCATCATCTTCATCTATGAGAAGAGGAGAAAGCCTGATGAGATCAACGACAGTAAGTCGACACACCTGCAGAGAAAGGCAGAAAGGAAGTACTCTTGTTTTGCCATTCATCTATGATTTCTGAAGGGCTAAAGTAGCATACCTGGTCATGTCCATATGATTTGACTGTGAGTGTCTGCTGCCCCCGAGTGGCAGAACAGTCTCTCAGTTGCAGATGCACTGTCATTCAACAAAGATTTCTGTGCATTCATTACCTGCCATTTTAATGATATCTCTAAAGTTACAATTTTCGTAATGGTTTGGACACAGGAGGTTTACTATTATGGATGTGGTCTTGATTTAGTTTACAAGTATGTTTTCCACTCTTGATTTTAATAGTTCCATTCGATCTAAAGCAATCGTTTTTTGTTTGTTTTTTATTTCTCTGTTCGCTGCTGCTTTTACGTTTTGATAAGTGATCAAAACTGCATGTCAGATTGAAGTGATTGACCTGAGATGACAGTAACTGAGAAGCTATGGGAGTCAGAATCCACTGCTTTCATAGTCGCCACTTGTATAAGAATGTATCGAATAAGGAACTCTTTCACTGGCCTGGCTTGTTATGTCATATTGCTGTGTATACCTTTAATATTTGGTCTTGCATGCATCTTGATCTCCATGCATGATGAGTAATTTCAGCTATTTAAAATAGGGATGTCATGTTATCATTGATCTCATTCGTTGCCTGAGGGCACCTACTCTTTCCTGAGAGTACCGTTTGATCTGCAGTATGCCTGTATGCTTTTGTCTATAACCATTTTCTGTGTTGACATCACTAAAACATATTTTTTCCTACATGATTTTGAGCGATGTTCAGAACAGATTGTTCCTGATAAACAATATGGTATCAGAGTTAGGATACAGTGAAGGTAGATTTGTCATAACTCTTGCTATTTTATCTTTTTAAATTTTGATTGGGGTGAAGTTTATTTGATTATTGTAGATCTATGGCAGTGGGCGTTTGTTTCTTTTCATTGAGTTGTTGCATTCACTTGAAAGGCCTACTTAAACAAATGCTTAGAACTTTGTCACCCTTTCTTTCATTGTCTGTTGAAAAGCATACATTTTTCACGCCTTGCTCTCATTGGGAGAATATTTCTCACACCGACTGTCTCAAACAAATTCAGCTATTCACTGCTCTTCATCTTTTCTCTTGTCCCTGTGTTGCTGTATAGATGACTCAGGATCTGCTC